>NC_046683.1:56567261-56870292 GCF_009870125.1 Drosophila pseudoobscura
TCCTTGCCTCCCTCCCTCCCTGCCACTCTGCGGCAGCGGCGGCGGCACATTCCTTCTGCCTCGCATGCTCCTTTTTTTCGGGCAAGGCTCTCGTCGGTTAACGGTTGCACAGTGGGATAGCGGCCACAGGATAGTGGGCCATGTGTTAGTGGGTTAGAGATCCGATTTGGACTAGCATATCTCAAAGATACATCGATTTTGTATCCATTTAGTAGAGAAATCTATGACAAAGCAAGTTAGAATAGTATTTAAGAGTATAGAAGATTATTCATCTTCCATTATGAAGATCTGTAGGCTTCTTTCATTGATTTTAACCCACTGTGCATTTAAGGACACATACAAGCCTGCAATTGTCTTCGTGGGTCCTTGTTCGCCGGGCTGCCCTTTCCCCTGCTTGGCTCTTTCAGTCCTGAATTATTCCAGTGTAAAATTACACCAAAATGCGGGTCGCACACACACATAAACAAACACGGGTCTCACAGCCACAGTGCCGTGCCTCAAAGGCGTTCCTTCCCATTTTCCAGCACTGCATATTCCCATTCCCATATTCCTATATTCCTATTCCCCGTTACTGTTTCTGGGGTTCCTTTTTCGCCAGGCTGTTTCCCATCAAAACTAATTTGTTTGTTCTCGCAGCCCCATCGAACCCGAACTCTGGAAAAAATCAAAACTAATTTACATATAGGGAAACTCAATAGGCCCAGCCACGCCCCCGCCCAAACGCCACCACTTCCTTTCTCTCTCCCTCTCGCGCTGAACACGGCTGCAATTAACGTTTCAAGTGGCGTCGATCGAAGTGAAATGAACTCAATTCGAAAGGGGTTCCCCCGATTTCCATCATCCACCATCCTACCACCCACCAATTGGCGTATCGAATGCATTACGGGGGGATACTTTGGATATTGGAAAATTCAGCTGGCAGCTGCCACACCCCCTGAAAGTGCAGCGGAAAATGCATTACCATCCGAAGTCTCAACCAGTCCCATTCTCTGTGTTTATCTTTCGAACTGCATTTCCATGCGCCTATCGGATCGGATAACCCTTTTTGGCTACTCAATTATGATTAACAATGCCCGATGCAGGGAGAAGGCGCCTCCAAAATTAGCCAGCGACTGTCCCCAGATCTTTCATCTCCTGCTCAACGACAACACCAACGACAGCAGTTTTGTGCATTAACATTCAACATTGAACCCGGAATCTTTTTGTTGGTTTTTCTTGTCTGTCTAATGCATGAGCACTTGAGCGGGTATGCAGGGGGATGTATGGATGGATGGATGGATGGAGGGATGAAGGGAGGGAGGTGAACCGAACAGACCGTGGAAGATGCTCCCCCAGACACATTCTCGTGTCAATTGTTGATTGATTTCCCTCGGCTGACATTTGAAAAGTAACAAAAATTAGCTGGAAGCTGGAAAATGGAATTGAAATTGAATTTGAGAATTCTTGGGGTTACAGATTCAGTATTTTATTTTTAACGGCTTTGGCTATGGCTTTGGGTTGTAATAATATTTTGAGGCCAGCTCAGACAGTTCCCATAAATTTGGTTTTTAATCGTCAGAGCAATTCATATTCGAAACACAGAGAGGAGTCCAACCAACCGAAGAGATAACTCCACCATCGGGCAAGAGGAAATCAATGGGCAGGCCAGAGCATTCCACATACTACGAGTGCCCGTAATGAGCCATGGTACTCCAACCCAGAGAGACAGTCTTTGAGAGATAAGACACACAGAGACAGAGAGAGAGTAATTAAACCATTAACCGTTGTGCGATGGTGGGGAGTGGGGGCGGCCGCCTGTACATGCGTGTAGGGGAGGTTTTTGAACCGAACTTTACAGTTTTTGTGGTTAATGCATTTCACTTACGGAAAACGATGATAAAAACTTGCCGATAATGTGACTCTGTGGCAGGAACGGGGCAAACAGTGGAAACACGCGTTGTGTCGGGGCGTGTCTAATTGCATTTCATGCTGCCAACCCCCCGCCCCCTCCCCCCCTCCGCAGCGCTGTCAGTCGTGCCTTCGAAGCGTTTCTTTCTTTTTTCTTCCATTGAATTCCATTTGAATTCATTCTTTGTCAACTCTTTTGACAATTTATTAGAAACGCATTAGGATTTCCAATGCGTTCTTTTTTTTTTGTCTTTTTGTTTCCTTCATTATGGCCCCCAAAAAATTGTGTGCCACTTTTTATGGCTTCGTCACGCGTTCTCGGCACACAAGGAATGTGCCCATTTATTCCCATTTGTTCTCTGCCGCATCGCAACGTCCGAAATAGATGTTCGAAACTCGATAAAAATGTCACTCAACCTAATAATGAATCATAATCCGCAAGATTTATGCACTCACCTGAGGGCCGGGCCGGGTCGGGCCGCACCGGACAGATAAATCTTATTACAAAAGCTTTTTGCACATTGTAAATTGGCCCCCAACTATATGGAGAGTGCATGAAAATTAATTTTTTAATGCACTTTTTCAATCCTTTTAAAACACACATATGTTTGCATAACCCACAGGGACACTGGGTCGGTCCACTGTAATAAATTTAATTTAATTTACAGAATTGGATTGACTTTGTGTCCGACAGGCAACAGCAGCAGCAACAGCAACAGCAACAGCAAATAGTGCCTGCCAGCCACTAACAAAGAACATTTTCGTAGTCGTACAATTTATTGCATATTTTATTTATTATTTATTCTTTTTTTGGGATTTTAACAAGTTCATTCCATGTAGATGCTCAACAAGGGCAGAAGGTATAGAGAGAGAGATATATATGGTGGATATATGTAGGTCGCTGGCGCTGGGCAATTACTCAATCGTATTTATAAGCAAATATAATTCGATCCGAGGCCAGAAAAGGGAAAATTCAATTAAACCACAGAAAAGTCTCGCATTTCACTCGGTTCGCTGGGGGGGCCCCATCAATGAAATTAGCATAAATTGACATAAATTCCCTGCCAAATTGATTCCCCGAAAAGAGACGGAGACCCGGCACTCGGGACTCGGGACTCGGGACTCCGGGACCAAATGCAATTTCCAAGCAAACATGTAGTAAGTTTTTCCAAAGAAAACACAATTTATAAATTAGCCAAAGAGGGCCCCCGAACGGAAAGAAGGCCGAAATATCGAAAGGAAATCATAAATATTGCAGGAGTAGGAAAATCGAGAAAAGCGAAAAGGATTTCCAAACAAATTTTCACGCTCCAATGAAAACTAAAGCCCTGCCCCTTAGGCGGGTGGCGGCGTGGCGGGGTGGCGGGGTCAAGCAGAGAACGAGAAAAATATTATAGAAAACAAAAAGAAGTCGAGGGAAAAACAGGCCCGCCCAAGGACTAGGGATAAGCCTGCATAATCAAGTGGTTTTCGATAAATAGAAACAAAACAAAAAAAAACAAGCCAACAAAAAGGGTAAAGGGCAAAGAAGACCCCACAATCCCACAACCCATCGAACCGTCCGAACCCCTCAGTACCAGGGCAAGTTAATCGAATATGTTTGTTAAAAAAGTTTTGAGGCGTAAAAAGGCAAAAGGAATCCCCCCGCCCCGCCCACATCTACTTATCCCTTGGCCTGGTGAAAATTTAATTTCGACCGCCTCTGAGCTCCGCGTCTAGGATGCTCGCCTTTTCTTATAGAGATGGCAGCGTGAGGGCAGTACTTTGCCATGTCAGAACCAATCGGAAAATCTACGGAGAGAAAGATCGGGGCCGGGACTCACGCACTCGCCTCTAGGCGTTGCCTGGCAGCCTTTTTGACCCACTTTTCGAGTAGCTCTCGTCCTGAAGTTGCTCTCTCCTTGTCGGCTTTTTTAATTTCCTCACCTCGTCCACTTCCTCCTTCCAGTTGCCATTCACTTTAATGCTTTTTGGCTCTAAATTGCATCCTTTCGGCCAGGATCTGCCTTCCTGCCTGCCTCACTGCCTGCCTGCCTGCCTGCCTGCCTGCTTCACCTGCTTCAGCGCCTCCTGTTGCTATTGCTGTTGCTGTTTTTGATGATGATGCTTCTTCCATGTGCCATATACAATTGTTGCCACATTTCCGGCCATCTTTTGGCCCAGGCCGGGGCTCGGAGCCGGAGACGGAGACGGAGCCGGAGCCGGCGTCCTTCAGACGTTTTAATGATTTTCCGAGTGAGAATTCTCACCGCTTCAATTTTCCTGCTTTAAATTGCTTTTTCCTAGTGTTGTACGAGTATTTGCTTTTTATTTAGTTGTTCCCAGAGTTTTCTTTGCCCCGGATAGTTTGTGGCTGGGGGGCAGGCTCCGATCCAGGGGAAATGTTAAGCGATTTATCAATTAAGGCTCAAAAAAGGGAAGCACCAACCCCCAACCCCTACCCCCACCCCGTCCCGCACTAATTTAACCCTTAAGCTGCACGTGCCAGGCCGTAAGAAGAAAAAAAAAAAGGAGGAAAATAAAAGAAAATTATAGAAATTCCTGGCAACAAAAGAGCTCTCAGCCGGGCCAAGCCCAGGCCCCCAACAAAATCAACCACTTGACAATACAAAAGATAATTAAATAAACAATGAGCGAGAGGACCCAGGACCAAGGACCAAGTGAAAATGCGAGAGAAAAAAAAAAAAAACAGAAAAGAAATGCAAATTGAAAAAAATTATACAGCCCCAAAAAGAAAATGAAAATGAGAGTGTGAAGCCTTGGAAATTCATTGAAGGACCTCAAAGAAAAAAAATGCCAGACCCAAAGGGTTGGGAAAAACTGGCTACAGACTTCGTGATGGAACTAGTTCAGGTAAATGGAGGCGAAACTGGCATACTCTCCATTGGGTACAGTACTTTAAAAAGTAAATCATATGATGGGGGGTTGGCACTCCCACTCGCACTCGCACTCCACCCATTTCCATCCCCATTTCCGCTTATCGCTCTGCCTGTCACAACTTTGCCGCCACCGCCACTGCCGCTGCCACTGCCACCGCCACTGCCGCTGCCATGAACATCATCATACTCGGCTCTTAATCATCAGAATGGGCCGCAGACACAGACAGGGCTCTGTGCCTGCAATGCGTCGCGCCCGGGGCGATAGGTTCCACTGTACCACTAGACGGTATCCCTCCTTGCCCCACAGCATAACAGAAAAAACAAAAAAAAAAAAAAGTTGCACCGCTTCCATGACAATGATGACGGCGTCTGTTTCCGCTTCTGACGACTACGACGACTACGACGACGACGACTCCACGGCGTAGCCATTTTTCCCAACTGTTACTGCTGCGCGCCGGCCTGCAGCATTTGTCCCGGGCCTACACTCTTGGATACTATGTTAAATTTTAGTGTTCGTCGTTGCAACAACAGCAGCAGGAGGTGCATCTGCAGCAGCAGCCACACGAACAAGGACAAGTTTTTTAGAGACAAACGTCGCCATCGTCGCTGTTGCCGTTGCCGTTGCCGTCGCACGTTGTGCAAACTTTTCCACTTCATTGCATGATTGCAATTTTTACGCAAAACAATTTTATTTGTTTAGTTTTTCCTTCATTTTCTTTTTTTTGTCGTTGTTGTTGCTGCTTTCTTTCTCTTTTTGTGTATCTCCCACTGTTTGCCGACGAATGTTGCATTGTTGGGCGGCAGTTGAAGCCGATGATTGCCGCCAGCGCCATTCGAAAACTTTAAGAATCTTTGAGGTGCCAAAAGGTGGCGTGGAAGAGGCAAGTGCTCGCCAAGAGACGATAATGGGGGGGTTGGGTTTCTATTTATATGATATTTAAGTTCTCAAATATTTTCTCAGCAACCGAATCGATCCGAACAATCGAGGCGCTGACGCTGCAGCGTCTCGGCTTTCTCATTACATCGAATCGGTCACCCAAAACGGTATAAACTGTATAAACGGTATCAGGTATCGTCCTTTGTACTGTGGTAGATCGGAAAATGTCGGATTTTTTTGCTCGCTCACTCTCTATTTGATTTTGCGGTAGAGAGAGCGAGCAAGCCATACAATAATTGGTTGTTGCGCTTTCCCAAAATATTTACATATGTATAAGTAGGTATGAGAGAATTTTTTGCTCCAAATAGAACAAAATATTGGTTCAAAATTGTTTACGGTGCAGAGCCGAGGTCACACAAACTCCGTACTATTATGGTTTGAGACATTTCAGAGACTTTGAAGAAAACTGGCTTAATTCGGGGGGATCCAAGTATAATCCGTAGTGATCGAAGGCACTCGGGAGGCATGAGTACAGCTGAGTACAGGGCTCTTAATCTACTGAACGACACCTCTTTAAGCTACAGAACAGTGGTCAAAGTTGAACTAGTTTCCCGACTGCCGGACTCTCTTCTCTTCTCTGTTCCGGCCAAATTCGGTGTGGCCCGTTCAATGGGCCACCCAATAAACTATGTAGTTCTCTCCTTTCACTGTCGATAATCCCTTTAAATGAGAGTACTCACCATTCGTTGCAGCCGTCTGTTGCATCTCATCTGGCTATTTGTTTACTTGCAGCAACATCCCCCCCGTGGCTGCTCCTTGGCTATACTCCAATCAGTTTCATTTTCACACACAATTTTCTTGGCCATTTTTTTTGGTACGCTTTGGCCGTTTATCTATTCGGACCTCTTTCTCCTCCAATCCATCTCTCTCTCGCACTCTCCGCCTCTCTCGAACGCCGGCTCTTTGGCCAAAGTGCAAAATGTTGTAAGTTAAATGGAAACAATAATGGGCTCGGTCGGGGACTTTGGCTTCGGGTTGGGGCTTTGGCTTTGGCTTTGGCACTGACTTGGTCTGAGGCTGAGGCTGCGGCTGAGGCTGAGGCTTTGGCTACGCTCCTTTTTATCCTTTGGAAGGACTCTTGAGGCTGGAGCCGCACTGACGTCGCCTCTTGATTTCGATTATTGCCCTGCACTTTTCACTCTTCATTCGGGGAGCTTTGTTCCTGCCAATCCGAGTGCTTAGTGCTCTCAGCCCGACCCCTGTCTTGGCCCTCTTTGCCTCTCTCCCACCTTCTCCCCCTCCCCCCCTCTCTCTCTCTCTCTCTCCCGCTCGTTTGACAGATGAATTACTTGCCGCGGTGGCGGTCTGTAATCGCACTCACCTGGATCGCCACCGCTGGGGCTTCACCTAAGGCCACCTAAGTCCGCATGGGGCATATTTTAATTAAATCCATTCCAAATGGGCCCCGGCCCAACAAGTCCTCTGCAGCAATGCAAAAGTTTTCCGCAGCAACGCTAAAAAGTAGGCTCTGCAATTGCAATTCCAGAAGCCAGAACAGAGCAGACCCACAGCCAGACCCAGAGCCAGAGAGCTAGAACCAACCATAAGACATGAGCCACTAAAACCGTCCCATAGCAAAGCCAACCACAGCAGAAGAACAGAACACAGTAGTGGAAGCCGAAGCCAAGCAAAGAAATAGTTTGGTCCAAAACTATTTGCCAGGCCGCTATTTTCATATGCAGCAGCAGCAGGGGCAGGGGCAGAGGCAGCAGCAGAGGCAGAGGCAGAGGCAGCGGGAGCATCGTGGCAAGTTGTGCCATAATTTTATGCCACAGCAGAGAAAACTTGTGCGGTCTGTGCAGCGCAGCGTCTCCCTGCCACGCCCCCCAGCTGCCAGCCACGCCTAATAATAAGAAATTAGAACTTACGACAGCCACTAAGACTGTCCACAACAGCAGCACAGGCAGCAGAGGCAGCAGGGGCATCCAGAGGAGTCGGCGGAGCAAAGGAGGCAGGCCAGGCCAGGCAAGGCAAGGCAAGGCAAGGCAAGGACTATAATCGTCTTGTACTTGCCCGGGTAAGGAACTTTAAGCTAACCACAAAATGTCCTGCCAAGTGGGGATACTACCACGGAGTAGGAGGAGGAGTGGTAGAGGGAGTGGGAGAAGGACTCAGGCAAGTGCAAATGGAATCGTGAGTTGAGTTTCTACAGTCTTGGCACCTGAACGCGGAATGGGAACGGGGAACGGAAGTGGAACCATGACCAAAGCCAGACGAAGAACCGCGATGACAATGAAAGCAACGCAGGGAAGCGAATCTTACGAGTATTGGGGTCTGTGGGTCTGTTCTGTGCACCAGCTGATCTTTGGGCCACCAGCTACTCGTACGCAAAAGAGCTGTTTCCTATTCCACTTGTTTCTTTTCATTTCATTCCGTTTCAATTTTATGCTTGAAAAAAACGTTTCATTTCATGGTTTCATTGGTTTGTTTCGCTTTAAGGATATACGATCCAATGCAGGTCATCTGTTTCCGATTACCTTTTCATTTCTTTAGTGATTTATTTCATTCCTGCTGTTTCGTTTTATATTGTTCCCTTGCAGATGAAGGAATTCTTAGTTAATTGTTTCATACGTTTGATTTCACATCCACGAGGATTTTCCTTGCTGTTTGCATTGTTTCATTCCATTGATTTCATCAATTTTCTAAGCCGTCCTCCGTTCTCCGTTCTCTGTGGATGTGGCTGTGTCTGTGTCTGTGTCTCTTTCTCTTTCTGTTTGGTTTCCTTTGTTCCATTCCATTGAGTCCACAGATTTTCAAAGCCTTTCTAGTCTCCTTTTTCCTTGTTAGGGCATCAACTCTTCCGCATTTGCCCATTTTCTTTGATGCCAGCTTCATTTCATCTTCTTCCTGGTTTTCCTATTGGGGCACTGCCACCGCCACCGTCACCGCCACCGCCACGAACACCAGTGCCACCAGCTCTTCCGCCCATCTCTCGCCCCCAACCAGGGGCTATTCCCGCAGCGACATCGTCCTCGCTTCTCAGATGCTGTGAAGTGAGCGCAGCGCATTATTTAGGATTTACCTTTATGTTGTTGTCATCGTGGATGTTGCTGCTGTCGGTGTCTCCTCTGCTGTTGCCGCCTGCCTGCCGCCTGCCGCCTGCTGGTGGCTCCTTTTGCTGCCGTGTTGCAACGAGACTGAGGTTCTGCCTCCGTCCTCTCTGTAGTGGGTCGTTTATAAAGGTGGAGCTCCGGAGCTCCCACTATCCTCGCCTCTGCTCCTTGTGGCTGCTGTGGATGTTGTCGTCTCGTGCTCATGATGCTGGGTGATGAGAAAATGCGAGGCTCGTGTGACATTTTCATTATCGTTGTGGGATATGCGCTTTTCTGTGGCCAGCCTTCGACCTCGGCTCACCCAAGCCCAAGCCCACGCCCCTTCCCCTACCTGCCACCTTCTGCTGTCCCCCTCTCTCTCTCTCTCTCTCTCTCTCTGTGGACTTCTGGGCTTGTGGCAGCAACAGGAGGAGATAAGGTTACAAAATTATTAGTTGGGATTTACAATGCTCCAGTTTTAGTGGCCAACTGTGTGCGAGGGGGGGCTGTGTTGTGGCTGTGTGGCATATCAGGCAATCAGCTGGCTTTGTGGGACAAGAAGGGAACCTGCTGCTGCTGCTGCTGCTGCACGGATCTACCAGAGATGGCATACTCTTTTTCCTATCATATAAATTAACCAAAAGAACGGCACGAAGATAGACAAGACCCATGGAGCAATAGGACATGTTCGGATTGTATAAATGGAGGACCTTAAAGCTGCATCCCCAAGCAGCAGATCGGGTCCTTTGTGGCCATCGATTACCCATTTCCGCTCCAACCATGGACCCATGCACCCATGCATCTCTAGCCAATTCAATAATCGAAAGCAGCTCCTCCAGTTCTCAATTTCTCCTCTCCAAATTGCCATCAATTTATCAGCTCTCTCGCTCTCCGCCCTGCTCTGGGCTCTGTGCTCTGGGCTCTTCTCTCTGCCATTGTGTGTGGGTGTGGGTGCAATATTTTCCAGCAGAGAAACTTATAAGTTCAAAGATTAACACAATTTCGACAAATAATGAAAGCATAATGAAGGAGGAGGATGGTGGAATGGACGGGGGGGGGAGGGGGGAGCAGCTTCCGCTAAGGAAGTGAATCGGTCCAAATAGATGGAAAAAACGAGCCAAAGAGGAGTGGCAAGAGGGGCGGGAGGTGGAGGTGGCAGCGATATTTTCCTTTATCATCATATAAATTCCATTTCTGCCTGATAAAGAGCGTTGGCTGTCGGTGGGGGGAGGGACGGGGGATGGGCCAAGGGCGGCAAGTGGAGAAAAATGCAAGCAGGAATTTGAAAATTTTCAATTACGCGTGCAATGAAAATTACGAAAACCCACAAAAGTCATTTTTCTTCGATCGATTTTTTTCTTTCTTTTTCTTCCGCTCTTGACGCCGCCGCCGCCGCCGCCGACGCTGCGATTGTCCTCAAAAGAATCGGAGGCCAACAATGCCAGGACAGAGCAGAGCAGAGCAGAGCAGAGTCCTTGCCACATCTACCCCACAAAGGTGAAATGGCGCTTAAGTTGAGGTCCTGCGCGGGGGAATTGGCGTTGGCGATGGCGATGGCGAAGGTAATGGCGGCGCAGGGCAGGGGGGATGGTGTGTGGCGGGTAGGGGGGATGAAAAGTTGCCTCCTCCACGGGCTGCGAAAAGTAGAAAAAGCAATTTCGAAATCCCAAAGAAATTGCAAAATTCCATGCGGCAGCGTAGACGACGGCAACGGCGGTTCAGTTCGGTTCGGTTCGGTTCTGTTCTGTTCTGTTTGGTTCTGTTCGGCGACAAAGGATGCGCCCAGGACATATCCACAGCCTTGTGGCGACAGCTGATAGCGGCCGCCACGGGCCTCCCCTGCTGCACACCTGCACCTGCAATAGTCTGTCCCTCTCAGTCTCTCCCTCTCTCCCTCTCAGTCTCTTTCAGCCCCGCCTCAATCTGCTGATGGTCACATAAGTAAGGTTAACTAAGCAGCGAGCACAAGGGTTAACATGCTCCAATGTTGTCCTGTGCCACACCACACTGCCACAATGCTGACAGCAAGCCCCAGGGATACAGCGAGAGCACAGTGGGGCCAGTGGAGGATCAGCAGATGTCCTGCTGCTGCCTCTCACTTGGCAGCACTTTCCACCAGCACGTTACCACTGTGCGACTGTGCCCCATTGTTTGTGTTGACATTTGCCAGCTTGGCTGTCGCTTTGGCTTTGTGAGGCGGGGGACGGGGGGGCGGGGTTAGAGGGTCCGCGCGGATCCTCCTCCGCTGCACTTCACTAGCTGCTGCTGCTGCCGCCAGGAGAAGCCTCAGCTTCATCCTGCGTGTTCGAGGCTTATGTCACCTGGCCTGCGACGGGCCTGGACTGGGACTGGGACTGGGATTGGGTGTGGGACTGCGGGGGGAGGGGAAACTGGGGCCCCACAAAGAAAGAACTTCATCTTGTGCATCTTGCCCTTCGCCCGCCTGCCCCCCTCTCCAGCCACGACTTCTTTTATTCCTCTAGCTGACATAATATTTTCATTTTCCTTGGCGATGGCTGGAAAACACTTTTCATTATTTGGTTTTTCCCTCCTTCATATTTCACATTTTTGTTTGAGCAGTGGCGGGGGTGGGAGTGCCAACGAGTGGCGGTGGCTTTCGAGAGCTTTCGCTGATGAGATTGTTGGTGTTGTCTTAAGGTGACTTTCCCGGGGATGCACTTGAGACTCTTGCAGGTTGCAGGTTGCAGGATGCAGGATGCTGGATGTCACTCGCCTCACCTCAAAGATTATCCCAAGTTTATGATAGCGTAAGGGATACTTTCGGGATGAGCAGAAGGGGAGCCGGGAGCCGGGAGCCGGGAGCGATGACTCACTGGGCCCTCACTGTATATCTACGCATTTCCACTTGCCTCAAGGTGAGATATAGACAATCCATTGACTCTGGCATAAACAATCGAACCGCAAATACAAAAGTATTTGGAATTTGCTTGATGCCAATTTCCTCTGTGTAAACAGGCGGCCGAAATTTGCGTCAATCGAGTGTTTACAGTGCCTGCAATTGGTTTCCCTCTTTTGGGGCAGAAATAAATTACAAAATGTTCCAGTGGGGGCGATAGCCCAACGGCTGGGGAGAGGCCACACAAGAGTCGTCGGAGGTGGACATGCCTGGAATGCCACAGAAATAAAAACTGGACTACTCCCGCTCTAACCACAACAAGGGGCACGGCACGGCCTGTGCCTCCCTCTCTCTCTCTCTATCTGCCTGTTGCAGTCTCAAAACTGGCTACGATTAAATCTTTCAACGCCTTGGAACTGAGTCATTGACTCGCCGCAGCAGCAGCTGCTGTGGCAGCCACAACAGCAACAAAAGGTTCATATTCAAATTTGTAGAACGTGCAACGAATTCGAAAATGAAAATGAGTAAACACGCAAAAAAAAACACAAACACACACACACACACAGATTGCCAGAGTCGACAAAAGAGATACCTTCGAGAAGCAAAAGAGCAGATGTATCTGTATCTGTATCTGTAAGAGATGGATCTACGTACTTGGGGTCGAAAGCACTTCATTCCCAATGAAAAGTACAGGGTATACAGACTCCATCAAAGACAAAACAAACCTCCCGATGAATGCAATGGGCCAGGCAATTGTTTTTACTGTCTCTCCTCTCGTTGGGGTCAAGCGGAGTGTGTTGTCGGCTTAGTCATAATTTCCAGTTGAACAATGGAAATGTCTCTTATAGGAACTACAGCCAGTCCAAAGACGAAGTCTGTCTCCCAATGACCTGCCAACGAAATTGATAACCTTCCCCAAGGCAGAGCCAGAGAGCCGGGGAGACTGAGGACTGAGGCTGGCGACATTTTTCTTTCAGTCGTCGCACAGCGATAACCTTTTGAGTTTCCCTCTGTATTCGCTGATTGTGGTCAAGCCCATCCACTAAGCCAAGTGGTTTGTCCCCATAAAACCCCGAAAAGAAAACCACAAAAACTGCGCGGAAAAGGTACTGATAATTCGGCTATATACTCGTCGAACTTGAGCTTTCATTTCCCAGTGGGTTTTTCTTTTAATTTTTACGATTTTTCTAGCTGTGCTTTTTAGTGATCGTTAAAGAAATCCCCCAAACGATGACGAGAACAAAGTGCATTCGGTTTTATGAGGGGACATTCTTCTTACCGGGGGGATGGATTCCACTTAAATATGGCTCCATCCATAACGAGCTGTTTAGCGATGATTAAGCCTGGACATTGGGTTTTACTATAATATAATTTTATAGGTTCACATTTCCACCCTACCCCCCCCTTTGCCCCACGAATTGGTATCGAATTGTTATTGGCGTCATTTATGGATCGCTTCTTTGTTCTCGAAAAGTCATTTTGTAATCATTCAATTTGAATGTGGATGGTGTGGGGGGGTGCTGGGGAAGGGGAAGGGGATTCCAGATCGAAATATTTCCATATATGCACCTATGGCATGGGAGAGAGCTCTGGAGGGACACAACCAGAGCACAGTGGGCCATGGAAGGCGTTTTCCATTGACCATTTATTTGCATTGCAAATTGCAGGCTGCATGCCGCATGCTGCACGTTGTGCCGCCGCATATAAGGTAAATTTCCAAATGGACCAACTCGTAAATTTCGCCATACGAGGGCCGGACAATGGACTCGAACAATTGATATACCAATTACACCCAAAAGCAGGCCCCCAAAAGCCAGTCGCAGACTCAGACCCAGGCCCGGTCTTAGTCGCCAACACACGCAGCAGCTGCCCACGTTCCGGCCCCTGCCCCTGCCCGCGCCCCTGCCCCCGCCCCTCCCTCTCTGATACGAGTGCCAATCGCACGGATCAAATCTCTGTTGGGAAATTAGCAACATTAGAAGGTGGCTGGCAGGCTGGCTGGCTGGCTGGCCACAAGCCTTGGTAGATCGGTGAGCGGTGACCACGCAAGGGTCAAGTCGAGTGTGAAGCACTGGACAGCACTGGAACTGGAAACCAGTACACTCTGTGGCTGCTCTGTGGCTATCTTTGGCTGTCCCCCCTCTAGGGAGAACCTCAATAATGTTGACTAGTGTCTGGCCGGGGACAAGGGGGGAGACCACCGAATGAAAACCCAAATAAATAAATATTATTGCCAAGTTAGAGGCTCGGTTAGAGGCTTTCTGGCCAAATGCCAGCGAACCCGCGTGGTCGTGGCCATATCGCTGGCTGGATCTGCGCTGCAGTTGCTGTTGCCGTTGCCGTTGCAGTTGCAGCAGCAGCAGCGCCTCTCCCCCGCTGCGCATGCGCGCGTTTAATAAGTCTGCGGAGGAGTGCGGTGGCACGGGGAAGGGAAACGGGGGTGCGGGGTACGGGGGAAGGAAGAGCCGATTTCATTGCCGCGATATGGGCAGTCGGGGTCCACCCGGATCCGCTGTTCGCTCTCATCAACGGTCCGCGTAATGAGCCATTATTGCTTCGATGCGGCCTTTATTGCCATCGTCATCATCGCAGTCATCGCAGTCTTGGCCATCGCCAGAGCCCCACAGCTGCAAATGCAGCCCCGTTCCCCGCTGCCCCGCTGCCCCCGTTCCCCGCTGCCAGAGTCTTGGTCTGGCATTTTGGCCATATTTGTCGCCTGTGTGGCATTCGCTCGTCGCTGGCTGCCTGCTTGCTGCATTTTCTGTTGTTGCCAAACTTAGGCTCAGGTTTCCTGCCCCTTTGGTGCGTGAGGCAGGCATTAATTGGCATATGGCTAACATGACAGCCGTAATAACTGTTTATGGCTCTGTTGCTTAACTCTCTCTCTCTCTCCCGTCTCTCTCTGTCCGTCTCTCTATCGCCATAACAATTCTCCAGAGTCTCCATTTCCACTAGAAGAGCATTTGATGGACACGATATAGCCAAGAACTGGGTTGAACCCATAAGGCAGTGTATATGCCACAGTTACATCGAGAGAAAAAAACCCCTGATCGTGGCGAGTGAGCGCGGGCGAGTGAGCCGGGGGTAGGCCCACGAGCGAAGCGATTGAGCAGGGGCCTTGCCTTCAGGTAGATTTTATTTTATAATATTTTATACAAAAATATATGTACAAAATTCAATTTGCAGGAAAATTGTTTGGACATTAATAAAAATAAATATATAGAAAAATATATGTCATATTTAAATTAAATATATGTATATATATATTTTTTATCGAACTGAGTATATTCTATATATTTTAGAGTCGCTTAAATATGAGCTCTAGTAAAAAGTATCCCCCAATATTTAGTATATATATTGTCCACTTTTCTCTCAGTGTACTAATGATATTTCCTCCTTCTTCTACTTTCAGGTGAGTGTCGCCAAAAGATTGCCATTGAAATGGGTTTGTTATTAAGCAAATGGGGGGGACGATATTCCATGTGCCACATTTCCCGGTTCCCGGTTCCCAGCTGAAATTATTTTCTGGGTCAATTTTCACTTCATTAGAGGCAACGGCTAGATTATTTACGACTCACTCCAAAGGCCACCAAATTTTTAATAGTTTCTTGATGGATTTTTACATTTCAGTGTGTGTTTTTTCTGTGTGCCCCCGTCTGCTCTTCTGCTGCTATCGCGCAATGAGCTGAGGCACTGCTCTCGTGGTGTATGTTGTTAAATAAATCGTAAAGAAACAATCACCGAGAGCTGGGGGTAATCTACAGACAGATGGGGTTCTCCCCAGTTCTCTTCCCAGTTGCATTCCGCTGCGGACTTCGCTCTGCCCCCCCCTCCCTCTCTCTCCCTCTCGCCGTCTCTCTGTTGATCTTATCTGGTCAAATTCTGTTGTTTCGGGGGGGGGGGGGGAGACCAAAGCTCACACAAGAATTATGTATATTGAATGAGAGGAGCGATAATATCTACGAGTATTAGAGGAGTAGCTTTGTGGCAATTAAAGCCCAGGCCCGGGCATTTGTCAATAGACAAAAAGAAACAAAAAACTATCCGTGTCTCGACCCAAAAAATGCTGACCCAAGCAAACTGTTGGCCTGGTCCGGAGCCCGTAGCCCGGGGTACTGCTGGATCCCAGGCAAAACAAATGATATTTATCGGATATCGGCTGGCATGCCATTGTCTTTGCTTCTCTCTCTCTCTCTCTCTCTGTCTCCCTCTCTGTCTCTGCTTCTCAAGGGTTTGAGGCCTTTGAGGCCTTTGAGGCGGCTGCTTGTTAACCGAAATGCGTCAAATGACAAATGATTTAAAATTTATTATCGCTGGGGCTTTGTTTTGTTGCTCGGACTCTGGCTGGGTTCCAGTTTTGGACCCCACGCCTCCTCCCTGGGCGAAAGTGAAAATCTGTCGCTGGTTTGGGGGGTTTCCTTTTGTCACGGGCCCCCCCACACCCCATGATTAATCATGCGCCTGGAGCCGGCGAAAGGAGCTGATATAATTCCGAATTTTGTACTGTTTTCCAATTCCAAACAATTTCCGATGGCAATCCCAGAGCTATTTCCATATGATATCCCCTCTTTAATGATCTGACACATACATACATACATATATATATATATTTGTTGGATCAATTTGCTCTTTTGGCGCTGCCGTCGATTTCCGCGTGTTCGATAAACAAAAACAAAAAACACAAGAAACAAAAAAAGAAAAGCGAAAATTATAATCATTTACAATTCGTTGACTTTGGCAATGCGCAAGTTTGCCATTTGCCAGCGGTGTGTTCTGGCCAAACAGAAAACCAGGCCGAAAAGCAAATAAACAGTTACGCACTCGCGCACACATTAAACTATCAAAATAAACAGTTATGGGGGCCAAAATGGGCGAGTGGTGGGGCGTGGGCGTAGGCGTGGCACACTCGCATATTAATCAAGCGCATAATTTTGGCACTGCTGCAGCTCCTCCGTGGAAAACAGCCCTGCACCCTGCAATGGGCCAAATATCCGTACGTATCCGAACAACGTGAATAACGAGCGATAAAAACTTGGCAAATATAAAATGCAAACAACATTCAAACAGTTAGTGGACAGAGGGGATGGGTGGTGGGGGGGCAGTGCCACTCTGTAATGGCTGTTAGTCATCGACATATTCGACAGTTGTTGCCTTGTTGCCGGTTAACCGATGAAGAGCCATTTCGGGGAGAGCGAGAGAGCGAGAGAGAGCACGGTCCAAAAAATTGCTGCGGCTACCAGGCCACAGAATGCCCTAGAGATGGGAGCAGCGGAAACGCAGGATGCGATAGGAGCGAGAGGACCCATTGGCCATCCAGATCAGCCCTAGCGGGGCTCCACTGCCTACACTCAGAGAAATGTGGCACTAAATGGAGTTCTCTTTGATTTAAACATAAATTTAGTAGATATTATTTTTCAGTGGAATATAAAATACATTTAATATATTATTTAATCTAAATATGCAATGCATATATTTATTTTATTTTTGGAATATATTTAAGTCGAATATTTGTTTATTAAAATATATATTAAATTGGTAGAAATATGTATCTAAATTGTGGCTATAAATATAGCATTTTCTGGGATTTTTTCTGTGTTTTTTGTGAAAGTAGAACCATGGAAATGAGTGTAAAGGACACTATAAATAAAAGAGAAAGAACTCGGGCCATCACCAATGTGTGGGCTTCTGCTGTGAAGAACTACGTTGGAATGAATAGACTTTTTAGTGAGAAAAATCCAAGAACTTCCTCCGAACTCATCACTTCTTATAGAAGCAGGTCCAGGACATACCTGAATTTTCCAGAAATTCTTAAAAAGCAAAGGGATTTGCCACTGCAGATGGCTTGGAAATCGATTGAGTTGCATCAGACTGAGGTGACAGTGAAGGAAATCCCACGCCGCCTCGTGTCACGTGGCCATCTCTAGACCATATGCCCCCCCCCCCTCCACCGCAGCCACACACAGAGTTGTATTTGCATTTTGGCGGCTGGTGTTTATTTTCGAGTTGATTTTGAAGTGAACAGTTTGCTTAATTCACGATGCACGCTGGCACGTTGCAGGATGCCCTTCCCCGCCCCACCCCTACCCCACCGAAATGCAAAGCAAATGCAGAATTACGCATACGCAGCGTTGCCAAAGTTTGTGGCTGGCCACAGAGCTCTAGTACCACTACTCTCCCTCTCTCCCCGTTCCAAGTCCAATAATTTCAATAAATGCCGCACACAAACACACACACACACACACAGCGAGAGCGAGAGAGAGAGAGAGAGAGATGCTGCCCCTCGCCCCTTGGGGGCTCGAGGGTGAGGCTCGTAGGGGATTGGGGACTGGGGACTGGGACTGGGACTGGAGCTCTTCAGCGTTAAATTGGAAGCACTTTAGATTCACATTCAATTAATTAATTTAAGCAAATTGTTTGCTTCAAATTAATTGAATTTGCATTTAATTTGCGCTCACGAGAGACGCCCCCGACTGGCGGCGGCAGCAGCAGCGGCAGGAACAACAATGCAAACGGGGCAAGACACTCGCTTCCATCTGTCAGTTTGTCAGTTGCTCAGTTTTACCCGAGTTTCCTCGAGTTAAGGCCTACTCTGGGCCACCGTTCCCCCCGTTCTCCCCCCCGTGCCACAGCCACCGATTGATGGCCAATTTGCACTGCCCTGTTACCGCCCTCTCTCTTTCTCTCTTTGCCACTCTATCTTTGGCTCATCAATGTTAAATTTATTAACTAACTTCACTTGTGTGTGTGTGTCCGTGTGTCAGTGTGTGTGTGAGTGTATCGGCAAACAATGCAGACATTCTCCAGAGAATTGTCCAAAGCTTTTCCGCTCTAAATGGCCAAGTTTTAGTCGTTACAAAATGCGGAGCCGATGGTTGGGACCTTGTAATGAATTAACAATATAATGGAAATCTCACTTAAAATATATGCAGTGTGTGTGGGTGTGTGTGTGGGTGTGTGTGTGTTGGTGTGTGTCTGGCATATGAATAATGCAGAATTCTCAAAGTTCCGATGAAAACTATGTGCATTTCTGATCCAACACTTTGTGTGGCACGGCACGGCCCGGCACTCACCCCACTGATGGTAAATTCTGGCAACACTTTGACACAGCAATCCTTGGACTCCTTGGGCTCCTGGCGGAACGTTGGGCCCCCACAAAGAGAGAGAAGCGACTGGCTGGAAGGCGTTGAAAAGACTGAAACCGAAACCGAAACCGAATTTCTTCTAAGGGGGAAAAAGCTTGACAGGAAAGTGTAAATATCGCAGCGAATTGCATCAGGAAAACGAGAAAATCCCGAGAAAAGTCAATCGACACGACCCGCAACGGGCGACCCGCGACCCGCGACCCGCGACCCACGACCTACAGGTTATAATAATTATAATTATAATGCCGGCATACAATAATTATTATACGCTTTAAGCCAATTACGGACTTGGTAGCAGTCGCTGGCAAAAACTGGGGGCAGGGTCGGGCCAAGTGGAGAATAATTTGCGCTTTTCACACTAATTAAATGCGAATGAGACAAAGAGAGAGGGAGACGGGGAGAGAGAGATAGAGATAGAGAGAGAGAGACTGCATGACAAATGAATTGCATTGCATTTGAAGCAGCGACAGCAGAGACCGAGAGACCGAGAGAATGAGAGAAAGAGAGACAAGAGATAGATGAATTAAAGCCGCGCTGCGGAAAAATGATTAAAAATGTAAATTTTAATTCAATTTCGTTTGTGAAAAATACGAAAGGAAGCGCCAGCAAATAAAACTAGTAGCTGTAAAGTGGTTTATTGTGAGCCAGGACGCAGGACGCAGGACACGCAGGGCGCAGGACACGCAGGGCGCAGCAGTGGCAGCGACAAACTTTGCCGCGAGGCAAGGCGTCAAGACAAAGATACAGAAGACACAGCAAAAGAATGGCACCAGGAGAAGGAGCAGCACCAGGAGAAGGAGCAGAACACGCTGATAAAGTAGCTTGCCAGAGGGCCAACAGAACAGGGAGACGTGGGGGACAGGGGGGACAGGGAGACGGAGAGACAGGGAGAGGCAGTAGCAGATGAGTTGGGAAAAAATCTCAAGAAGAGACAAATCGAATTTCCCCATGGGTTGAAAAGCGAAAACAAGCCCCGAGAGAGCGGGAGGAAGAGGGACAGAGAGAGAGAGCGAAGCTGGAAACGCCCTAATATGATAATTATCAAAGAGCCTTGGATCAAATTCATGGCATCATAGAGAACGGCTGTGGCCCTAATTCGAGTAAAACAGCACAGATCCTTATTGAAGGTAAATCCTGGATATCTTCTATCATTTTTCAGCATTGATTTTCAATTTAAATAAACTTCAAATGATCTAGGACTAAGGGCATTTATAGATATATATATTCCCGTTTAAGGGAGACATCAGGGAATGTTTTAAAAGAATGGAAACGAAGGGGAAACGCCTTGAGATTCTACTCCTAGCCATCTGGAATGGAAATTCCGTAGGTCAGAGATAAACGTATACAATCCTAACCAAAGTACAGCATTCATATGCCTGTAAAATATATATTTTTTGAAAACTAAAGAGTACTTTTAATACATTGATTGATGGCAATGCTCTGCCCGACAGAACACTTGGCTCTTGAGAGGTTTGGGAATATATATGGTAGTCCCTAGATAGTAGTTCCTCTGGGCTGGCCTGCTTGGGTTAATTCTTAATCGATGGGCCCCAAAGACAGATATATGCTATAGATATTTATGCAGATTTGATCATCTGAAGGAATTTTGGATTATTAAAGGTTTATTTAATAATCTTTTTTATATTCTGATAGTTTTTTCCTCCCACTTTTGTCCGGGTAGAGCATCCGCAGGTCGCTGAAGCCGAGGCGAAGGCCAACGAAGGGCCAGTCGCAGTTGTCGGGGATGCAATGCAATGCAATGCAATTGATGATGCAGTCAGCTCTGCAGCAATTTTAATAAATATTTAATTAGGCCGCATCTTGTTGCCCCACTGCCACACACCAGCCGCAGGCAGCAGGCCGCAGGCCTGCCCGGCGCCACCCCTCAGAGCACTTTTTGTATGCATACATCTGGCCGTTTTATAGTAAATTTGCACAGAAATCAAATGCTAATTGATTTAAGCGGATTGCAGGGCAGAGTTCTCCCTGACAACAAATTATTATGGCCACTAGAGTGGCCGAGTGGATCCCACAGAGAGGGGGAGAGGGAGAGACTTGGAGGGGGGATTTACTTCTTTGGGAGGGGCGGGGGGCTTGCTGGATAATGATCTCCCGCTTAGATGATTTCCGAATGGGTTTTCCTGTCCGCCTCTCTCTCTCTCTCTCTCTGTCGCTTTCCTTTCTGCGGTTTCCCTGGCAATTGGCTGGGCAACTGATTTGGCCTTTGACCTTTTTTCTTTGGCCAAGGCAAACATAAAGCAGCTAAAAGGTTATAGTGAGCCCCTCTCCCCCCCCCCCCCCTTCCCCTTCCCACTCTGCTGCTGAGTGAAATGAATCTGCAATTCTATTCCATTTTGTGAGCAAAGAGAGAGAGACAGAGAGAGAAAGCTCCATTTTTATCCCGTTTTTTTTTTTTTGCTGTTGTTTCCTTTCTCGTTCTGCATTTTCCTTTTCCTTGGAAAACCCTGGATGGAAGATGATGATGGCAGGTGTGGACTTAACGCGAGTTAGCAGTGGCATGGAGTCCTCCTGGAGGGGGGGGCTGTTGCCGTTGCCGTTGCTCCTTATTCCATCAGCGAGGGACGGCTGCCAAACACTTTCATCTTTTGCCAGGAGCAGAAGGAGCAGCGGGGAGCAGCGGGGAGCAAAGGAAAACGGAAGTCGCAGGATGAGCCAGTCGTTCGCCCTTGGAGTGTAACAGATCCCACAGCGAATGCAAATAACTTGCAACTCGAGGAGCAGCGCAAAAAAGTGTGTGGCCAGGCGGCTGCGGGTAATCAACAAACGTTTATGGTTGCCACTGCCACTGCCACTGCCACAGCGACTGCCACTGCCACAGTGACGTCGAGTTGCGCTCCTGATGAACTTGTTGATGATCGCGCGGTCGGTCATTTGTCTCCCTGCGAAAGTACGGAATATACTTTTGATGCATGTGGCGCATGCAACCCCCCCTCAGCTTGGATTTGCATTAATATTTGCTACCATTTCACTCTCTCTGTCTCTCTCTCTATCTCTGGCTCTTTCTCCGCGCTGGCATCTTATGCTAATGGAAAAGTCGAATGACAAACAACAAGCTGTCGGGCGGGAAAGTGAAAATTGAGTTTGGCAAAGCGCGGAATAAACAAATTAAATTATAATTACTGAACAAAAGCAAAGGACGAGAGCGAACACAGAGAGAGCACAGAGAGCACAGAGTGGAAGTGCTTCAATGGCAAATGGAAATTTTCCGAGAGGTCTTTTATTCCGAGTTTTCTTAGATGATTGCTGGCAAACAGCCCCGCACACAGGCACTTCTCCAAGAGTCAAGTGCAGTTGGCAATCCCTTCAGTGAGATCTCTCAATCCAAAGCAACCCCCCACCCCCACCCCCACACCCACCCCGACCCCCACCGATTGCTTATCACCTTTGTGGCCCCTGACAGACAGACACATTCGTTAGGAATGTCCTTCGTGAAAGCCCCGTTTTATAGTTGACAAAATATTCAGCTGTGTGTCGTTAGCACTTTCCACACACACACACACACACTCGCACACACATATCTAGGAAATATTTGCCATGATTCGATTGTGTAGACTCCAAGACCCCCGTCCCCCGCCGCCCCCTCCTCTACCCACAAGCCCCAGCCTCGCATCCAGGCACTCAATTGAGTTTAGGTTTTGGCGCTCGACGCTCTCTGCATTGCTGGTTATTATTATTTCTGATATATGCGGTCTTACTCTGCGGTTGTCACTCACCCACACCGCACCACCACACGCCACAGGACGAGGACGAGGACCTGGAGTACAGATACTCCTCCTCCTGCTCCTGCTCCTCCTCCTGCTGCTCCTTCTGTGGTCTCTACTCCTCTCCCGATGTGTCGTCGTGTCATGGTTACATGCAAATGAAGCGTGAGGTTTTCCGAAAGGTGTTGAAAACGAGGATTCTCTGGCATTGAACTGAAACGTCTCCGCCTCTGCCTGCATCCTCCGTTTTGCCATCTGCATAATTCTATGCCCAAAAACCATTTTCCACATATTTTTTTTTGTCGTTTTTTGGTCCTGCCATCTTTTGCTGACTGGCAAGCCCAGAGCCCAGAGCCCAGAGCCGGGAGCTCTATTTTTCAGACCTCCAATTGGTGCAACATGCTGTCGAAATTGTTTCGTAATTGCAATGTTGACAGCAGCAGCAGAAGCAGCAGCAGCAGTCCACGTGGTCCTTGGCAGTCAGAGGCAGCTGTGAGGTGCCACAGGAAGAGGGTCTGGCATTAAGATTGGAATTTCGAAAGAAGAAAGATCCTGTATCGGAATGAAATCAAAGCAAAAAGGCTTGGCCTGGAGTAGCCCCATCCCTAGCCCCATCCCCAGCCCCCTTCTGGGATATCTTCTGCCAAAACAGAACGCGCCACAAAATTGCTCAAATGCAGCCAGACATTAACGTGTTTTCAAATTTTACGCAGCCAGCCAAACGGAGCGACAGTTTCCATTGCCCCGCACCCCGAAACCGAAACCGAACCCGAAACCCCCAGGAAAAGCCACACATGTGTGTAATTTTCTTTACGAGTGGAGTACAGGCGGAGGGGGGGAGGCGAGGGGACCAAAGTGTTGCCTGATAAACGATGTCTGCTCTTCAGAGTGTCCCCCCCCCAATCTAAGACCAAAACTCCAACGAAGATGAGAGGACGACGACGACGAGGACGACGACGACGTCTGTCGGAATGGAATGGAAAATTCAAATTTGAAAATATGGAAATGCCAGCAGCGACAGGCTACAAGCTACAGCGAGGCAGCTGATGTGATGCGTGCCCCATGCCCCATGCCCCATGCCCCATGCCCCACCATGCACCATTGAGAGTGCAGCGTTGCAGCGTTGAACCCCAAGTCGTAACCGAACTTGGAGTCGTCGTCGTCGTGGAGGCTGAGGTCGTAATTCGATTAACACCTTTCGGAGGCGGAGGCGGAGGCGAAGGCGAGCTCCAAGGCGGAGGCAACTATTGGCCTTTAATTGGAGAGTGGCGTCAATGATGGTTCCTGCAGCACCGCCGGCACCGCCAGTGCCACCAGATGCTGCCCCTTCTCTCCCCTCCCCACCGACGCGCCTCAGCGTCCCGCTTGTCTGCGGCTTATTAGGTGCGGAAATCTTTATTGATTGATGCATTGTTTGCTTTTGGCTTGTGGATGACTCTCTGACTCCGATTCCGACCGCCCGCATTGCCCGGCCAGCGCAGGGAGTACTGCGGAGGGGAGGGGAGAGCGGAGTGCCGTGGAGTGCCAAGTGCTAAAGTACTTAGCCCACAGATCGTAACTCTTTCAGCCAGACATCTCTCGTTGTCCTTGGGCCCCGGCGACACGTGTTTCCTTTTGGGCTGTGGAGATTTCCCCTTGGGATTGGATAGGGGCGGACCTAGGACAACACAGAGAGGCATATCCCAGGGAGATATAGCCAGTACTGGGCAGAGATTTTCACGTACTTTCAGGGGATCCCAAGGGCACACAGATAACTGCGAAATACAGTGGAATTTCTGCTAAATCTGGGCATTCAGAGTCCCAAGTTTCTGAAGGGGATCTGGGCCTAAGCAATGGTGGATATCTAGGAGATACTGAGAGGTACATCTGGGCCCTAGTTTGGGTGTTCATTCCACCCAGATTCAAAGAAGTCTACGCTGCAAAAAGACACCTCCAAAGGGAATCGAAGGGTAGTCCTTGTGTTAGTAAGAAATATCCATATTTGGGGGTTATCTGAGAGAACAGCGAATAGATTTCTCTAAGCCGAATCCCAGGGTATTCCCAGGTAGATGCCATAGAAATATTCGTTTCTAGCTCTCATAAAAGTCTCCCATGCCATGTGAAGGGGGATCTCAGGGGATCTACGTGTTTCGCTGTGAAGTGTACAATATTTACGGGATAATTCTCCCAGAGAACTATTATTTATTTTGAGAAAAGAAAGATAAACATATTTCCAGCTAATTATATAGTTTCTAAGGGGTATTTAAAGGACTTTTTGTATGTTTGCTGTGGAATCTTAAAAGAATATATCACAGAGGTAAAGATTGTGTAGGAAATGCCCCAGATACTGAGTGGATTCCAAGGAGATATCAAAACGTGTCCAGGCCTTAAAGTTTCCACTTAAATTTCTCTCTCTCCCTCTCTCTCTTTAGGAGGCAACCCCGACCCCCATGCAAATTGCATTTCCAATGCAAAAAGAAAAGAAACAGAGACAGAGAGAGAAGAGAAATCGCCTTTAATTAGTTCGCCTTTCGTTTAATGCAATCGCGAATAAAAAAAAAGAAAATATATAAAAAAAGAAGAAGAATATTTTTTTAATTTAAAACGCGTAATTCAATATCTGAAGTAATTTTATTTACCGCCCCCCTCCACCCTCCCCCCTCGCCCTTACAGTGGGCGTGGCACGGCCTGGGCTTGTCTGCGGCATAAAGTGCTGCTGCTGGCCGTCATTGTCGGCCACTTGACGCGCTGTCCCTGTCCCTGTCCCTGTCCTGTCCCCCGCGTGTCCTGTTCGATTTTTATGCCCAGGCACAAAGTTGAGTTGAGTTCAGAATTTTTGCGTGCTGTATATAGCAGGTATATAGCCTATATATCATATGGTAGGGGTATATATATATATTCATTCGATATGTGGAGCACGGCTCTGGCTGGGGGGTTCGATGGTTGCGGGGGGGTGTGGGGACTCTGTGTAAATTGAGGCAGGAAATGCCGTTCGAGGGTTCAAAGTTGATGATTTTCAGGTCAAGAGCTGGTGCTGGCCGAACAACAACAGCAACAAGAACAACCTGCCACTTGCAACTTGCCATTTGCCACTTGTTGTTGCCACTGCCACTGGTGCCCTTCTGCTGCTGCCGCTGCTGCTGCCGCTGCTCCTCTTTTTGCTGGCACTATTTTTTGTTGTTGTTTATTTGGAGCTGCTGCTTTTAAGTGGCGATCAAATTTCTTGATTGAAGCTTCGAGTGCAAGACAATGTGCAGCTGTTTGTCCTTAAACAGGATACACAAAAACAGCGAAAGAGAGAGGGAGACAGGGAGAGAGAGAGACAGAGAGAGGATTGCAAAAGTAATTGCTAAAAATTGAAGCTGAAAATGCAACAAATGCAGGAAGTTCCCGTGGCCGGAATAGAAATTTGAGACTGCATCCCGGATGGAATGGGATGGCATGGGATGGCCGGGGAAGTCCTTCAAAGGAGCTTGCAGTGACCCAAAGAGCTGCAGAAGCCAAGGCTGCACACAGACACATCCCTTGAAGGACTGCCATCGAGGCGATTGGTCCGGGAATCAACCCAGAAAACATCGAATGCTTTTCAGATTTAATTCGAAAAAGAATTCGCTATCCGATTGCTGGCAGATCGTAGAATGGTATCGCCATTCTTATCATGTGATCGATTTGTTCGATAAAAACTACAACTTATCGATATGTTATATGTTTGAGAGTCTATCGATAGCATTTGTTAGTAATTTGTGCTACAGCCATGTCTTTCGATCATCTTTATATAAGGAAACCATTCATTTGATCAATTTTCGATAGAAAAAACGTTTGTTCGATAACTTTTCGATGACCACTCATATTCAATTACATTGGAAATGGAATACATTGGGAAATTCACATTCAAAAACCATTAAGTTGATATATTTTCGATTAAAAAAATATATTTATATGCAGTTCTTTTTTAGATACAAAGTTTTATCGATTATTATTGTATTATCTGATTAGGAATCGTTTGAGAGCCAACCAGTGACGTTATTTTAACCTTTTTGCAAGACATATATATCCGTTCGCTTATGGGACACTCAATATCTGTACCCTGGTTCACTGGGGCCGAATCTGAATTTGTTTGACCTCTCCTCTGTGTCTCCCTCTGTCCGTGTCCCTGTCCCTGTCTCCCACTCTGCCCATCATATGCAATATGTCAAATGCAAGCCAGAGATTCTCGTGGTCTCTGGCTCTGTCTCTGTCTCTGTCTCGCAATCGCTCTGGAAATGATTCTCAAACATTTTTGCGTACAACAGGAAATTGACTTTTCATCGACAGTCGAGAAAGTCAAGAAAACGCACAAGACGAGGAAAAAAGACGTCTGAGGGGGGGCGGGTGCGGGTGAGGGGGCGGGGGCTGCTGTAGACCATGTCCTATGCAAATACTTTCAGACTTCAAAAAAAATTTGCGTCATGCGGCGTTGCCACATTGCGGTGGTAGTCGAGAAATGACAATTTCTTCTGCTTCTTCTTTCGGTGAAAGCTGTCAAAAAAGCTTCAGCAACAACTTCCGTTACATGGCAGAGGTGTATTGGTGGGTGGTGGATGGGGGGGAGGGGTGTAGGGATGCGGGAAGGATACGAGCGACCTGCGCTCAAAAGTTAAGCCATTAGCGAAATGTCCTTTACTTTGCTTCTAACGCAATTTTCTGCTTCTTTTCGGACCACGACCAGGATCCTCTTTTGCCACCCACCACCCACCGCCCACTGTCCATCCCCCTGTCCATTGTCTGTTGCTTCGTTAGCCACGAAGAAGTAGGGGGGTTGGGGGTGGGGGCATGCTGGTTCGGGCCAGGTCGGACCTGCTCCTGGTTCTGAATGACAACTTCAGTGTCAGCATTTTCGGGCCAAAACTTTTGCGCCTCCCCTCGCATGGGTTTTTTGCGGGGGTGGGCGGGTGCCAGGGCAACTTTTCTCCGGCGCTAATGAAGTTGAAGGATATTTTTTGGCTCTGGGAACTTTCCATTGTCCTTATCCGATGTAATTAGCAAATGAAAAACTATTTTCCACTTCCATTATTTTCATCTCCGAAAGGATTCCAGTGCACGCTTCAGGCACTGCGAAGAATACGAAGATGATGAATATGAAAGATGATTTTTTTGGATTTTTCGGATGCCTTTGGGTTTGAAAATGCTTATTTCTCGGAATTCCAGAAGGTTTTCAAAACTATTTCCATATCTGATGAAATTCCAGAGACACAGAAGTGCTCTGTTAACCCAATAACAGCGCTGTTCAGCGCTTGATTTATCTTCTTATGGCAGCCATAGATATGGCGGATATAGTGTACAATTTGGATATTTTGGTAGTATTTTCTAGTAAAATCTATTAAGTATTTCCCCTTTTCTGAAGAGATAAGAGTTCACAGTTAATTCCAACAACTGCTCTGTTACAGCAGCGTGCCTCTTAACAGTGTCAATGTTAATGGCCCCAGGCATGGCTGTAATCCCCGTCATTGGCACTGTTATTACAGCACTATTCGTCGTAGATAAATTTGAACGAAACTCGTTTGCAGAGCGCGTAACACGGGTAGCTGGCAGTCCAGTTGCTTAGATTCATTTCCCCTGCTGTTTTGGCAACATATTGAACGCACTTTTTAACCTTCAAAACGCAACAGCGCAGTCGACAGACCTTCGTTCAGTTGTCGCTCTCTCCTCCATGGAACCAACAGCACAGAACAGCGCTGCCAGCGCCGACTGCGACGACATGCGCACAAATGACGTTGTGCAGCAGCGGCAGCAGCAGCGCAGCCGAAGCAGTTAAACGAAAGCACAGCACAGCATCGCATCCATCCCCAGCCGCCCACGCCGCCAACAACACTTGCGCTCTTTTTCTCTCTTTGGCTGCTCTCATTTGAACGAAAGCCGAGCTCTCAAATCGCCGACGCTCTCTCGCTCTCACCGAACCGGTAGGCAACAATGAGTCTGATTGCGGCAACACTATTTGTATGGGCCAGACTCAACGAGCAACATGACGAGACGAAAACGAGCAACATGTCGCGCAACATGACGCGGATTTGAGCAACTTTTCGTAGTTTTCTCTCGAACTTCACTCGCCTCGTTTTCCCTCGTACTTTACCGTTTTTTGCTTTCGCCGAGGCAGGTTCGTTGCGCGCGCTCTATCCGTTGTCCGTTTACATCGCATTTTCGCAGCGGCCAAACAAACGAATTACACAGATTTACCTCTGTTTTAACACCGTGTTCTGCGTGTGCCGTGTTTTGGAGTTGTTTTTTTTCTGTGTCCCGCGTTTCGTCTCGTCCCGTGTGTGTTTTTAGACAAGAATTGGCCAAAAATCGGAGAATTATTTCCGAGTGATAAATTGTTGCAAGTCGTGGAAGGCCCTGGACCGGGGGCCCCGCGCAAACCCAAAGAATATACCAAAACGAGATGGAAAAAGCAATGTTATGCAGTGCAGTGCAAAGAAGTGATTAAAGAATAAAATATAGAAGAAGAGAACGAGAACGAGGAGGAAAGGAGGAATAAGCAGAAGCGACTCTAGGGATTCGAGAATCTTTCTTCTCTTTTCGGACCCCCTCACACTCCTTCGACTGCGAAGCAGCTCTGCTTCAGGAGTCCTCTGTCCTTTCTGCTTCTCTTCCACTCCGCCCCGCTGTCCGGCTATCCGGCCATCCGGGCCCGCAAAAGCCGCCAAGATTAAGTTCTCCAAGCAGCATCCACACCACGCATACCGGCACACGGACAACCTCTACGACGGTGGCACTGACACCGACGACGACGAATGTCCCTTGGAGTCGACCACCATGAATCCCTACGAGTATGAGTCGACGCTCGACTGCCGCGACGCGGGCGGCGGCCGGGGACCAGGCACGCTGCCCATGACGGGTCGTCACACGGCCGGAGGCACTGCCTCCGCCTCCGCCTCATCGGTGGCCGGCAGCAGCCAGACGCTCCAGCACCAGAACCAACAGAATCTGCAGGCCGCCGCCGCCGCCGCTGCCGCTGCAGCCGCCGCACAGTCGTCCCACTACGACTACGAGTACCAGCACTTGCCACACCGTCCGCCGGACGCAACGGCGACCTTGACGGCGCAGCGAACACACGGAAGACAAGGTGAGTGGAAGGTTGTGACTCTGGACGGACCCTGCAACGGGAGGATAAATCTGTTGTTTTTTTTTTCGTGTGATTCAAAAGAAATGTGACGAGAGGGGGCCATAGTTTTCGGCTCCCTCCAGTGTGGGATTCTGTGTGAAGGAAATTCAAGTGAGAGCGAGAGAGAGAGAGTGATCAAATGGGATTTTTGTGTGGCTCAGTAAATGGCCAAAGAGAAAAGCGAGGAGTGAATTTTTTTTATTGTGATTTCTGTTTGTGCTGAAAGGGCGTGCAATTAGGAAAGATGGATTTCTTGTGAATAGAATTTGTTCATCTGCGAAAACCTCTTGATCTCCTGACGAGGGACTCCTGGGCCCATAGTCCGATAAGGAAAATTAAAGAGGCAGTTGTAAAACAAATGCCCAAGTAAATTCCCTAATTATCAGGCACCGTTAATCTGCGGCTCTGCTCGGGTCGGCTCTGCTCGGCTCGGCTCTGCCAGAGCGAAACAGGGCGATGGAAAGAGAACAAGTTGCGACAAGTTTGAGCAAATTATGGCGCTTATCGCTGAATGCGGCCAAACATTTTGCATAAATTAAACAAATTAAGGCAGCGTCCCAGCCGAGGGAGTGGAAACTGGGAAACTGGGAAACTGATACGGGAGTGCGAGTGAGTGAGTGAGTGAGTGAGGGAACCGCACCGGGCCTGACATTGAGCACCGACCCGACTGTGCTTTCCGTCTCTGTTTCATATTTCATAATTTCCCTTTTTCCGTCTGAGCGCGTTCTTTCGTGATTTCGTGATTTGTCTGATTAATAAAGCGGGCGCACAAAAGCAGGACATAAAGCGCATTTGAAAGGGATACTCGTAGTACGTACCCCCCCCCACACCGCTCTCTTCTTCTGCATGCTGCCTGCGGCCGAAGGAGTTCGGTTACAATTGCCTGCTTGCTGTACTCTCCCTCTCTGCCCAGCCTGCAGCTGTTGCTGTCCCGCTCGCACTTGCAGTGATCTCTTTGTACCCCTGAGGAGGGTATACTACTTTTCTATGCTCTTGTGACAAAATACTCGTTCCTCCAATGCGGAGGGTATCCTTTGGTCGGCTCTGGGGTTTTTTTTTGTATAGTGTATCTCTGATTAGCACCTGTGCAACGAAAGATTTATCCCACAAAAACTGTTTCCACACTCTTGGTCCCGCTGCCCGCTCCCCGCTCCCCTCCCCTCTCAACTCATCTCTTTATTTCTTTTCTTTTCTCCTTCTATAACCACAAATAAAGACACGCTTCGACATGTCTCAGTTTTATTATTTCCGACTCTTCCTCTGCCGGCGTACGCTTTGCCTTTTGCTTTTTGGGTTTTTTCTTGGCATTCGAACTTACGGACAGGAACAGACACGCTCACACACATGCCCTGCCCCGTAAAACGGAATTTACATAACTTTATTTCTGGCATTTCCTCTTTTGTGCTGTTGCTGTTGCTGCTGCTGGCTTTTCTTTTTCTCCGTCTCCGTCTTCTTCTTCTTCATCCTCATCATCCTGCATTCCTCCTCTGGCTCTGGCTCTTGCTCTCTCCATCTTTTCATCGTTTCTGTGGTGTTATAAAAACAATTGCCAAAACAATTGAAAAAGCTTTGAAAGGAAATAAAAAATCGAAGGGAAATCGAACGAAAGAAAAGAACAAGAATATGAGATGAAAATGTATGTGTGTGTGTGTGTGTGTGCTACCTGGGAAAAACAGAGACGGAGCAACAAAGAGGGAGAGAGAGTGAGTCAGAGAGAGAGAGAGGGGAGGGTATTGTAAATTTACAACAACAAATAAATTTCGTAACTGGCAAACAATAAATTCCTGAGACCCGAAAAGACTTGAGAAAATTTCTTGTTTTCGTTGTTTTTTTTTTGTTCCTTCTCGGTTTTTGGCGCAAGAAATAAAATTCAATCAAGGGACGGTGTGGGGCGAGCGGAGCCCAGAGAGGGGTGTTGCTGGGAGGGAGAAGCTCGTAAATTTTCAACACTTCACCAGGCATCCTCCAGCTTTTCCTGCTGCTACCCCTCCACTCCCCTCCTGTCCCCTCCCGTTACCCCCGTGTGTCATAAAATTGCCAAAAAGCCAGAACCAGAACCAGAAAAGCGCAAAAAAAAAATGAAAGGAATTCTCCTGCTCCCTCTCTTTGTGGCGTTGTCTCTCTCCCCCTCTCTCTCTCTTTCTCTCGCTGACAGTGTGTTGATGTGCGAAAATGTTGCTGGTAAAAGTCAGAGAAAAATGCGAGGAAAATGAAATTTCAATGTCTCAATGTTTGATTTGTCAGCCAAACGGCCTCCTGGGCTGACCGCCCGCCCTCACGCCCCCACGCCCACCAATTAGCCAAATTAGCCCCCAAGAAACACACAGTCTCCCCCCCCCACTGCCCGCCCCTCTGTTCTGGGGCCACTTTGCATTATTAAACGGAAAGCCATACCCATGGCGCTACTCCTCCAGATGGCCTCCAACAAAAAAAACAAATTCCAAACCGAAAAACCCAATCGCAATCACAATGAAAACCAAAAGCGAAAAAGAGCGCGAAACACGCAACTAATTTCGAAAATGGAAACCAATTCAACCCCGGGACAAGGTCAGGCCCCGGATTTTGGATTGGATTGGAATCGCTGTTGCCAGGAATCAATCGCGCTGTGTGTTCGATTTTCTCACACTGCGTTTTTCCAGCAAAACAGCAGAATGGGAAAATTATTTGTATAGTTTATCCCCTGTCGCCCCCCCTCCCCCTATCCCTCTCCCAGTCTACTGCTGACAGCTAATGAGGCCACTTTGTTTATTTTTGTCTTGGCCACAATTTTGCGAAAAAAAAAAAACCACAAAAAACCGAAACGAAAATCTGAAAACCGAAATCCACATTCAATTATTTTATGCATCTTAACAGCTGTGGAGTGTGTGGAGTGCTATTGTTGCCACTGCCACTGCCACTGATGGTGCTGGTGGCTGCCGTTTCCCCATAAACAAATCCATTCCGTACGGAATTGTTTGGTTTTGCGGGCGGTATAATTACGGGCAACGGGTGCCTGATCCCAAGGCCCGAACCGAACCAATACCGAACCGATCCCAAGATTCTTGCCTCTCTTGGCATGGGCATGTTTCAACAAGTTTGTGCTTGCGGTGTGCTTGCTCCCACTTGTTCTCTAAAGAGAGAGAGAGAGAGCGAGCGAGAGAGCACTATGCGGTGGCTATTTTTGGTTCTTCTCGTTTTAGCAGGGGGCAATACTTATTATTGTACAAGTGGATGGAATGGAATGGGATGGAATGGAATGGAGATCTGAGTGTGTGTGTGTGTTAGGGCTTCCTGTGTGCGTCATGGAAGATTTGTTGAGTCAGATATGGAGAACTCTCGTATATGATTCGGGATCCTGCTGCACGGCCGCCGTTGACATAGTCCTCGGCCTAAGCATCCCATCAGTATCGCTGATCCTCTTTTCGGCCTTTGGCTAAGCCGCTCATCGACTAATCCCCCGACAACAACAACCTGAGAAGGGACAACCAATCCAGTGTCCTGCCGATAATGACACCGCAAAGCCCCAGCTGTCATACTCGCATCGGCAGGTCCGGGGGGGGGGGGCTCTTGTCGGGGCATTGTCGAATCGCGGCTAAAACTTTACAATTCCGATTTCCAATTTCGGCCCCAGCCCCGGCCCAGGCCCGGTCCAGGACATTTGTTAAGTGTCTGCAGGGATTTTTGGGAAACTGGGAAAAAAAAACTGTCAATGGCAGGGGACTAGGCGCCGGGCGATGGCCAGGGGGGAGGAAGGGAATGAATGCCAACTTATTACTTCCTGACAGCTGTCAAAAAATATATGCAAACACCCGACAGGACACCGACAACAACAACAACAACAAAAACACGGACAAGGGGGAAAACTATGCGTGGAAATGTGCGCAGAATTATGCAAATCAAAGCGATTTGTAGCCCAACACAAAAAAAGGAGGCAAAAAAGGAGTAGGAAAAAAGGTGGAAAATGAAAAATTGACAGCAACGGGAAATTCAAAATGTCGAGAGCAGAGCAAGAGAAGGAGAGAGAGAGAATAGAGGAGCAAAAGAGGGAGAGAGGGAGAGGGAGAGGCCAGAGGAATGCTGGGAAAATTACACGTAAACAGCAGGAGGCCCGCTCTCTCTCTCTCTCTCTCTCTGCCTCTGCCTTTATTTTCGCGAAAGAACGCACAAAAGGAGGCACAGAAAAGGCATGAGGCAGGACACAAAAGAGACACTCCAGAGAGGGCGAGAGGGTGAGAGGGTGATGATGGGAACGCGGGGCGAGTGGCTGGAGCGGCGATAATGATGCCGCATCGCACACCGCAAATGAGCAAACGTGCGACAGAGACGGCAGATCTGCCAGCGGCAGATAGAGGTTAAGGCTTGAAAATTTGTTAGGTGCCGCCGCTGACCTGACCTTTTTATACCCGATACTCAAAATGAGTATTGGGGTATATTAGATTTGTGGTAAAAGTGGATGTGTGTAACGTCCAGAAGGAATCGTTTCCGACCCCATAAAGTATATATATTCTTGATCAGCATCAATAGCCGAGTCGATTGAGCCATGTCTGTCTGTCCGTCTGTCCGTCCGTCCGTCTGTCCGTCTGTCCGTCTGTCCGTCTGTCCGTCTGTCCGTCCCCTTCAGCGCCTAATGCTCAAAGACTATAAGAGCTAGAGCAACGATGTTTTGGATCCAGACTTCTGTGATATGTCACTGCTCCAAAAATATTTCAAAACTTTGCCCCGCCCACTTCCGCCCCCACAAAGGGCGAAAATCTGTGGCATCCACAATTTCGACGATACGAGAAAACTAAAAACGCAGAATCGTAGAAGATGACTATATCTTCTAGAGTGCAAAATCTGAACCAGATCGTATAATTATTACAGCCAGAATCACGAAAACAATTTCACTCTTTCTCGCTCTGTCTCACTCTAACACACAGGTTTCATGGTCGGTTTTGCCAATTGTAAAATGTGAGTTCAAGGATCTCAGAACCTATAAAAGCCAGAGCAACCAAATTTGGTATCCACACTCCTGTGATATCGGACCTTGACCGTTTCCTGTTCAAATTTCGCCACACCCCCTTCCGCCCCCGCAAAGGACGAAAATCTGAGGCAACCACAAATCTCAGAGACTATTAAGGCTAGAGTAACCAAATTTGGTGCACACACTCCTTTAAGATGTCACTATAAAACGTATATCTCAGAATTTCGCCCCACCCCCATCCGCCCCCACAAAGGACGAAAATCTGTTGCATCCACAATATTGCAGATTTGAGAAAACTAAAAACGCAGAATCAAAGATAATGACCATATCTATTAGATTGCTGAATCTGGATCAGATCAGATCATTTTTATAGCCAAAAGGAACAAATCAATTTGCAGTGGCTACGCAGCGCCCGACGTCACGCTCAGACTGATTTTCTGTCTCTCTCGCACGCACTCTTTGTCGTGTCGTTTAATATTAGCGGCGTCTGCCGGAGGAGAGCCATACTGACTTAGTATCGGGTATAACCGTAGAGTTGCGGTGTCCGCAGCAACTCACAACGTTCCCCCTCGTTTTTGTTTGGAGGAGAGTACCTGCTGCTCCGAAGAGGAGGAGGCACCTTCAACAGGCTGTGTCCCTCGCTCTCCCTCTCTCTTACGTGCCACGGCGTTGCATCAGCTGCTGCCTGCCTGTCGTTTTGTCATTTTCGGGATTAGAGAAGAACCGAGTGCTTCGGCACTCCAGCACTCCGGTACGTTTTGTGTGGCATGCCTCATTTAGCTGCCTGTGACCCTAACTATGGGAAAAACGGGGACATCTTCTAGTTTGATCTGAAATCCGCTTAAAGAAAGAGTATTCCCCGGATACCCTTTTTTCGGGCTCTCCGAGTCGGAGTCTCCTGCTCCTCCGTTTTATGACGTTTTTTTCGGGAGCATAAAAATGTTATTGTGAAAATCCCCACATTGTCTCGACGGAGTTCGGAGGACGGAGGACTGGCTCATGTGGCACGTCCCTCGGCCCCGACTTGATGATTGCTGTTTACTGTAATTGCTGCACAATTGCTGAGAGACAGAGGGAGAATGGTGGAGGGGGAGAGTGGGGGAGTCCTGCAACAAATATTCACGCAAAAGTCATAAAAAATATGCGAATGCTGCTTGCTCCTTTGCTGTGACTGTACTTTACTTATTTCTCACTCGCTCCCGCTCTCTCTCTCTTTTTTATTGTCGAACATTAAATTTATTATTTTTTATAGAATGTTTCACAACTGAATGCAAATTTCCCCCCTGCCACACCCCGCCACACACCCCGCCGCCCCTGATATTTACGAGCACTTTACATATTTTTTTTCTGTTGCTATTTTCTACTTCTTAATTGTTGAGTGTGAGGGAGAGAGGGAGAGAAAGGGTTAACAGCGAAGGGTAAGGGGAAAAAGGCTTCCATGGACCATAAAAATTATGCTTCTGGGTTCTCCAGAAGCCGTAAAAACTAAGCGTAATGACAAATTTCGTGGCTAGAGCCACTCCCCCCCCGCTCCATAGTCTGGGGCGGGGGTTTACAATGAACTCGAGACTCGAGACTGCACTTGCCCCTTCGTTTCTATCAACGCCTGACCCACTCCCACCCCCACCCCCACTCACCACTCGCCACTCGAATGGCAGCCCACACCCCCTCACAATCCCAATCCCCGGGCCAGCTGTCGCTATCGCTAATAAAATATCATCTCCGACGCTATAAATACCGAAACCGAACGCTGCAACGCTGCAACGTTGCCACCACATTAATGTATGCCACTTTGAATGGAGCTCGACTCAGGCGGGGGCTCTGAAAGATTTCCATTTATCAGCAAAACGGAAATGCTCAATGGCATAGAACCGCAGAACAAAACGAGGAACTTTTGACCGACATATAAAGTAGTTGCAGGGAGATATAGTCCGTGCCGGAGAGCAGAGCATTCCGGGGAGCCATCATTCCATTGGAATGGAAATGGAATCCCCGGGAACCTGTGGGGGGGCGGGTAGCAGCGGGAGGATGCCTCTGCGAAATGGCAATTTGAGCTTCAATCGATAAATATTCCACACAGAATTAATGTAAATATTTAATAAATATAAAATAAATAAATAAAAAATAAGTATTGCTCATAAAAGAAATAAATAAAAATATAAAACAACCGAAAAAATTATTAAATGAATAAATCTAAATATTAAAAAAATAAAAACAAATATTGAATAAATATTCCTCATAAAAAAATAAATATAAATATAAAAATAAATCAATAAAAATATTAAATAAATGTTCCTCATAAAATAAATCAATAAAAATATAAAATAAATTAATACAAATATAAAACCAATAAACATAAATCAAAATATATGTATTCCTTCCATTTTACTGACTTTTCCTCTAATATTGAAACATTTACGATCCGTATTCGTCTCGCTGTAAACGCACTCGCGTTCTCGCTCGTTCTCGCTCGTTCATCGCTTTCGTAGCGAGTGCGTAGCCATTCGCTTATGGGAACTTTGTACTGCCAAATGCGCAGTGAAACGAAGGACATTTGTCCCTGCCATAAAAGCCAAAAACAGGAAAAACAAACGAAAGACAGACCAACTTTTAATGCCCCAAAATCTGGCACCTTAAAGCGGCTTACGGGGGCCAGAAATTAGGCAGCGGCAGTACAGATAAGAGATACAAAGATACACGGATATAAAGCGAGGACTGGAGACATCTGTCGGACCACTAAAAAGGCAAAAACACTAATAAAATATTTTTGCCAAAAGGACGACAGGACAGGACACGACCAAGCAAAGGCGAAGGCGAAGGCAACGAAAAGTCTTTGCCTTTTCATCATTAGCCGAAAACCAAGGCGATAAAAATAGCAAAAACAACTCTGGGGCTTATCAGAAATAGAGAGAGAGAGAGGGAGACGGAGAGACGGAGAGAGAGAGAAGTAAATCTCGGGAAATGATTTTCATTTTATGCCGCAACGCGACGCGACGAAAAATGGGAAAGACGAGACGAAGAGGGAGAGGGAGAGGGAGAGGCAGAAGGAAAACAATAAAATAAAATTTAAGATACATTGGAGACCAAAACAAATAGGCAGCGAATGAGATACAGAGATACAAAGATACAAAGATACACATATTGCAGCTGGCTGTGTGTGTGTGTGTGTGTGTGGCAGAGGGAGGGGAGATCCCCTGTCGCCTCCTCGTTTTATGGCTCTCGACGACACTTGAAGTAGTTTCGATGCGAAAAATAATGTTCCAGCACCGCAAAAGGAAAAGGAAATGGAAATGGATCCCAGATCTAGTACTGGATAAAGACAATGGGCCTACCTCCCCCTCCCCCTCCATTGCCCCTGATGTTTTGATGGGAAATGAGCGTCTAATCGCTGTCCTGCTCGCAGATACTTTTTGGAAGTACTCCACGGCCCGCCTAATGGAAATTTTACGATAGTTGGGCGACAATTTTCATTGCAGCGGGAAAGCATCGAAGCAAACACCGAAAGTATCTTTTGCGGGTGCAGATACATGCGAGCGGAGACCGCAGCAGGCACATTTTTAGCACATTCTGCAGGATATCGGCTTACAATGGCCGCAGGACGACGCGTCGTCAGGTTACAGGACCAAGACATCAGGCGGCGTCCACGGCCCGTCCTTTGGGCACTTATTTTTTTCCTTTTTTTTCTTCTCGCATATCGAATGACCGCCGTCCCGTCGTCCCGCCGGCCCGTCCGTCCGCCCACCCTCGACGCAGGCAGTGGCAAGGCCTCTAATGAAAGGCCACGGAATGCCCATGCGGGTGCCTGCCTGCCACTCGGCGGAGAGCAGAGAATCGTAAAGTAATAATAGTTGCTCCGAAATGTGGCAAACAGGTTTCATCTTTCTCGCTCTCTCTCTCTCTCTGTCTCGCTTCCTCTGGCGGCTATCAGTGTGTAAATGTTGAATGTTTTTATTTGATTAGCGTTTGCTACGTGCCGCATTTTCACTGCCACAGCCTGTCGCCCTCTCCTTCTCTCTCTCTCTCTCTCTCTCTTGTGCATTTTCCTAGGAATTCCTCCCCTCCTCTGCCCTTCGTGCAACATCTTCCAAGATTAATTGTGTGCAAGCGTAAATTTTCTTTAATTTCGGGGAAAAACATTGAAAACATTTTGGAATTTCCAACAGGGTGGCTGGGAGTGCTGGGAGTGCGGGGGGAGGGTGTAAATTTCCTTTTCAGGTGAGTAAAAGTATTTGATTTTTGCCTTCGGGGGGTAAGTGTGTCATTAGGGGATGACGGAATGAAAGGGAAAGCGTCCTCCGCCCCCTTCGCTCCATATGTGTGCCACTGATTTAATTGTGGCAGAGGCAGAGACAATGGCAGGTGCAGGCAGGCCAGAACAAAGGACATCACAAAAGATTCCCTCCAACAGAGAGGAAGGGATGTGCCACCCCTTTTTGGGAATGATTTACTTTAACTCTTTTTTTTCCGGCTTTTCTTCTGCTGGAAAAGTTTTCCCCAAACTATTTTCATGCACTTGGGGATAAAAGTTTTCCCCGGCAGCTGGAAGATGCTTTTCTTTGCTTTTCTTTTCTTTTCTTCTGGTTTCTCCCTCGCTCCTTCGCTCTTTTGCCGCTGCCTTTCGACTGTCATTTGATTGTTTTCATTTCATTTTCCGTTTTGGGCCATCAATAAGTTTGGCATTTTTTGGCCAGGACCAAAGGACGCCAAGGATCTGTGTGTGTGTGTGTGTGTGTGGCACACAGGACTCTGCTCCGTCTCTTGTTCTGCGGGAATGTCTGTGGCACTGCGGGAATCTCTCTCTCTCTCTCCCGCTCTCTCTCTCTTTCTCTGGGAGGAAGTTTTCGCTTCGCTTTTAATAAATTCAACAAAGCAGAGGCGCCTCCCCCGCCGTCGGAGGCCCTGAGTTGAAGGGAATATACAACAAAAAACACGTAATAAAATATTAATGAAATTCCAAACACTTTGTCCTGGATCTCCTTCAGGTGGAGGCTGGGCGGCCGGGCACCTGGAGAGCCATCTGTTTTTTTCCTGCTTGTGTTTTTGTGCTAACAAAGCACGCACTTGCTCCCGGGGACGACAGCTAGACAACGCACAGCGGGGGGCCACTTGCCACATCCGCTTGGCGGCGTGGTGGCAGGCCGCAGATGCGGCAGGACTTTGGTCATGGTTTCGCACCTCAAAAAGTGCTGAAAAATCGTGAAAAATCCTGCAAGAACACACATGCAAAATTGTAATAGAATTCTCCCCCACCCCACCCCACTCCACCCCGCACCCCCCACCGCTCGCCCCACCGTTGAAAGTGCAGCAGAAAACCCGAAAATAAAATTGCAATTGAAAGAAAGAGAAAAAAAAGAGAGAAAAACTCTTACGAGGAGCCACTACTCCCTTTCATGCCACAAATTGAATTTGCCCCAAAAAACTAAGGAACAATCACGAGGCAACAAAAAAGGGAATCAAAAAGGATTCGGGCAGCAGGGAGGACAAAGGGAGGTGGGGAGGGAGGAAGGGAATACCAAAAGTAGATGAAATTGATTTTAAAAAGTAAGAGGGGGGGTGGGGGGGATTAGGCGAGGGGGGGGCTGGGGCAATGCCACAACTGCTGCTGCCGCTGCCGCTGTGGCGGCACGAAAAACAAATTAAAGTAAATTCCCCAATTTCATTTTGTGGCAACAAAGTAGGAAACAAAAAAATCCCCCCCCCCCTCTCTGCCACCCCCCGAAAAACCAGAAGGAAACGCAGCGAGGAAAACAATTGCATTTTCCTCGACTCGCCAGAGGGGGGAGGGGGGTGCAAGGGGTTGGGGCAAGGGAATAGAAATTGCCAGAGAAACAGAAGTTTTTTTCGGCTAACGGGAATTTACGAAGCGTCCTTGGAAGAAAGGAAACTTTTAACGAGAGGAGTAACCGCCTCCCCCTCCCCCCTTTTCCCTCTATAGATAGATCATCATAAGATAAACCAAATTCCAGATCCAATGTGCGGCCGGGGGGGACAGGGGGAGGGGGCAGGGCAGGGCATGTGGCATGAACCTGTGTATCGGAATCTGAATCCTGAATCTGCCGCTCTTTAGAAAACTTTGCGACTCCTTTTAGGAGACTTTCGACTTTAATAAAGTGTGAAAATGCCCCCAGATGAAGTTTCTGCTAGTTTTTTGGCCATGAAAATCGATGTGCCCCCCGACCCTTGGCAGGGGCAGGGGCAGGGGCGGTGAGAAGGGGGGCTGGGGTTTCATAAATTTTTCAACGTTGGAAAATGTTATTTATATTTCATGGCGAACGGAAAATATAGAAGGAAAAGGAGAGCGAGGAGGAGAAAGAGGGAAAAACTTTTGGCGCAGCACGAACGACTACAAATCGTGCGTACTGCCCCAACCAGGGGCAAAGAGAGGCGCACATGGAGAGAGAGAGAGAGAGGCATACAAATCGAGGAGGAGGAAACTTTTATACGGCCCTGGGCCGCCTGAGAGCAGGAAAAGGAGCAGGAGAAGGAGACGACGACCAAGTCATCGTCCAACAACGCTTTACGGCTTCGTTTATTACGTGTGAAAAGTGTGAAAAGCGGCCAGAGGAGGGGGGGGGGGGGATAGTATTTCCACAGCATCAAAAGAAGGAGAGAGAGGCAGAGAGGGACGGAGGGATATGGAGAGGCAGGACCAGCTCGGACACGTGCAAATGCGATTTTCCTTTGGGCGATTGTCGATTTTTATGCCTCGGCCTTTTGTTTGTTGTTGCGCCAACACTTTTCCCACTTGAGTGGGGAAAAGCCAAAGGGAAATGTCCACACTTTTCGCAAGGACACACCGTGTAGGCCTACCCTTTTATCCTTCCCGCTTGTGCCGTGTTTCGTTCCACAACTAAATTGATAATTATTATTTCCATTGAGGAGTAAATGCGAATGCCACGCGACACACGTGCCGGCGCCTGGGCCTCGGCCCGTGCCCAACCCCTGACAGGCGTTGACCTAGGTCAATCATTAAGCCACTGTCTCCCCTGTGCCACCGTCTCTCTGTTCCACTGTCCCACTGTCCCCCCCCCTGTTCCACTGTCCTGCTGACATGCGACAGAACAGAACCGAAACGGAATGGAAACGGAAACGGGAACGGGTGTGTGAGGGGTGGCCTGATACATTTGTTCAACAACTTTAACTTAATTATACGAATGAAACGAAACATTTAATTTGTCCCCCCCCTCCTCCCATCCCCCCCCGCTGACGTGTGGGGGGTCTATAATTAGCGTCTGGTTAGAAGCGAAGCAAAGTGGCAGCACTTTTTCGAGTGTTAATTGAATGAAAGCGCCAAATGCTGTTTGAAACAAAATAAAAATGTGACAAACACAAAGGGGAGGCAAAGTGGCGAGGGGGGGGAGGTGAGAGGGGGAGCAGCCATCCATAAAGATGCGATCTTTCTCTCTTTGGTTCGTTTTATTGATTTATGCAAATATTGACACATCAATTAATATGTCACAAAAATCAACCCCAACCTCCCCCTCCCCCCCCTGCTCTGTGCCTGCCCCCTGTCCTAATGCTAATTGAAATTTGCGGTTTAGTCGGTTGTACTAACTATGTGGAGTACTATATTTAGTGGCCGGCTGATTGGTTTTCAGTTTCATGTCCGCCTGGCCATGCGATGTGGTTAACCCCCCCACACCCCCTCTCCGCCCCCACAGAAACACTCGCGTGAGAAAATAAAGAGCCACCGCCCACGGCCTCGCCCCCTGACCAACGACCGGCGACCGCCGACCGCAGCTTCACTCTTAAAGATGAAAATAAAGCCGAAACTTAATGATTTTGATTGAGATTGAGCGAGAGATCCCTGGGAGGAGGAAAAACGGAGCGCATTGCTCAGATCTTCGTTGAAAGAATGAGCTTCGGCTTGCCTGGCTTTCGGTTCCATCTCTGCTGCTGCGCTGCCGCTGCCGCTGCCTGCCTGCCTGCTCAAGCTGAGCGCAGCTTTGATCCTCTCTCTGAGCGAGCCGCTGCCAACGAGCGCTCTCCCAACAACAACAACAACAACAGCAAGGCCAGCAATGCCAGCAAGGTAACGGTGCTACCAAAGCAGAGCAGAATAATCTCTAGCAAGGGAAATTCTCGCCTAGATGGAGATGTACAATTTCTTGAAGAAAGTCCCTTTCTAGACATGTGTCCCCCCCTCCCCCCTCCCCACTCTCCTCTCTCCTCTTATCTGCATCCCTTTCCTTTTTCGGGGCCATAAACAAGTGTTTTCATTGTCAAAACAACAGGCAAACAGGCAGGCAGGCAAACACAATGGAAATGTCAACATAAAACCAAGGGAAAATCTTCGCGGAAAATATGAAAATATCTTTTCGAAGGGGGGGGAGGGGCATACACATGCATACATATGTATCTACAATATGTGGAGAAGGCAATACATAAATAAGATAAATAAAAATTAACATAGAAAACACACACGCACACAGAGGCAGAGGCAGAGGCAGTGGCGGAGTGTGGGGCGGGGGGGGTGGGGGTAGAGGGGAGGCTGGCTTGTGTGTGAAAATCAGCGCCACATAAATATCTAAAACGAAATGAGACACAAACAAGGGCAGAGAGAGAGAGAGAGAGAGAGAGAGAGAGACAGAGAGAGAAAGATATTGTCAAAATTTGCTCCGATTTTTATTTGCTGTTTTTTTTTTTGTGGTGGGGGAGGGGAGGGGTAGGTGTGTGTGCTTTCCTTTGAGTTGTAAAAATACAAGACACATGCAAATTATGAGAGCCCTGCCTCTGCCCCTGCCCCAGCCCCTGCCCCTGCTCCCCCACCTTTGGGATAGATGGAAATAAAAATAAAAATATCATAGATTTATACAGATATATTTTGTTGTCGACTGTAAAAAACTTTATTGACTTTTTGCGCCCCGTGCACGGCACAGATTGTGAAACCGATACGATCCGAGGCGACACCGCGACACCGCGACAGGTGGATGCATGCCTCATGGCGGAATATCTGTGCCGTTCTCTGAGGGATTCTCTGGTGTCGCTTAATTACTTGTGAAATACACGAGAGAAATGAGAGGTTTGTGGTTGATTTTTGGTGGGGAGCATCTTGGGGATTTATTAATAAATAATACCCATAGAATTCCACACCACAGATGGCTGGGGCATGCCCTTCCCCTTCTCGACTCCTTGACCCCTTTGCGTTACACAGTTATTTCTTTGTTAATCCTTTCCATCGAAGTGGAGGACATTCTTGGGGCCCTGCCCCACAATCAAAGAAAGTTCTTGTGAAACGTTTAGGAGGCCTCCAAAGGCACTGCCACAATTCTATTTTATTTTTATATAAAGCGGTGAGGGGGGTGGAGCGGGGACTAATTGACTTGTTGGCCTATACCCGTTCATGCAACCAGTGTGTGTGTGTGTGTGTGGCACCTGAGGCCATGCACAGAAATATGCAAATTGTGACTGGAAAAAAGAGGGCCAGGAATTATTTGTAGAACACGAAGGCACTTTGAGGGAGAGAGAGAGGAGTGGGGGGGGGCGTCGGGGGTGTGTGGGGGCGTGGGGCGTGGGGGGTAGTGACATTCAGGAATGTTGGAAAAAAGTACAAGTTTTTATTCGTGTTTTTTTTTTTCACATGAAAATTGAAAATCTGTCTGAGACGCTGCCTCCCCGCCCCTCACTCCCCCCCCCCCCCCCCCCCCCCCCCCCGCAGTGTGGGTCCTGCGTGTGGCAATTTAATAAACATAATGATCCAGGGACACAGATACAGATACGCAGACACAGACACAGACACAGACACAGATACTGAGACAGAAAGAGAGGGAATATCAGCTTCGTGACAAAATGACATTTTGCTACCAGTCAGAAAAGAAAAGAAAGAAAAGGAAAAGAAAAGAAAAAGAAAGCAGCAAAAAGTAAAAGAAGAACTCTGGCGGCGGCGCCCAGACATGACCCACCCACTGGCCATCCCCAACCCCCTCGCCATCCCCCTCGCCCTCCCCATCGCCTTTGCCACCGCCTCCTGGCCCAAGGGGCCTGGTCGACAGTTGACTTGTGCCCCGCCCGGCGTCCCGGCGTCCCGGCCGCATCCGCATGCCTCTCTGGTGCCCCATCATTTCGGTGGTACAGGTAATGAAGCAACTGACGAAAGCAACTCCAAAAAGGAGAGGCAGAAGCAGAAGCCGAAGAAGCGGCGGAGGCAGAAGAGGCGCTGCGCTGGAAGGTTGTTATTTTAAAATTTAAATTTCTGTATAAATATACACACAAATACACACACACACACACACACACGTGTGTGTGTGCGTCTCTGAAATGTGCATAAGCATGCCCCAGAGTCAACGCCGTCGTCGTCGTCGTCGTCGTCGTCGTCTTCGACGTCATTAAAAGCCAAAAGGCGGCAACGTCGCCAAAGAAAAACTCACTTAAAATTTCAGCGCACGTGAAGCGCACGGCAGAGGAGGTGGAGCCAAAAAGGAGCCCAAGGGGGGGCAGGGGGGCTGGGAGGGGGGAACGCGTGTGTTCTTATTATTTTCCTCTTTTTCGTGGAAGGTGGAGAGGGGCCGGGGGGGCTGGGGGGCTTTCTGTTGCTAACGGTAAATGTAAGCAAGTTCCTGCCACTGCCCCTGCCCCCTGCCCCAGCCCCTTGGGCCCTTGAAATTTAAATACGATTCCATTCCACTCCACTCCGTTTCATTCCGTTCCATTCCATTCCATGTATACTTTGAGGCCCGATCGCCGAAGCTTAAGTTCCACCAAAAGCGTGGGTGTGGAACCCAAGTTATGGGAGGATCGTATCGGTCGCCGCACACGCGCGGCATCCCTCGATCGAAGCAGAGCTCGGAATTTCGTGCAGATAATGTTTTTGAATTTTTTCTTCCTTTTGGATCCCTGGAGTGTTTGTTTTTTCTTTTGTTTTTGCTTTTGTTCATGTGAGAAAATTGTCAATTATTTGTGGAGGGATTTGTGCCCCTCTCGATCATTTATTGGGTAAGTTTTTGGGCCAAAGGATGGGGGAAACCCAGGAAGGATACTCGGGGGTCCACCTGTGGAACCTGTGGATTCTGCGACTTGGGAAACTCATCCAAAAGGGGCACGCAGTACCCCCCTTTGGAATCTTCGCCCCACACTTTTCTCTCAGTGCTCTCAAATGCTTTTGTTGTTGTTCTCCTTGGATTTAATGGTTTGTTTTCGGTCTTTCATCATCATTCAAGCGTCCAACCGAATCATACGATCTTGACCTTCGGCAGAAACCTTCTCGAATTCCTTTTGGCATTGGGATGCTGTTTCTGTTTTTGTGGAGCCCAAATTCCGATTTGGATTCTTTTGCCTGTCACGCCAGAGACATTTCTTGGCTGTTTGGCTGTTTTTAGCATTTAAATTGCTTAAGCTGGAAATGAAATCCTTGCCCTACGCTTAAGAGCCTTTTAGTAGAGCTTCTGCGCCCCCACCCCTCAGTCCTTCCGCCCCCCCTTCTATTCCTGTGCGCTCTGTAAACAATAAATCCATTGTGGCCAAAGTGAAATCAGGCTCAGTCTCTCTTGAAAGCCACTTCATCGCCCCTGACTGACTGACGGCCTGCTGCTGCTGCTGCTGCCACTGCTGCCACTCCGTGTGGCACTGTGTGCCAGGGCGGTTGGGGGGCGGGGGGTGGGGTGGGATGAGTGCGGAATAAGAACAAACACTTGAGACGTCGGCTGGGGCTAATGCAGGGTAAATGCCAAGGCTGTACAGTGAAATGTTAATCAAGCTGATTGAGTTGTCGACACACACACACACACACACACACACACACCCATACAGCCATGCCCGTTCCTGCCACACTCTGTGCCCGTTCCTGTGCCTGCCTCTCCTTTCACTTTCAGTCGCAAATGAAAGTCTAATTTTAGGCGCTAAAGGCTCTCTCCTCGATTTCCCCTCCTTCCCCTCCATGCAGAGAGACAGAGAGACAGAGACAAACGTTTTATTAACATTTTCATTGAAGCATAAAAGGAAAGCAGGCGAAAGCGGAAGAGAAAAGGTGTGTGCAAAAAAAAAGAAGCAAGAAATACGAAAAAAGCCAACAATAAATATGCGTTAACTTCCAATAGAGACGGCAAACCCCGAAGAAGGGTGCAGAAAAGGGGCAAGAAGTGTAGAGGAGCGATGCTGCGGCAGGGCAGGGCTTCCAAAAGGGAGGGGGGACGAGCGTGTGTAAAAACATGCAAATCCCCAAACAAACAATTTTAGCCCAGAGAATCCTTAGCCAAGGGAGGGGAGGCAGCAGCAGCAGCAGCAGGGGGTAGCACCAAGGGGTGGCAGGGGGGCAGGGGGGTGCTTGCAAGTTGTCTTAAGTGGCAGCAACAAAACGAACGCCTGTCCCGTTCCGTTCCGTGATGAGGGAAGAGCCTAAGAAGCTGCGGAAAATCGATGCGTTGACAGAAAGATGAAAGCAGCAGCCCCCCCCTCCGCCCCCCACCCCGCCGACTAAAGGACCCAAGGGGCGTGTTGGGTTGTGCGTGCGGCATAGTGGCAGTCGTTATTGTTTTTATATTTTTAATAAAAACCAAAAAAAAAGGAGAAGAAAACACCGTCAAGGGGTAGATCCATGATCATCGTTATGATGACAACCACTCAGCCCTCGCCCGCTCTCCCCCTGGGGGTTGCCGGCTCCCCCGGCCACTGGCAAGGGGTCGAGGGGGAGGCATGATCTCCCTTCCTGCCGAGGTGCCCGTAGAGGGGCTTCCTTACTTTGGTGGAACGTGTGTGTTCCACTTGAGTTCCACATGGACCCAGATCATGCCCAGTCCTCCACATACGTTCCACAGCAGAGCGGGGGGTGTGGGGTGTGTGGGGGGTGGGGGCATATTGCTTTTCGTTTCCCCAAAAAGCAACCTCCATTTGTAACGGAACATTTGTTGTTCTTTGCATAATCTTTGACGCTTAATAATGCTCCAAGGGTGGGGGTGGGGGCCAGTGGGGCCGGCAGGACGTCACACGCAAACCTGCGGTTACCTTATGACGATTTCAGTCCCCTCACCTTTGCCCACCCCCCTCCCCCCCCTGGAACGTGTGTCGTGTGTCGAGAGGCGCAGGGAAAGTTTTTCGCCCTTCTTGGCCGGGCGGAGGGGGGGTGGGGGGTGGGCTTTTCCCTCAAGTTGTGTGATTTCTTTCGTTCTTTCATTTTCCGCCTTGGTCCTGGGACCCGGGGTTGATGCTAAACGCACCATTAGTCTTTGGAAATAGCTTAGAGGCGAAATTTACATTATTAAGCTCTCTCTCTCTCTCTCGCTCTCCCCCTCTCCCTCCCCCTCTCTATCGCTCTCTCTTGAAGCGAACCTGTCCTGTGTTCCGTGTCCTGGTCCTGCGTTTGCTGGGGGTCCTTGCCTTTTCATTTCCGTCGTTAGTCGCCATTTTGGTTTTGCCTTCGTCCAGTGTTGCCCCCCCACTGCCACCTCTCTGCGTAATGCTGCGTTATTACAACGCAATGCCAATATTTATTTTACTTCTTTTTTTTTACTTTACTTTCGTTTTGCTGCCCCTGCCCCCGCCCCCGCCCCTGCCCCTGCAACCGCCGCTGCCTGACGATTTACGTGCAAATGTTTGACGACGGTCGCTGTTGCTGTTGCTGTTTCTCGAGTGGAAATTAAATAAAATTGGCAACCCCAAATAAGCTGTGAGGCCTTAATTGGGGCACGTTAATGGGTGGGGCGGGTGCGGGGGGCACTCCACCCACCACGGGGATGATCGATATCTTGACATTTGTACTAACATTCCTCCTTTTCCTTATCTTTGCAGGTATGTACTCGCATTCCACAATCCACAATCCACAGGCCACCCAAAGAGTATCCCAAGAGTATCCCAAGAGTGTAGCGTAAGTCCCACACACCCATTAGCCGATGGCTGCTTTCACTTTCCACACAAAAAACAACAACAAAACAACAGCCAAAAAATAGTCAAGTATCGAGAGAGTCTGGCGTCGGTCGTTGGTCTAAAGGTAATCACAGCACTCGTCGCACAATGGCCAACAAGCCGCAGATTAGACCCAGAAAATAGGAGAAGAAATATCTCGGTTTAATTGTAGAAAGTAGAGACGGTGGCGGGGAGGGGGAGATGAAGATTCTCAGACAAAAGACAAACAATTAGCTATTTTTGTTCTCTCCCCTCCAGCCCCCAGCCCCCCCTTAGCCCCAACCCCACCCATTTGAACCCAAATCCCACCCCACACTCCTATTTTGTGGGTCATCAACGAGGGACTCAAACTCTTTGCACAATAGACAATTTTTGTCTTATTATTAAACCATCAGATGGATCGCAGAAAGCAACTCCGCAACCACACACACACACACACACACACACGAGGGGGAGGGGGGGGCCCAAAGATGGGAGATGGAAGATGGTCTAATTAATCATTTGGTTTGCGGGGAGCAGAAAACAGCAAAACTACTCATGGATCCATGGATGGAATGGTGGCAGCTTCTCCTTTTAAATGGAAATTAAATTGCTGTGGCAACTGCTGCTCCTCATCGACCGGGCAGACCCCCACTCGAGTCATTAATCCTCATAAATGCGACCCAGACACTCTCTAATCGAATCTAATGAAAATGAGCCAACGAACAGATAACTTGATTAACGCTGAAACTAAGCAAGGGACAGAGAGAGAGAGAGGGAGAGGGAGAGGAGGGACACCACTTCGAGGAATAATCGATATCGGAATCAGTAATCGACAGGCACTCGCATAAGCGAATCTCAAGGGGTCAAAAAGAGAGAGCGAATCGATCATCCATGGCGGCACAAAACGGCAAAGATTACTAGCCAGCGCTGTGGAAGGGGAACTATCGAAAGGGCTATCGAAATCGGAGCCAGTAATCGAAAGACGATTCTTTGGGAAGTACTTATAGGGAGAAACCCAAGCGAAAGGGTTCTATGCTCTGCTCATGAGTAATCGAATAAGCCATCGAAGAGATCTATTCTTTTTCCAGCAAAGAAACAGCAGAAAAGAAAACGCCATTCTCTGTAGGAGATTCGGGGGACTCTGAGAACAATTTGATCGAAAGCGAATCGAATCCAAGGCCCAAAGAGACAATGGATCAAGGCAGAAATAGAAAAGGAAATTTTCATTCAATGCAGATACAAATTCGGGGGAATGGAATCGTCCAAACTGCAATTGGAATCAGTAATCAGTAATCAGAAATCAGTAATCGGAACATGTGCGAGTGGGTACTTTATTTGGAGAGCCACTGGCAAATAACTCAATCGATCAGCAGAGCCACTTTCGGACTGGCCAGCACTCAAACAAACCATAAAACACACACCGAAACCGACAGCAAAGTAAACACCGAAACACCAAAAGACCAAACGATCTCGGGACCATCTATGGGAAAATGTGCTAAATTCTGTTTATGTTTTTATCGATACCCTGCCACGGAGTGGGGTGCTTCGGTGAAGTGAATGGGGATGGATAAGTACCAAAACGAAAGTCATGCACACGACATGCATTTGGTTGTGGCTTGCCAGGGGTTCGGGGCTGACAGTGGATGAGCATAATATATGGCCACCATGCCACCGATCGATCTGCAGAGTATCCAACGTTTCGAGTGGCCAAAACAGAAATATCCACAAACATTTTCTCGTTTATTTGTGGAACAAATCGCACAGCGCCCAAGTTGAGAAATAATTCATCAAAGAGCCAAAAAATTTGTGAGATATTAATCAGCAGCGGCAATAGACGGGAGGGGGGGGGGGGCAGGTAGGAGCATGGAGCATTGGGGCACACACATGTGGCACACTGTGTGTCGATATGCCAAGAGCAATAATTTGATGGCGGCGCATTTCAAAGGCTTATAGTCCGACCCACTCCCGCTCTACCGCTCTCCCGCCCTCCTGCGCCGATCTGTGGCCTTTTTGTTTATAATTTAAATAAATCAGCGTAGGCCCACGCAGGCCCCCCCCTCGTGTGGCGCGGAAGGTGTGGGAGTGGAATCTCTCAAGAGGAATGGAAAGCGGCAAGGGGGAGCACCACTTGGAAACAATTAAAAGACATTTGACATTATTTTTCGTTAATGGCTTTCGATATGTTGACAAGAATTTCAGCTCTCAAAGCTCCATGGGCCCCTCCCCGCTCCCCCCCCGCTGCCCCCCTCTCTCCCTGTATCTTTTGCGGTCATTAACCATATTTAGTGGCAATAAAGTTGTCACTCGCGACTCTCTGGGGCAGGTAGAAGATTTCGGAGGCATGATTTTGATGGTTCTGCCACGATTCGACAAGTGATTGGCCCCCGAAATGTGAGCGGGGGCGGGGGGGGAAGGGCAAAGGTTTTTCTGGCTAAGTGGATTCGAAATGAAGTTGTCATTTGGTTTATCAGGCATCAGACCGGGCATCATCGTCGTCGCAGGTTGAAGAACCTCTAAGCAGAGCGTGTGAATGGATGCAAAACACCATGTGGGGCAGGGGCAGGGGCAGGGGCAGGGCAGGGCAGGACAGCCACTCATGTGGGAGGGGGGCACATGCATTCCGCCCCTCGGGGGCTGACAACAATTTCATTCCATTTTCAATTGCAATTTCCATTCCAATCCAATCCAAGCCCCGATGCCCGATGCCCCATGCCCGATGCCCGATCCCAATTCCAAACCCACAAAACAAAATCAATTTACATCCGAAAGCCACCAACAAAAACCGAAAAGAAAATGAAAAGAAAAATGATACACTCGCAGAAAGAAGACCTCGTTTCGATTTCAATTAACTTAAAATTTCTGAAATTAATATAAAAATTCGGAACTCAGAATTTCATTTTCAAAATAACATTTTTCTCATTTTGGTTATTTTTATGTTAAATATTCTTCACATTTAAATTGAATATTTTTTATATTTAAATGTAATGTTTTTTGGATTTAATAGTCAATTTGTTTACTTTTATTTTCATTTTATAATAAATATTTTCGCATGAAGTCTTAATATTATTCTTAATAAAGCGGCAAATTAAATATTTTATATTTTTACTTTAAAGTTTTTTAAAAATATTCAACAAAAAAATAACTCATTCAAAAATACTTTAAAATGTATTAATATTGAAATCAAATTCAATTCTATTTAATTGCACTATTTTTTGTCTATGAAACCCAAATATTTAGTTGAAAAATTGGCTTCGTATATTTTTTAATTTATTTTAATTTATATGTATTTTTTTTGTTAAGTTTTTCTAATACTTTTCTCTGAGTGTGGCAACAATTGCCAGTGGGGCTTGCGGGGGGTGGGCCGGCTGTGCCGCCCCCGCCGATTTGATTGCATAAAAAATCGGAGCGGGTATCCATCCGCGTGAAAGTGAAATAAAAATAAAAAATACAAAAACCGAAAGTGCTGTCCATTTAAGGTGGAATCGGAATCGGAGTCGGAATCGGTGGAATTCGGTGGAATCGCTCGCTCGTTGCAGGGGAAGAGCAATTAAAAGCCAAACCATTACTACAGTAAACACTGGTGTGGCACGGGCACTCCCGTCTCCCCCCCTCTCCGTCCCCCCTCTCCCTGGCCGCTGACAGTGAGGCGATAGTTCAAGGTCTTGCCAGAGGCAGAGAGCATTCGTTTGTTGGACACAAAACAAAAAACAAAAAATAAAAGAGAAAAACAGAGTCAAATCAAAGGCAATCAAATTGACAAAACGTCAGTGTAATAAAGCGTTGATAAACCGCAGAGGAGAGACGGACACAGAGAGAGAGAGAGAGACAGAGACAGAGAGGACGTAGAGCAATGAAAAGGAAGAATTGATTAGCCTGTGGCAGGGGCAGGGGCAGGGGGCAGGCACAGAGAGAGAGAGAAAAACCACAGCGAAAACCACAGCAAAAACCACAGCGCACCACGCGCATGCGCAGCCTCAAAAAGTGGTCGAACTGGAGTCCGGAGTCCGCAGTCCGCAGTCCGGAGTCTGGAGTCGGGTTGGGCCAGCAAATTACACACGATTCACGATCAAAGAGGCGGTGGGAAGGGGCAGGGGCAGGGGCGGGGTGGCAGGGGCAGTTCAATACGATGTGGCATTCAGACACGTTTGCCGCAGCGGCAGAGCAGCATCGGAGGCAGCATCGAAGGCAGCGCTGCCCAACCAATTTACAATTTAATAGCGCGCCACAAAATCGAACGATCGATGGAGAGGCGAAAGATCCCAAGAAGCAGGCACAAGAAGATGCATCTCTGGGAACACAGAGATCTACAGATCGCATTGGGAGATCCCCGAAGTACAGCCCGATATATGCGATCTATATGGGGGAATACCCGATGGATTCTACCATCGTTTGCCCCGATTTCCCATTCATCTTTATCCGAACTCGTCTGGGGGACTGGGCTGCGGCCCCCTCAAATTATGGCCTGGGGATGGAGCTTTTCCTAATCTTTTGGCCAAAGTAATTTTCGTTTCAACTACCGCTCCTCGATTGGGGGCCGCCTCGAAAGCCAAAGGCCCCGCTGCTGCTGCGGTCAATCCGCAGACTCTTGGCTTTCGATTGGTTCTGGGCTCCTCCTCCTCCTCCCAGCCCGTACCCCTCTCCACCTCCCCCCCGTCGGGCTGCTTCTGGAGCGTCTGCCGCCGCCGCCTGTATTGTGTATTGTGTGCCCTATGTTGACTTTTCATTTCCTTTTCCCATCAGTTGATTGTTGGAAATTGTTGGATGGTACTCGATGCCACAAGTTGCCATTGCTGCTGCTGCTGCCGATGCTGCATGCCGCATGCCGATGCCCAAGACTCCAGCTTGGACACAGAGACGACTCCTCTTGCAATACACACATTTTGCTGCGCTTATTTATGTGCGCGACCTTATAAGGCGAAATAGCCAAGAACCGAGAGCCAAAAGCAGGAATCGTCTGCTTCTCCCGTCTCCTTGTTGGCCATTTGTGTGCCGCTTTTGGCCATATTCAACAACGCAGCGGCGGCAGCGGTGGCAGCGGCTCTCTCGAACGCCTCCTCTTTGCCGCCTTTGGGGCACAAAGTTTTTGGTTACAAAGCGATTGCTTTTTATTGCTCCACCACGTTGCACGTTCTTCCTGCCGCCTCATAATTTGTGGTGTGCGTAATTTTTGGCTCAAAGAAAGAGTGAGAGAGAGAGAGAGAGAACTCCACTGCATTCCAAGCCAAAGCCAAAGCCTAGCCATTAGCCGGAAAGCAGAGAGCGGAGAGCACGGCAGTCGTGGATTTTGACAGCCGCTAATGATTCGAGAGAGAGCGAAAGATAGGGAGAGAGAGCGAGAGAGGGAGTGACTAATGTTCTAATTAACCATATGGCCACGCTAGCATCATTAACCTCGCTCCAGACTCCATCGAAGACTCCATCGTGGACTCCAGAACGAACCGAAAGCCAGAAATCCCTTGGCTGTGCGCAAAATTGCGAATCATTCTTCAAGCTGTCAAAATGTCTGACAGCTAATCAGCAATAACTGTCATTTAGCAAATAGTTGCTCATATTTGCACTTAAGCAAATAACCAGAGACTCCACTATCCCCCCACCATCCCCCCAACCCCCCCACCATGCCCCAACGACTGACAACAGCAGGGAGGCAGCCGCCCCATGGATGGATAATGGGTTACTGGACATCCCATCCGACAGGGGCTCCTCTCTCCCTCTCTCCCTCTCTCTCTGTGTGTTGCCTCTACATCATCTACTGTGTCATGCCCCTCTGTGTCTGTTTATGTCTCATTGTAACACTTCCGTTAAGATCCGCATCGTCCATCGTCTAACTGTGACTCATGTCCATAACAGTCAATAAACATAAACATGGCTCTCGGTCGCTGTGTCTCCCTGGCTCTCTGGTTGTCGGGCTCTCGGGCTCTCGGACTCTGGTTCTGGCCAAATGAATGATGGACATCGAGTGCAACGTTGCCCCATGCCCGCCCCGATGCGAGGGGCCTCTGAAGCCTGGCCAAAGAGCATCATTAGCCCAAAAATAGCCATACCCAACTGGCAGTCGCCGGTCGGCCATGGGAGACAGCGTCTGAGGCCTGAGGCCTGAAGCCTGGAGCCAGTATCTTTTGCTGCTTGATTTCCTAGGAAATGAGCAGCTTAAATGTTTAGCCAAACGGTAAAGCCGTGCCCCCCCACCCCCCACTGGCCCCCCTTTGTTGCAACTCTCTTTTTGCAGCCATTAACCTTGAGGTAGGAACTGCACACGAGTATGCGGGGATCATCATCGTCTCTGCAGTGGCAGTGGCAGTGGCATCTTCCCTAATCCCCACACGAAAGCCGCAATCTCTGGACACCACGGACATGCAGGGGGGGGGGGGGGGGGAGGGTGAGGTGGCGTTGCAAGTTGTGATATATGCGACGCATGCCACAGAGAAGGACAGTGGGAAAAATGAACACAAGAGAAACGAGAAAGAAACGAGAAAGAAAAGTTACAAATAGTTTTGGTTTTTTGTGGGGTCGGAGTCGGGGGTGGGGGTGGGGGGCACACATGCAAGCGACTCTCCCTCTCCCCCTCTCTCTCTCTTAATTGCTCATTGGCCCACGCTGAATAGAATTTAATTTGCAGCATCCTCCGACGAGGATATCCCCATTCTCCCGGCCATTTGCATGGCTCTCGGACCGAAGCCCGCGGAAGATCTGCCCCGCTCTCGCATTCGCTGGGAGGATATGCATCCATCTGGCGCGCCAGCTGAGACTTGCAACAGGAGGTGGCCTTATCTCGTGTCATACATCAGGGCTTTTGGTGGAGGCGGCTCCAAGGAGACTGCCACGGAGTCGGAGTCGGAGTCGGAGTCCATTGATGGCACACGACGGACTTTTGAGTTTCAGTTTTGTGGCAAGGAGGCACGGAGGTTGCCAGGGGCAACGCTTAAGTTGCGCCACATGCGATTACCCCTGGCAGTTAGTCGTCTCTGGGCGGCAGTGCATCAGCATGCGGCATGGGGCATGCAGCATGCATCACTCTCCACTCTCCACACTCCACTCTCCTCCTTTCCTTGCAAATTGCTGCTGTGCGCCAAATAGAATTTTAAACGTGGCTTTTTCCCTGCTCTCTCTCTCTCTCTCTGTCTCTCTCTGTCTTGGCCGCTGTTGATTGACCTTACAGCTTGTGCCGTGCGCCGTGTGGCATGTGGCAGTGGCAGTGGCAGGCAGAGCTAACTGTACCCTGAACCCCACACTGTATACGCAGGCTTTCTCCTCTGCCCCGCCACCCGTGCCCCGCCGCCCCTGCCCCTCTTTAATTCACTTATAGCGAAATCACTTCCCCCCCTCCGGTGCCCCCCCTCGTCTCTCGCCGCTCATATTTCACTTGATTGCCGAGGCCTGAGAGACCGCAATCGCTGCCTGCACTTGCCACAGAAAAGCGTGGAAAGAAGCAGGACAGGATTTGCGTCAGATGATGCGGCGGGAAAAGGCCATATTTTCATTGATGATTTCTCTGGGAACGACACTGGGGAGGCTCGTGGAGGAGGGGGCGAGGCAGGGGGGGGGGGGGGGCACAATTGACATCATTTCCATGCCACGAAAGAGGCAGCAAAATGAAGATCACACGGAACCCCCATGTATCTAAAAAAAGAACTCCACTAATTATCCATATATCCATTTCGATGATAATTAATCGTTAAGAATGGATTTATTATGCCCCCCTTGCGCCGCCCCTGCCCTGCCCCTACCTTTACCCTCCATTCTGTATTATTCGCCATCAGCATTTAAAATGTCAAAATGTATCCAGCAGATACTTGCGCGCGCGGTACTAAGATACAAAGCACACACACACCCCCGAAGCAGCAAAAAAGAAGAAAAAATGAACGAGAAATATGTAGAATGAATGCTTTTTTTATGATTGATCGTTTGACTAGCCCCCAGCCGCCCCTCCGTCCCCCCGCCCCGTGCCCGGCTGAGGGTTAAACTGTAACACATGGGTTACAGGGTAAGGGTATCCCTCACTTGGCATTGTAATTGCTGTAAAAATGTGACAGCCCCGTCCGGCACTCCAGCAGTCCGCCACTCCAGGCGGAACACCATGTGGAAGCTGCTGCCCTCCCATGATCGATGATGGGGACTCCTCCACCAAAAAGTGAGGCTGCACTTTTGCGCAGCCCAAAAAAACAGCAGAAGAGCCGAAGAGCCGAGGAGGAGTCGAAATTGTGAAAGAATCGTCGCATCATTTTTGATTTATGCTTTAAGGGAGAGTTAATTAACACCCCATCCACCATCCACAGTCCACCATCCACAATCCACGATCCAAAACGATCTCTTTCCCCTCTCTCCCTCTGCTCTTTGGTGCGCCCCAAAGCGAGTGACGAACACATTGTAAGCTGTCGGAAATTTTGACAGATCGTTTTGTGGCCACGCACACACACACACACACACACACGCTCTTTTCTTCTTTCTTTTGTTTAAGCCGATGAAGTGTTCAGAAGTCAGAAATCGCTGACAGCTCCCTCAAGGATGGGGCCTTTCGGCTGGGTTTTCGGGGGCTTTGTTTTTTTCGTTTCGTTTCGTTCGGTGGGTGTCGTCCTCGGCCTTGTGTGCAAAGAGAGAGAGAGAGGAAGAGAGAGTGCGTTTGAGTGTGAAATTTAATTAAAAAATTCTTTGCTATGCATAAATTTTCCTTTTGTTTTATGCCATGAAGAGAGGACTGGGAGGGAGAGGGAGGAGAGGGGGGGGGGGGGGGGCTAGCAATAAAAATGTCATCATGGCAGGAGTTGTGTGTCCCAGCAGCAGACACTATTTGGAAGGCACTGCCGGGGGTATATTCTTGCAGGTCAAAAATCAGGGAAATTCCATTACTTTCGGTATTTCTAGGATCGTGGGATTATCATTCTCAGTGGCTTTTCGCATTTGCGGAGAGAGCGGCGCAGCTAGCGCTCTCGGAACTCCTGCCTGTAACGCCGATTTGAGCACTGCTCGCTCTCCCAAATAGCAAAAGTGACCAGGGAAAAAATCAAAAGAAATACAACTCACTCTCCACCATAATTACAGGGTATCTCACATTCGTTTAAGGAAAATGTCTCTTCATTTTTATAATAATAATAATAACGGACTGAAACGGAACGCGCAAAAGAATAGAGAAACTGTAGAACTGAGAAACGATTCAAGACACAGGACATACGCATAAAAGGAAGGGAAAATGAAAGGGGGAAGAGTGGGACACACACACACACACACATAAATATAAATTAAATTTAAAATGCTTTTCTTTTGCGCGTTTTTCCAACATGCTTTATGCCCCACCCCCCCTTTCCAACCCCTCTACCGTTGTTCCACTCTTTCCATTTCCATTTCCATTCTCATTTCCATTCTCATTGCTTTCGCCTTATGCCTTGTCATGCTTAATTGCTTTGTTAATTAAATGTGTTAAGGACGAGGAAAAAAGGGATATTAAGGCGTGCGTACAAAAGTCTGAAAGGGACATTAAGTTGACAACAACAACAACAACAACAGCAGAAGCAGCGACAATAAGGATGTACTAATATGAAATACATTTCTCTCTCTCCCCATCTCTCCATCTCTCTCTGTGAATGTGTGTGTGTACCGTAAATTAACGTATAATGGCTGCTGTCCGGGCAAGGGAACAGAGCGTAAATAGTTCTCGTAGAAAACCCCGCCTCCGCCCTGAAATTGGGTGCCAAGTCCCTCCATGCAAATGAGCAAAAGATGTGGCAGGCAGGCGGTTGAGAATGGAGCCATCGAACAGCTGTTCAAAGAGACAGAGAGAGAGAGAGAGAGAGGGAGAGGGCAGGCGAGAGCCAATTAGCAATTAGCCCTACCCTTCCGCGCGTGTGTCATCCGTGTGTCCAGAGATCTTTGGGGGTTTTGGGTTCCAGTCTCCGCCGCCTAACAGATCGTTGCACAATCGCCTTTGCACCATTCCATGTACAGAGACGACGACGACGACGACAACACAGACTGTCTGTGGCACGCAGTGGTTTTGCCATGTTTTTGTTAACGTTTTTGTGTGTTTCTTTTTGTTTTGGTTTTGGCCAAATCAAGTAAACTTTTGAGCCACAACAAAAGCGGCTGCTGCTGCCGCCGCTGCAAAAATATGCCAAACTGTCAACGCGAATAACACATGTGGCAGGAGCAGCAGCAGCAGCCTCTGCCTCTGCCACAAACAGTAGCCAAAGTGAGGGGGCGGGGGGCGGGGAGGACCCCTCTCATGTGACTGATGTGGCAAGCAAAAGGTGCATGATAAAAGGCAAATATTTTGCTAGGCGGACTAATGCGACGGCGCAACAGCAGCCGCAGCCGCAGCCGCACAGAGGAAACACACCTCAACAAGCGGCAACTTAATTAGGCATTCAGTCGGGGGCACGCCACAAGAGCCATGGGCGCAGGCGCCACACTTGCGGAGCTGGCGGTGAGCAAAGGGGCTGCGGATAGGGGGATAGGTGGATAGGTGGATAGGGGGGAAATGTTAATTTGAAGAATTGTGCAAAATGTTTATCCAAGTGACGGACAGGCGGACAAGCGGACAGGCGGACAGGAGGGACAGACAGAGAGACGCAGGGAGACGCAGAGACGAACAGAGAGACTGAGAGAACGAGTGAGTGAGTGACAGTTGCTGATGAGTGGCGGAAAACCAACAGCAACAACAACAACAACAAGAACACGAAGAAGAAAAAAACCAAAAACACATGCCTGGAATTAGGAACAGCAGAAAAAAAAAACACTCTGCATGTCCATATAAAAGATAGATCAGCAATCTCTGCGCGGAGGAGGAGGAGGGGGAGGAGGAGGAGGAGAACGGGAGAGCGAGAACACTTTTCGGATAACAGCAGAAAGATTGTTGGGCACTTGTCGATGGTGGGATGGCGGGATGGAGTGGGGGGGGGGGGGGAGAGTGGATAAGGGAGATGGTTGGAAAAAAAGGGAATCAGCGAAGCAGAAAAGAGAAGAACCAAAGAACATGCAAAGTCAAGGCAGATGATGAATCGCCAAAACTAGTGGAGGGGGTGGGCGAAGGGGTGGGGGAAGGGGAAACAGTGCGTATTTGTATGTACAGTGGGTACACGATGGAGTGTACCACGTTTAGGGCGGTCTTTAGAGCATTTTCAACAGAAAAAAATCCACTCTCCAAAATCGTGGACCAAAAAACTCATCTTAGTATTCACCAATACACATACACATGTACATACATATATTGCCCTCGGTACGGGGCTCGGGGATCGACTGAAACTTCGTCTGACTTCGGGCCGCGGGCACATTCGGCTCGGCTCATCTCGGGGCTCGGAGCTCGGCTCTGTTTTGCTTCGTGGCAGCGCAGCGGCGGAGGAAAATAATCAGTTGTGCATTGAACAAAATTTGTGTTTATTTTTTTTACATATTTCTTTAACAATTAACTGTTGAAAATTGACAATAAAGGGAAGTACAGATGAGGAAAAAATAATTATTTAGAAAATATTTGTATTATTATTTTATTTTTATTCTTAATTTTATGATGAATTTTGTTTTAATACATAATTTTAATTTATTAATATTTAAATTAAGATTATTATTCTTTTATGATTATTATTATTTTTTTTTATTGATATTAATTTTATTATTTTTTAAATTATTATTAATTTTTTTAAAGGAAAAAAAATTTTTATGTTTTTTTGCAGGAGAAAATATTAAGATTATTTTTTTTTTTTTTATATATTTATTATAATGTTTTTTTTTTATTGATATTAATTGTATTATTTGTTTTTTTTTATTATAATTAATTTTTTTGTAAAGAGATATATTATTTTTTTTTTCTCAGTGTAAAGCAAGAAAACGAAATCCATCAGTGGGAGTCTCTACTGTTTGTTAACGATATGTTAATAGAGTGAGATTGGGAGTGAGGAGGGGTAGGAGTGGGAGTGGGAGACGATGACTAATTCGCATCCAAAAAACTAAGAAAAACAGCAGCAGACATGCCATGCCCATGCCCATGCCCATGCCCCACCCAAGCCTAGAGTCTGCCAGAGGGCGGGGGCACAGGGGTGAGGGATGAGGGGTGTGGCCGCATCAGTAACATGTTGCAAATTCTCAAACGTCAGCGGCATAACTCATTATTTAATGTCAAATCTGGTCGATACTCGGCGGCAGAGTGCGGCCGAGTGGGGCGGCGGGGTGGGTGTGGCATGCTGCAGGAGAGGAAGACAGACGCTGTGTGGAAATGTCAACAGTTTTGCACAATTTGAAAGTCAAAGACAGCAAATCGATGCAAAAGACAAAGCTGCCTGCCCCGCTCGCTCGCTCTTCTTCGCCGCCTTGTGGCACAGTACACTACTTGTGTGGCAGAGACTCAGACTAAGACTCAGACTCAGACTCGGAGACGACTCACCCACCCTCTTTAATGACATTTACACGCATGCGGCACACACATAAATCATTTGCGTTTGTCAGTTCTGACAGCCACGAAAAAAAAGAACAGAGAGGAAAAAAAGGCGAAAGAAAGACGACGGAATATTCTTTATTATTTTTGAGGAATTTACGTTATAAAAGAACTGCCGCGTGGAGAGGGGTGGCAGCCGCGGGAGGGGGCAAGGATAATCCAGAAGCAGAGGCGGAGGCAGCGGCGGAGGCAGAGAGGCCTTGTCGCAATCGTAGATTGAGTGCAGACAATCGATTCGCATTGGTTAATCATTCAAATCTCTCTCTCTCTCCCTGTCTCCCTGTCTCTCTGTCTCTCTCATATTAATCATATTCATCTTGTTCATCACACACTCACACACACTCACACACTCATACGAGTGTTGTTCTGTTGGCGGCGATCTGCGGCTGAGAAGGGTTCCATTCCGTTGCGTTCCAAATGCATTGGCCACGGCTTCCATGGTTTGTTCCTGGAATTCTTTCGGGCTTTGCTGTAGAGCCACAATGATGATGATAATAATAATATTAAACGATAAACCAGCAGCAGCAGAGGACTACCCCCTGCCCCCCAGTGCCCCAATTCGTGGCGGCTTTCCTGGGCCTTCAACGCACAACCTGTGTGTCTGTCTCTCTCTGTCTCTCTCTCTCTCTGTCTCTGTCTCTGCACAAAAAGGGGTGGCATTCCACTCCCCTTTGGCCGCAAATGCCGCGGATTAAATTTATTTCGGGCTACCGTTTGGGCTCTGATCTGTGGCCAGGATCTAATGTCATTAGCCACAACTGTCGACGCCGATGCTGCCACATGTCTTCATAATTAAGCACAAATGCAGTTGCCAGAGACGCTGGTAATGCCAAACAAATTTCGGCGATTATTGCCTGCCGTATCCTGGGTATCCTGGGGATCAGGGGATCTGCGGGAGAGAGACTTCATCAAGCGCGAAGCACTCAATATAAAATAATTAATTGCAGAAAAGAGAAAAAGAGATTTCTGGCCAGCCATATGGTTGCAACGTTCACACCCCGATGCAGGCGGCAGGCGGCATGTGGAATGTGCAACCCTTGAAGAGGAGGCAGGAACCTTCCGTCTCTTTCTTTTTTTGGCGTTGACAAATAATGTTGTTTTCATGGGGGGAGGGGATGTTGCAAGTAGTTCATCGTACCGTTATTGGCGTTGATAATGCAATTTAGATGTGTCCGTCCGTGGGTCTAATGACCTGTGGCAAGAAGCAGTGGCAACAGCAGCTGGATCTCTCTCTCTCTCTCTGTCTCTCTCTCTCTCTCGCGGATGACAATTTAATATTGTTGTCGTCATCGTTTGGCTTAATGACTTTTCCTACAGCCCAGCCCTGCCCTGCCCTGCCCTCCCCCCCGCCGCCTCTGCCGCATATCACATTTTATTTTCTACATTTTCTTCTTTTTTCGTTTCCTTCTCTCTTTATTTTTTTTTGGCAACATTTGCTTTGTTGTTGACCATTTAATGCCTCATAAACTTTTAATTTAACAAAAATGTCGTTACTCTGCTGTGCCCGCTACCCTCCCCCCTGCCCCCCTTTTCCACCGCTCCTCCCCTATTTCTGGGGTTATTGTTGCACTTTGTTATTGGCTTTATGGCGCGCAGCTTCCTCCACTCTCGCGTTGTTTTTGTGCTTCCGCCATTACATGGCATTCGCCCGACAGCTGAGCGAGCTGTCAAAATGACAGTTGTTGAGGCAATTCCGCAGCAAGGGGCGGAGGGGGGCGGGGTTCCCTGTATCTTTGTATCTTTATGCTAATCAAAATCCACATCTTCTTCTGCTTTCAGGTATGTAAACCCCCCACAGATGGCGACTCTTTTTTATATATTTATTTTCACGTGAGTTAAGATCATATTTAATCTGGAAAATCCTTTGGCAATAAATTGTCCAAATATTTTCGAAAACACAGAGATGGAAGCCACAGACTCGATAATAATTGAGGGAACGAGAGACGGAATGAATTGACAAAACGACGGAGAGAGGGACAGAGGGACAGAGGGACAAAAGTGACGGCCACTAAAAATAGACAAAAGATGGATAGTGCCAGAGGGTGAGGGGGGAACACAATAGAAACGATGAATTAGACATTTATAGCACGTATCAGAAAGGCAGGGAGCGACGGAGGGAGGGAGGGAGCGAGAGAGGGAGGGGTGTGGTCCAGACACTGTCTGTGTGACATGTGTGGGGTCCGTCCTAGCCAGACGACTGTCGACTGTCGACCGTCGACTGCACTTCAATATTAATAAAAATATAACTGAGAAAGAATGGGAGAGAGATAGGGGGGGAGAGAAAGAGAGACAGAGTGCGGGGAGGGGATGCAGGATAAGTATTGCAATTAATAATCATTTACGAATGCACAGAATTCTGTCAGTCGCCTGGGATCCCAGGAATATGTACAAATATCTTAATCCCCCAATGAGGTTGGCTTCCCCTTCCCCCTTCCCCCCCTCCCGCCACCACCCGCCAACCCAATGGCAGCTCTATTTCCAACCGAAAGGATTAGTTCACACACAAGCACACAGCAGATGCACTCAGCGAAAACGGGGCTTAGAAGAAATAATATTTTTTTTATTTTTTTTTTTGTTTTCAATCTTAACATGAAACACTCGAAAATGAATTTTTATTGCATTTTTTTTATGACTTAATTTTAAAATATTTATTTATTTTGAAATTAAATTGTAAATAAAATTAAATAATTTTTGAATTGGGTTTGTTTAATTGAAATGTGATAGATATTTAATTTAAATATCAAATAAATATTGAATTAAATTATGAAAAGTTTTCAATTTAAATATAAACAAAACTTTAACAAAAATAACATTCAATTGAAAAGAAAAAATATTTACTTTATATATGAAATTTATTTATATGAAATATATTTATTTTTCAATATATAATATATGTATTTATTTTTAAAAATATTTTCTTAGTAATGTCAAAATGCAAGTGAAAACCGCATTTCTTTTTACGATTTCCACTCGCGTTGCCAAGCCATGGAATCCATGGGTATGCCTTGTGAACATGGACTTTTTCTCCGAGTGTAGGGATGAACAAATCCGAGGGCAGAAACAAATTGCGCCCCAAAAATAATGTTCGAGAACGGAAGTCGGCTGGCGGAAGATAAACTATCGGCGATTAGCTAGGCAAAAGTAGTGGCATTAATATTGTGACTGGCACTGTACACACAGACACACACGCTGAGAGAGGAGAGGAGAGTGGAGAGGGGGGGAGCTCTCTACTCCCTCAATATTCACTCTCCAGATATGTGTATCTCTTGCCTGCGAAAGATAATCAGGGACAAGGCTTCCTCATTTCACAAAAGCAACACAAATTAGGGGGTTAGCTCTGCCTCTGCCCCTACCCCTGCCTCTGCCCCTCTCCCTCTCCCTGTCTCTGCTGTCTCTGCTCCTCGCTCTAGGCCATGTCCAGGCAGAGACACGGACAAAATCTTGAAGGCAGAGACCCGAAACCCAAACAACTTCATGAATGAAACAATAGCCAAAGACCGAGGACGGAGTTTCGACAGAGTTCTGCCTCTCCAGCTGCCCCCCCTGCTCTCTTAGCCTCCTTTGCCACTTGCTTCTCTGGCTTCTTTCAACCACTTTTCCCACTTCTTTCTTTGGTTTCTTTTAGCCTCTTTCCCTTTTGGTTCATTCGCATTTCAAGTGCCGCTTGGCTTTCGGGTTCTTTTTTTTTTTTGGATCTTTGGGCTTTGGCTCTGGCTCCGGCCACTTAGAAGTTGTGCTTCTCTCTCGCTCCCACTCTCGGTGGATACATTTTTCGGTAGCCGCAGGAAAAAAGTGCATAACATGGCCGTGTCCCCGCCACCTACCCCCTCCGCCCGTCGCACGTGGAGGAGGAGCTACTTTGCTTATGCACTTAAATTTTTTACTGCCTGCGGGAGAGGCAGAAGAGGCAGAGGCAGCCAAGAGGCAGTGGCAGAGGCATCCAGCAGATACAAACTACTTTCAATTTGTAATTTGTGGCTGTGGCAAGCAGCGGAGGATGCACACCGACGGGGTGGTTGAAGGTGAAGGTGTGAAGGGCGCTGGCTCCATTTTCGGGGGGAGGATGGGAGAAGGAGGCAGGGGAGGGGGCTTTGCGGTGGGCAAAATTGAAAAATGGAAAATACTAATGAGTTTTAGTGTCGTTAAGTGCGGGGGGTGGGAGGGGGGAGCACGGAGAAGGCTATGCCCGCTAGATGGCGCTGCCACTAACATGACGTTAAAATATTGAGAGAGAGAGAGAGAGAGAGAGAGGGGGGGGGGGGGGGGGGAGGGAGCGAGGATGGGGGCAAAAAACAAGGAAATTTGTTGAGGAAGTGCTGGCAGGGAAAGGGGGTGGGGTGGTGAGGTGAGGGGTTCCGTCCAGACCGTCTTGGAATGGAAATAAAATTACTTAAAAAACCATTAGCCGGGTCACCCCCCCTTCCCCCCGACATTATACCCCCGTAACGGAATGAATCGAATCGATAAGCCCCCCTCGTTACCCCCCTCGACCAACACCGCCTGTTTCTTGGAAGAAAACAAGAAAATTCAAATGTTCATTTGCTGCCTAATGAAATATGCATATGCCCCCGGAAGGTGGCACGCCTCCTCGCAGTCTCGATAAATCAAAATACAATGCATATTAAGTGCGAGACGGCAGCAGAGAGAATCGGCAGAGAATCGACAGGGAATCGACAGGGAATCGAAACGGAACCGAACCGAGGCCTTGACCTATGACCGGGAGGAGTGGCACAAAGGCGCAAAGAAGAGGGCCAGAAACAGAGACATGGATGGATTTTAATTAATTTGCAAAGGAGTCGCCGCAGTCCTGGCCTGGCCTGGCCTGGCCGTCCTTCGAGGAGCAATAAGAAATTCAATTTCCGCCTTGGCTCGTAATTATTTTTCTTTCAATTTCCAAAACACAGACACCGCCACGCTGCATGAATTATGGGGCACTCAAAATCCTTAGCCCTGAAGAGGCACCAATCCCACGCCCACACCCCACACCCCACACCCACGCCCACAGACAGCACAAGGGGATACCTCTCTCTATCTCTCTCTCTCCCTCTCTCTCTCTCTCTCGCTCTTACTGTTGGTGGATTATACGACTGCATAATTAGTGCGAAAAAAACTATGGCCCTTGAAGAATAGTGTTTTTGGGGCCCACAAAAATACCCAGGGGGGAAAACAAAGAGGTGGAAACCGAAGGAGGAGCGGCAGGCACTGGGCCTGGCCTGCAAGGAGGAGCCAGCGGCAGTGGCAGCGGCAGCGGCAGCAGAAGATCTGAACTAAACGGCGGCGACTGTTGCGTGCATTGAATTTAAAATTAGCCAAGAACGAAGGCCAGGCCAAGAGGCAGGCAGTACACGCAGAGAAAGAAATTTGCGGGAGTTTAATATATGCAGCGAGAGGGAAAATTGCCAAAAGAAAGGACACTAATGTGAAAATATATGATTTAAAAATAAAACAAAATAAATATAAATATATGAAGACTTAAAAGTACATATATTTTAACATCTAAAAAAATATACTTTCTCCTAAAAAGTAAATATATGTATTTTCACATTAAAAAAATAAATATATTTCACATTTAAAAAAATATAAATATTTTACATATAAATTATATATATACTTTCAAGTTTAAAAAAAATATTTCGCATTAAAAAAATATATATATTATATATATAAAAAATATATATTTTCACATACAAAAGAAATATATTTTTAAATTTGAAATAAATATATTTTCACACTTAAAAAATTAATTTATTTCACATTTGAAGTAAATATATTTCCTACACATTTAATCCCTTTATTTATTTTATAAACAAATGTTTTGGGTTTTCGTCGTCGTCCGATATTTTACTCATATCTGCGCGAGCGGCAGGAGCGAGTGAGTCGGGGGTTGGCAGGGTGGGCATATTATATTTATTTCCATTTGGGTTAACCATTTTTATTGCAAAAAAAAAAAACCGAATATTTTATCCAAATATTTCTCCGAGTGTAGGACAGTAGACAGGCAGGCAGTCCAGTCAGAATGGGAGGGCCACAGTCAATGTCTCAGGTTATGCCTGCTCTGGCCCTCCTGCCTCCTCCCTCCTCGCGGATGATGCCTCTCCCTGTCCCTCTCCCTCCCCCTCTCTGTCTTTGGAGTAAATCTCAGTCTTGTCTCTGGCTGTGGAAAGCGTTTCAAATCCAAGCAGCGCTAAAAAATGATGTGCCTTGCATGTCGGATTTTAGCCAGAGATGAGCAGAGTGGGGAGGGGGGGATCGGATTGGATTGGATCGGTGGATCGGATGGATGGTTGGATAGATTGGTGGATAGTTTGCTTATGACACGGTGATAATTTGTTAATTTTATGCGAATCCAAGGGGACCCCAGAACACGGGACTGCACACTTGACACACTGCCCCCATATCTGGTGGGGGGGCTGGGGGGCATACAGCAGGAGGGGCACGGAGGCACCCCGCTCTTCGCTTAATTGATGGACATTAATTATTTATTTAAAATGGCATTCGAAGGGGCTCTTGGCCGGTGGGTAATTTGTGGTTTGGTGGCTTGGCTTTTTGTAGCAGCATTTGATAACATGCTGTAGTCCTCCTGCCCCTGCCCCCTGCCCCTGCCCCTGCCACAACCCCCCCACTCCTTGCGTTTCGCTTCTCGCGTCGTGTCCGCACGCACAGGCTGAGATTTGAATGCGCGCTGCGAGATTTTTTGCGTGTACTGCGGGCATTTCCCATTGCCATTCCCATTCCCGATTCCCACTCTCAGTCCCAGAGGAGGCCAAGGAGTCGGCCAATGCCGCGAGGCCATGCCACGGCACGCAAAGATCTCCAGAGAAGCCCGAGGAAGGAGGACGAAAGAGGCAGAGGTGGCAGGGAGTCTCTCCTCTCTCGCACTCTGTGCCTCGGCTAATGTCGCATGTCAACGTTGTCATGTTGACCACTTTTTCTTGTTGCAACACCACTCTCTCTCTCTCTCTCTGTCTCTCTGTCTCCCTCTCTGTCTCTTGTTGCTGGAGTCTGGCGTGGGCGTCGTCGCTGATGAGCGAAAATTGCTTGTATCCCCCCCACCCCCTTCTCTCCACCTCTCTTTGTCTCTCTATGTGGCATGCCACAGCTTGTTGGCTTTAATTGCAACATCCATACAAAGAGAGGGGGAGCCCCCGAGAGATTGTTGTAATTTACTTTCCGTTTTGCGTAGGTGTCTCCGAATCGAATTCGGAGTCGCTTTCGGAGTCGGAGTCGGAGTCGGAGTCGCAGGAGGATCAACATTTGCGCTTGCGTGTGCTGCCGCTGCCGCTGCTGCTGCACCCAACATCTCACGGATGCCACATCTGCCTCCTCGTCTGCTGCAATTTTCATCTTTCGAGGTGCGGTGTTTGCATTGAATTGAGCAATTTATAAGAGAGGAAAAAACGAAATGAAATAACACTTCATTAGTGAGCGGTGCCGAGGGGGGGCGGGGGCGGGGGGGCGAGGCAGGGGCATCTTGCCACTTACGTGGGCTTTTATCCACAAAGCAACACAAAAAACGAAAGCAAAAACAAAACGATCCAAACAGGCGCTTAATGAGACGACTCTTCTTCCACAGAGAGCGAGAGAGAGAGAGAGAGAGAGATAGAGAGAGAGACGGAGCGATGAAGGCTAGGCAATCATAAAGGCCTTTGGGAGATCGCTTTGGACTCTGATGCTGCAGCCCCCCTCCCTCCCTCCTACTGTGCTCCTTTGATGCCCCAAAAAGTCATTTGGCCAACACACACAAAAGAGGTGTCCCCCCCCTGCCATACCCCATACCCCTCCCCCTTGTGTTGGCTGCGGAAAAGCGTAATCAGGGAAGCTGGAAACGAGCAGAACGCAATTTTCCCTCCAAGAAAGAAAGAAAATGGCCAGAGATACGAGAGTACAAAAGCCCACATGCCCCCCCGCCCCGCCCCGCCACACCGCCCCGTCTGCTGCCCCGCCTGCTGGCCGCCCGAAAACGGAGCCAAAGAAAATCCGAAACGTCGAATGGCTCTCTGGGATGGCTTATTGGCCCTGGTCCATAGATGGCTGGGAGGCCTCTATCTCTATGCCGTATGCCGTATGCCGCATGCCGCATGCCCCAAACGGAGCAGCAGCAAAATGGCAAAAAATGGTAAAATTCCGCAGTGCTCTCCGCTCTCCGCTCTCTCTCTCTCTCCCTCTCTCTCTCTCTCTTTATGGAGATGGAAAAAACGGGTTAGTTGCTTGGGTTTTTGTCTTGTAATTTAACAAGCAAACAGATTGTAATCGATTGTTGCAAGAGGATGGTTGCAAGAGGATGGTGGCATGGTGGCATGGTTGCATGGTGGAAAACCGTTGGCCCCACGGCCCACGGACAGCACGGCCACCACGGCCCACGCTCTCTTCACATATTAGCCGCAGAAATTGTAATAGATTTCACTTAATTTATTAGAAAAGCAACAACAGCCCCCCCTCACCCTTCACCCGACTCCCCCCCTCCAGCAAAATTCCCCCAACGGTTTGCACAATTTTGCAAATATTTTCCACTCTTTATCCTCCCGCTCTCTGTCTCTCTCTCTTGTGGGCAATTTTCCCATTAGCCTGTCGTCCCATAATTCTCGGTCATAACTTTTTCCTTTCTTCCCCCGCCCCACCCCGCGTCCAGCCACCCATCCATACACCCACATGCCCCACGCCTGATGCCCCACGCCTGAGAGACGCGTCTGAGATGCGACTCCTTCGCGGAGAGACGTTAATAGTTTCCCGCGAGCACAAATCATTTCATTTCCCATCTCCCATCTCCCAGCTCCCATCTCCCATGGATGCCCAGAGCCTGGGATGCTCTTTAAAGTTTTTCCTCCTCGAGTGTGATATATTTATTTGAATTTTTTTGTGTGGTTTCTCTGTTTCTTCGGTCTCTGAACGAAAAACGAAATTAAATTTGATGTCGTTCAACTTTTGTTTGTCTCTTGTTTGAGTGTGGTACGTGCCCCCAAAGATTGTGTGTGTCTCCGTCTCCGTCGCCGTCGCCATTTCTCTAAGCGTGTGTTTATCTATGCATTGGCTACGTCTCTCTCCCGACTCCCGCCTCCCCCCGTCGCTCCCACCTCCCCGTCGTGCCGTCTTGCCGCCTCTCTGGGCCCAGACATTCATTGTTTTTATGGCCCCGAAAAAAAAAAAATAACACGGCCGCGTACATTGGCCATAAAAATGACCCGAGGCTCCAATTTTAATGACAACTCCATTACACGGTATGTGCGTTGCCTCTAGATGGGGCACATTACCGGTGTCTAATTGGTCTGCTCGCCAGGGGCAGGGGCGGGGGGTGTAATGGGGGGAGGGCCATCGCACTCTGGGCCAAGAAATTCTTTTACTTTTTGTGTTTATTTCTTTTTTTTTTTTTTTTTAATTTTTAAACATTTTTACAGATATTTTTTCTTTTATTAAGCGAAGTAATTTTTTTTTTTAACGTGGAGCTCAAGCTTACAAAAATAAAATATTAAAAAAAAAAATTTTGCTTAACAAAAATTAAAAAAATTACATTTGAAAAATACACTTAAAGCTCTTATTGAAAATAAAATAATTTCCAAAAACAGATGCTAACTAAAAAAAAAATTAAAACTAAAGAATTAAACATATATTCCATTACAAAAAAATAAGAGTCCAGTAGGCAAAAAAAAAAAATAGAAAAACATAAATTAAAGTTTTAAAAAAAATTGTAATTGAATTAAAAACTTTTGTTATTTATTACACTTTTAAATTATGTATAATTATTAAATTAAAAAAAAAAAATACATATTTAAAAATGTAATCGATTTTTGCCCATAGTGCAATGGGGTCTTGAGGGAGAGAGAGAGAGGGAGAAAGAGAGAGAGAGAGGGAGAGAGAGCTATCCAGAAGCGAGCACTGCTTCTGGGAATCTTTGATGATTGGTCCTCGAAGGTTTTATCTGCCTTTCTTTTTGCTGAATTTATCGACCATCCTACGTCCCACGTCGCACGTCCCACGTCCCACTCGATGCTCCACTCCCTCCACACATGTGGCATGCGGCTGATATGCGTGTCTCCCCCTATTGTTGAGGGGGGGGGCGGCAGAGTGTGGGTGTTGCTAGGAGCCCGGAATGGGATTGGGTTTGGGTTGGTGTTTGGGTCGGGTTTGGGTTCGGGTTCGGGATTGAGATTGAGTGCGGGAGTGGTGGTGGTAGGGGGAGCGGGAGGGGGAGGGGGAGGCTAGCGAGCGATGTGCGTGCGCCTTTGTGCCAAAGGATTTCTTGCGGTCCGTCCGTCCGTCCTTCCCTCCGTCCCTCCTCCGCTTGTCGATGGCCAAAACAGCAGCAGAAGCACCAGAAACACCAGAAACAAGGCCAACACATAGTCGCCCTGCGCCGAACGGGGGAAACAAAAGCCTGATGTTTGGAAGTTGAAAGAAAATTCAGACGGGGAAAAACAAACTATGAAAATGAAAACCCATATAATGGCCCGGCCTGTGCCTGGGCTATGCCTGTGGCAGCAGCAGCGGCGGCAGCAGCGGCAGGAGGAGCTTCGATGTTGGCCCTGGCGACAGCGGGTACCAGGCACCGCCTCCGCCTTTGTCTCATTAAGGAGTTTTTTTTTTTCGGTGCAAAATTGCGTGTCTGCCCCGCAACTTGGGGCATGTATTGTGTGTGTGTGGTGTATGTGTGTGTGTGTGTGTGAACTACTTTTATTATCATTGTATCCGCCTTCCTGGCGGTGGCTATCGCCTGGCATTATCTATACCGTGTCGGAGGCGGCGTGGGCGCTGTAATGAAGTCGAAACTCCACTTCTGCTGCACTTCTAAATGGAGTTTTAATGCGGCATGTGTGTGTGTGTCTGTGTGTGTGTGTGTGCGTTGCCACAAAAGCTGTAGCTGTTTGTTGTGCAAAAATAATTGGCAGACACTCTCCAAATTGGGCAGCAAAAGTGGGTGTGCGTAATGGTCGATGGTTGAAGCTAGTTAAGGGTTAAACTTATGTGCCACTCGCCACATGCCACATGCAACTGTAACTAACTGTAATTTCTGTTATTTCTCCTACTTTCATTGCAGGTATGTAACGCCCCCTCCTCCCCCCTTTAAAACCAATCTGCGAAAAGAAGAAGAAAATATTATTTCGAATTATGTGAGTAATTGGAAGGGGCACTGTCCTCTGTGTCCCTGCCCCTCCCTCTCTCTGTCTCTAACAATTCCCAAATGAATCGCAGAATCCCCAACTAAGTAATGCAGTCATATTAAAAAAGGAAGGATCTCTCAGATACAAAAAGACACACACAGATACAGATACAGATAGAGAGAGATACGCTGGGAAGAGTCTGCCACTGCCACTGCCACTGCCACTGCCACTGCCACTGCCCCTGTCTGGGGCATGTAATCAATGTAACTACAACTTGTTTGACAGCTCTTAGCATAAATACTTGACAAGAGGAGCAGCAGCCAGGCAGCCCAACGGCCAACGGGTTGCCTGGTCCATGATGGTCGGTCTCCATGCTACCATCTGTGGCATGGTTTTCTGGCCCGCGCGCGCGTTGACAGTCCGCAAGGTGTACGGCGGGACAGGCGAGCGACATAAAACACAAAAGCAGCAGAGCAGAAGAGGGACAGAGGGGCAAAGGAGGAGCCTCTTCTTCTCTGAAATCAATACGTACCAGAGGGAGAAGCACATTTCTTACTTTGGCACATTTAACGAGTGTTTTGCGCACACTTGATAGAAAGAGAGTGAGAGAGAGGGAGAGAGACAGAGATGGTGCACCGCAGATACAATTGTGTCTATCTGCCGCAGATGGGCTGGTGCCTGGTCCCCATAAACATCATTATCATCATCCATCCATCCATCCATCCATCCAATCCAGCCATCTATCCATCCATCCATCCATCCGCATTATGATTATCATGGCTATTATATTCGTCGCAGCCTCTCGACTTTTGCCAGTCCCTCTCCCTCTCTCTCTCTTCCTCTCTGGGAAAACAGCCAAGTGTCTGTCTAGAGCCATCTACAGAGACAGAGACCGAGATTGGAGCTAGGACTGGGTACTGGGAATAGGAGTGGACCCTGCCCTGGCCATATATCCCTTTGATCTTTTGTCTTTTGCAATTACAATTATGTTTTATTCTCTCGAATTGACACGCTCCGACTCCGGCTCCTGCTGCTGCTCCTGCACCTCCAGAAACCCTACCGTTTTGTGGAAATCAATTACCAATGGTGGTCATAACCGAGCGAAACTTCTCTCCTTTAATATTATGTCAATATTTGCCACTCCCTTGCACTCGACTCCACCTCCTCGCTGTTTGAGAGTGCTGTGCACGTACTGCGGCCGGACACATGTTCTAGCAGGAATTCTACATTGGCAATGACATCGATTCCCCCGACGACGAACGGACTGGACCGGACCCCGACCCCAACCACTGCCTCTGTTCCTGCTCCTGCCAGATAGAGAGAGAGAAAGATAGATCTTGAAATGCATTTTGCAGATGCTTAGGCGCAATTTGTTCGACGATCGCCGACTGCTCTGCTCCTGCTCCCCAAAGACAGAGATTTGTAATTATTTGATGGGCCAGCGACTCAGGTATGTGTCTGTCTGTCTGTCTGTCTCTCTCTCTGGAGTTGGAGTGCACGGACCCGAAGCCCGTCCCGCCCCCTTCGGTAATCACCCGAAATTTGAATGTTCGCCCGTGCATGTTTGATCCTGCACACAAGGCCCCGAATGCAAAGCTTCGGCTCGAGCATGTTTGATGCCGAAGTCTTTGATTCGTGGGAACGCAACTCGAACGAGCACGTTCATGCTAAATGCAGTTCTTTCTCTCTCATCCCTTTTCTTTGACTTTGGTGTTGTTGTTTGACATTTATTTGACTTTCGAGTGGCCGCTCTAAGCTCTGCACTGCCCGCAAGAGCGCGCTCTGCTTGGCAGTCGCTGCAAAGCTTTGTCCTGCCTCTCCCTCTCCTTGCTGGATCGCTTCTGCTGCTCCGCTTACCTGTCGCCAAATCCTCTGCGCATCTAAGCTCTGCTCTGCTCTGCGCGCGCTGCTCGGCAGTCGCTGCATAGCTCTCCCTCTGCTTGCCGGATCTCTTCTGCTCTTGTCACCAAATCCTCTGCGCAGTTAGAGCCCTGACGACAGTAGGCTCTCTGTTTATTGTTTGGAATTTCATTCAAAATTCGCGATAAGCCCCAATACACGACATGCAAATAGTTTCCGCCCCTCTCCCCCCGTCAGAATGAGTGAAAATATAGTGCCAGACATAAATATAAACTCTCCTAACACACTGCTATATATAACAATACCATTTCTCACAGTGGCGTTGGACTGTGAGGGGAGGGGGGGTAGGGCAAAGTGTTGCGTTAACCAGGCAAAGAAATTCCTCAAGTACCTTTGTCCCAGAGGGGCAGTCGGACGGGGACAGGGCAATGGAAATGGACTGCAGAATGCATGCCATGCCATGGCATGCCCCTCATGTGTGCCGCTGTGCCATTTCTCTTGTTGCGTACACTTTTCTTTTTCTATTTTCTTCCGTTGCATACTTTGCCGCAACAATTGTGTGCCACTTTGTTGCAACAAAATCGTTTGCCATTTGTGCAGCAAACAACACACACACACACACACATACAGCTTACATCTACATCTATATAGGGAATATATATATCCTTGGAAGGGAGGCAGGGGGGGTAGAGGCCATTCGAGAAATATTACGCCTTGAAAGTGGAATAATAATAGCCACAATACATTTTCAGCTCTCGGTTTTGCCCATTGCCTGCTGCCTGTTGCCCGCCTGCTGCCTGTCGGCGGGCCCCCTTTTACCATGAAATATATATTTAATTAAACACAGAAAATTCTGTCATAAATAAATTTTAAATTGCTTTGGTCATTTGACCTCTTGACCCTCCCCACTGCCCCGCTTCTCCTCTCTCTCTCTCTCTGTCTCCCTTTTTGGCCGCAATTTTCCATAAGAAAAATGTATTTTCTCGGCTTAAAACGAAACGATACGAACAAAAAAAGAAAAGAAGAAACATTTAAAGAATACAAAAAAAAAAGGAGAAAAAAAATCCGGTTTGCTGTCTACCACAACGTATTTGTTGGTGCCCCTTCCCCTGCCCATGCCCCTGCCCCATGTGGCAGTACGTACTCCCTCCATCTCCATCTCCGTCTCCGCCTCTGTCTCCGAATGACTGTCGGCTGTCTATAAGCTTCAATATCCATAAATGTCGAATGTGTTGCCGTTGTTCTGCCTGGAACTTGGACTTGGTCTTGGAGCTGGGCCTGGGCCTGGGACTGCGACTGGGACTGAGACTGGAGCTGCCTGCCTGCCTGCCTGCCTGGCCTGGTCATGACTTTGCCTCTCTTTGGGCCGTCTTTGTGCGGCTGCTTGTTGCCTGCTTCTTGTTGTTGCTGCCTCTGCTCTCGGTCTCAGTCTCGGCTTTGCCTGTGTGCTGTTCACTTCTTGAAGATTTTTATCGGTTTCTACTTAAGTGATTGTCAGTCAGTCATTGGCCATCCTATCCTCCGGTTACCAGTCGATGGACCGATGGACCGATGGACAACAGACGATTGCCGATTGTCGGCTGCCATGGCTCATGGCTCATGGCTCATGGCTCCTTCTTTATAAATACCCTACCCTGCCCGCAGAAGGGTATTTCAGTCAATTCCCTCTATCATGATCAACTGGGAAACTGGGATCCCTGCTGGCACTCTTGAGGCAATATCCCTGCCATGAGTGGGCGGATGGGTAGGACCTTAATTAGGTTTACTAACTGGAAGAGAAGGGCCCACTCGAAGGGCTCCCCCTTCCGCGCCCTTATAAAATAATGTTGCTCACAAAACTGTAAGAATTTGTCAAGTGGCAGGCAACAACCTAACCAAACACATCCCTTGCATCAAAATATACACATATAAATGTGTGTGTGTCATAGTGTGTTTGTGTGTGGGACCCAGACCCACTTGAAGCTCCCCCTGCCCCCTCCTGCTGTGGAGCCAAACTCTGCTGTGGCACTATTTATGCGCATTTTTCATGCGGAACCTTCTGTTAGGGAGCTTTTCTCTCCGTTGGCTCGGTGCGTTTTTGCTTACCCCTTAGTAGAGGGTATTAGGCAGAGCAGAAGTGCAAGTTTTAGTCACTATTTCTAGGGTTTTTGGTTCCCTTTGGCGATCATTTAGCCCAGAGGAGGTTTGTTCGCTAAATGCTCTTTTCTGAGGCGCGGTTATGAGTCGATCCCTGCAAGAAATGAGAGCACGAGCGCGAGCTTTGCTTTGCTTTGCTTTGCCTTATCGCTAGCCTTGGATCGCGCTATCTGTCTCGTTCTAGCATCGTCAGCCCTGAGTCGGCGAGCGCTGCAGAGAGCGGCAGCGGCAGCGGCAGCGAGCGAGAGTGAGAGATCTTGGCGATAAGCTGCCGCCGGCGTGCACAGGGTAGCGCCAGCTTCGAAGCCCAAAAAAAAAAACTAGAGTTTCTTTCATTCTTGCTTGTTTTTCTTTTTTCCTTTTTGTCTGGTATAATTTTATTTAATTTTCTTTCGAGAGAAGAGCGGTGAGTGCTCTCTCCTGGTCCTGGTCCTGGTCTCTTCTTTCAACCATCCATCCATCCTTGTGTGTGTGTGGTGTGTGTGTGTGTGTGTGTTAATTCTATTGAAATGCTGTCAGGCTCGCAAAAACCAAAACCAACGGAACGCATGAAACACCCGCTGAAGTGCCGTTATGTTCGTGTCCGTGTGTGTGTGGCGGGTGTGTGTGGGGTGTGTATGGGTGCACCTCTCGTGTGCTTACAAGCCTGTAAATAAAAAATGCCACAAAAAAGGTTCTCCAGCTCTAGAAATGAGCAAAAGCACACACACACACACACACACACACACAGAAAAACAAACACATGCGTGGTAGATTTTTGCAAATTAGTTTTAGTTTCTGTGCGTGTGTGCGTGTGTGTGTGTGGGGCATAATGAAGTGGTGAAGGGGGGGGGGGGGGCGGGGGAATACATATGCATCATATAAATAAGAAAAAGGCAACAGCAGCATCCCCAGCCCCACCCGCAGCCCCACTGCCGCCATTCCATGCCGAGTGGAAAATTCTTTTCCACATTTTGGTAAATTAGAATTTCGCCCCCCTCCCCCCCGTCCACCCTCTGTTCCTGGTGCCCGCCAGCTGCTTGTAAAATATTCAAATATATAGTATAAAGATATTTTTTGATTAATTTAATTTAATTTAATTTCGGCTAGTGGACCAACACCCCCTCCCCCTCCCCCTCCCCATCAAAAACCCCCAATTTGTGGGATTTTCGAACTGGTTCCAGGATGGATGGATGGATGGATGGACGGTTGGATCCTGTGGCAGCCACAGAAAGTGCATCCCCAACTTTCTTCATACGTAAAGAGCTTTTAGCAACCCCTTACCCCCCACCCTCCCCGCCCCCTCTTATGTGTGTGTGGGGGTTTTTCTTGGCAAAAACATTTCTGTGGTGCCTGCAACTTTTCGAGTTGCCTCCGACACAATAAAAAAAACCAACAACAACAACAAAAACAAAAAATATGAGAAACTAAATTAGTAAATTATAAGCCGCTCAAAATTAATTGCAAAAAAATATTTACACACAGTTCCTACCCCTTGGCATGCCACAGGCCCCCCTCCCCCTCCCCCACATGCACAGAGAGAACTCGAAAGTTTGGAGCCCAAAATGAAGTTTTAAAATTCTTCCACACACACATGCAAAGGCACAGTGGCATGCAACCAACTTACTGGGGGAGACAAAGTAGAGGTTGCATATAAAAAGATGGTAGGTCGGTGGCAGTTGCAGGGGCAGGGGGCAGGGGGCAGGGGGCTGTGGCATAGTTTGTTGTATTTACAGCGCAAACCACTTGAAAAAAAATATTTTTAATTAAATTACGAAATTGCTAAAGAGAGTGTTGCACGATGCGGGCTCCAGCGGCAGCATCCCCACCCCCACCCCCCCACCCCAATCCTTCGCTTTATTTTGGAAGGAAAGGATATTACGAGTACAGTAAATACTCCTGGCAGGCGGCAGCCAAAGTAAAAGCCGCAAAGCGCAGACCGCCCCCCCACCCCCTTTCCCCCCCCCACCACCCACCAGGAAAAAGTTGTGTGTCCGAGGGAGGGGGAGGGGGGGAGTACTTGGAGCGGAAGAAAGTTTTAAATTAAATGGGAAAAATGGATCCCCCTCCCCTCCCCACTGACCAGGGGGCAGCAGGCAAATCGACGATATTCATTTCGACTTTCTTTCTTTTTTTGTGTCCTTTTTGGTCCTTTTGTCCTTTCGCCGGAGAGGAGTGTAAATATTTTGCGTGTTAAGTAACTGTAAACAGCGGCCAACAGATGGCGCCCCAAGTTGCAACCTTAAATAACCCACTGCCCAGGGGGGTGGGGGGCGGGGTGGACACTTTCGGGGGTCGCCTCCTTTCTCGAGTGTTTTAGTCGTTGACTTTTGTTGTCTTTTTTTTCGCCCTGCGCTCCTGCAGTCCCTTTCTCGCAGCCATTTTGTGTGGCACAGCGGGCACGGGGCAAGGGGCCTGGGGCATGCGGCCTGGGGCAACGAGTGGCGTGCGAAATGTAGGTGAATGCACCGCCAGGAGGGGGGGGGGGTCCTAGCCGCCGGCATCCAGCGCCTTGTGCGCCATTATTCCGCGGTTGGCTTTCAACACGGTCGTTGACTCGACTCCTGCCACTCCTCCTGCCTTGAAATAGTGTGTCCCTGTGCCTGTGTGGCATGCCGCTGCAAAGGCTAAGGCGTTAACTGTCCAATTAAAACACCTCTCCGTTGAACGCCGAAGGATCGCTATTATTTATGGCGAAAGGACAATTTGCATTTGAAATTGACAAGAAAATTAATGGATATTTTGCCCGAATTAAAGATGATACTCGAGGGCCTGCACCTGCCCCACACCCGTCCCCCACAGCCGCCCCACGCCGAGTGCTGTTATCCTTTTGTTTGCCACATTTATCCCCCCGCGTGTGTGCGTGTGTGTGTGTGCTAAAATGTGTGCCACATGCATTTGGTGGCTGCTTTTGTTTATAAAAATATCCACAAAACAATGCAAACAGAACTTCCGCATTCCCTCTGTCTCCCGTCTCTGTCTCTGTCTCTGCGAAGATGTGCTCGCATTTCCGCATGCGGCGAGCCCGAGACTCGGCTGCCCCAGTCGCCTACTCCCCCACAGAGAGGCGGGGCGGAGGGGCAGCACGTCTATTGCGGTTGACAACATCAAGTGGAGACACAGATGTGTGGCACTTTAAGACAGAAAAAAAAACTTGAAAAATGCACAAGATTTTGTAATTTTCCATCTGCTGGCATCGGAGTACATGTGTGTGTGAGGGGGTGGGGGTGGGGGGGTTGGGGGTGGCAGATCTGCTGCTACACAAGATTCGAATTAGAGCTGTCAAATCTGTGTCATACAGGGGAAAGATGCAGGGGGGGGGGGGTCATGCCACTCAATCAAAGCCAAAGAGCACTCAATTGTGCGATCCACACGCGGATACGCGGATGCTCTAACCCTTGGCTAGTAGTTAGTTGGTGGTTTGTGCCACATGCCACACGGCCGCACTGTCCAGCCGATTGCCAGAAAAAAGAACAAGAATTGATTGATTAGCAGGCGAGAGTCGGCCCAGCCGCATGGAATATTCATAAGGGTTGTGCCTCCACTCTCTCTCTCCCTCTCTGCCACTCTGCCTCTCTGCCTCATTAATATTTAGTCTCTCTCTCTCTGTCTCTCTCCCCCTCTGACATAATTAAAAGTGACTTTTTCTCAGTGTGGCAACATCATCTCTGGTGGCAGGGGTGTGGCACTGCCGCCCGGACCGGAGTTGGGTAATGCGTTAAGTTTTTCGTCAAACGTCTAATGTCTGACAGTTGCTCGAAATGATGATGACAGTTTAGATGTATTAGTTTTTCTGCCCCGTCCTCAAGTAATGCGCTTCATTAATCCCTCTTTTCGCTACAACCCCCTCCCCGCCACCCGCCCCCTCCCTTGTTTTTGGGTCAATCTCAGTCACGGAATGTGCCCCAGTTTTGGTGCAGCAGCAACAGCAGCAGCAGCACTTTTATTGACACTTTGAAGCAGCAAAAGACATAAAAATTATATTAGTTTCATGTCATAAAGAAATGGCACAATCTCCCCCTCCCCCCCTCAGCCCCCGACCCCTCCCCCACCGCCCCTCTCTCTATGCAGAGAGAACATTAATAAGTTCTCTCTTGAATGCTGCATGACAGCATTTCCCTCCCTTGCTCTATGCCCCCCGCCCCCTGCCCCTGCTCCCTGCCCCCCGCCCCCCGCCCCCTGCCCCTGTAATATGGATTGACATAAAACGTGAAAAATATTTTAGAGATCAGCAGAGGACATAAATTTATGATGTTCTTAAGGATATATGTAAGTCATCCATGCCTCTCTATCTTTCCCCTCCCCATCCCTCCCCCTCTCTATCTCCCCCCCTCCCCCTTCCCCCTCAGAACAGGTGACTAAACGAATTTTGATATTTATTTATGGAAATTTTACCATTTCTCTTGTCCGAAACTGAAAGCATTCCTCCTCCTTCCAACCACCCCCCTTCAAGCACCCCCCAAGAAAATTACATCAAATATCAATTAGTGGTGGGGCCGCTTCTTTATGGGCACTTTATGCTGCAGCTGCCACATGCATTTGCCTTTTTAGGGGGGCGGCACATAAAAATGTATATTAATTTCAATATTAGACACTCATTAACAGAAGTCCCCTCCCCCCCCCTCCATCAGAGGGGGGAGAACTATTAGGGGAATTATTTCCCCAGAAGCGAATCAGAAATGCAAAAATAATTTCGAGAAATCGCAGCCAGAGACCAAACGAAGGACCCAACAAAGTCCCAGAAATTCTGCGTAATCTACATCTCAGTGGAGACCGCCAGGAGGGGTGGGGAGGGCAGCGGGGAGCGGGGGGGGAACATGACAATTTCTGCTCCACTGTTTCTGTGGCTGGGGTCGAACGTTTTTGGCATAAATTGAAATTGAAATTGAGAAAAAAAAAAGAGCCAAACGAACGGGCAACCAATTTGGAGGCTCACAATTTGCATGGGGCGGCGGTGGGGCAAGGCGGTGGGGCGGCTACGAATTTGAATACAAATTAAAGTAAAAAGCAAGGCGTGGAGGCAGAGCCAAGAGTATTTGTATTTGTATTTTATCAAAACGGAAACCCAAAGCCCGACGAAAATAATGCCAGAGCGCGCGATAATGCCGCAGCAATCTCCGATGAATGGCTGGAACGGAGAGCGGAGAACGGAGCATGGAGTGGGGGGTTTTTCTAGCTGCCCCACCGAATGGAAAATATTTAATTACAAAACATACCCAGATGGAGCGGGGGCGGGGCTATAGATACAGTATCTCTGAGGGAGGGGCGACGGGGGGGCGACAAGTGCAACCAACGACTTCCTGTTTCGGAGGAGAAGGAGGTGGAGGAGAAGGAGGAGGTGGCAAGAAGCAACAACAATGAATCGTAGTTTGTGCTTGCCACCTACTTAGCGAGGGTGAAAGATAGAAAGTATCTGGCAGATACACTCTTGCAAAAGTATCGATTGCATCGGCAACACCAACAACAAAGGGTATCTGGCTGGCTGGCTGGCTGGCGGTGTATCTGAAAGTCACTCGAGTGACAATTGCAAAAGTATCTTTGTATCTTTTGCAGGCAAATGAAGCACTAATGCAATTTTGTTTACGTCTTTCGCCTCGCACCGCTATCTATCCCCCATACAAGCCATTAGATACCGTATCCCAAAGATACTTTGGCACATAAAATGCTTAACTTGAAAATGCATTGAAAATAAACAAGCGGCAAACGCAAACAGAGAAAAAACCCAACTGAAGATCTGAAGGTCACCTCAAGGATGACACACAGAGCGAGAGAGAGAGAGAGGGGGAGGGTGAGGGTGGATCCAGGTGCTGGTGATGCCACAAATAAACGTAACGTAACTTGCCACTCGTATTTGTGGCAACCGAAAATTTATTTCGTTGTAAAATTTCACATGCCACAAGCACAACAATGTGGCAAGCGGGGCAGCAGGCGGCAGCAGGCAAAACGTGCGCGAGTATTCCAATAAAATTGATTTTCTCCAATACCTCCCCCCTCCGGCCTGGCCCCCCCCCTTGGGCCGGCCAGCTGTTTAGCGGCTTTTTGTGCAGTTGAATTGCGGTTTAATTAGTTAGTTGGCCAACAAGCAAACAGCCCCAAAAGTTGGGGGGTGGAAAACGGGAACCGCCACCGAAATATCCCGAAAAATCATTTCTATAGGGTTTTTGTTTCACGAATTGTTTTCGTCGCTTCTGGGATTGACTCACATCCGCTGTGCCCCCCCAACCCCCCACACTCCACACTCCACGGAGAGTGGCACCGATTTCGGGGCAGCGAGATTAGTGGCCGGCTGTGGGAGCCACCCTTTCTTATCTCAGCCAGCCCCCAAAGCCTGACTCAATCGCTGGAAAAACAAAATGTAATATTACGGATTCTAGCAGAGGCGGGCAGAGGGGGGCAGAAAGGGGGGGGGGGGACACTGAGGGGAGGATCAATGCCAACGGCATAAATTGGGACATCGAGAGCACGTAATCAGAGGACGGATGGATGGAAGGGGGCATGGGGGGGGGCTTACTTCTTTAATTTTTAGTTTTAATAACTGGAGTAGCTCCTCCTCCAAAAAAATGCGTAATCAAAACTTCCGCAGGGCAAAGCAGGCAGCGATCTCTCCCTCTCTCCCCCCTCTCTCTCTGTTTCATAATCAAACATTTGTTGGGATTATTTGTGCGTTCAATTAATAATAAATGTGGGCAAAGCTTAGCGCGAAACATCAACAAAATATTCCCGGACTAATGACGCGACGAAGCCCCCACCCCCCGCCCCCCCTGCCACGCCCCCAGCGAAAAGCCAGCGATGACAGTGGAGGGAGAGGACTGTGGCAGCCACTTAATAATGTGGCAACTAAAACTGAAAAACGAGCAACTAAAACATGCAATTTCCCAGCACCAGAGCCAATCCCCTGTCATCCGCCTTTAAAGACGGCGAACGGAACGCGCGAAATTCTCTTAAAAGCCATGACCAGGCAGAAAGATCAGCGGTAGAGGAGGAGGAGGGGCAGAGGAGGAGTGTCAGAGGAGGAGGAGTGGCAGAGGAGGAGGCGGAGGTGGTAGGTGGTAGGTGGCCACAAACCACATGTTGTAGGTGTGCGTTGAAAGCCAGAGATTTACAAGATTTACACACGCACACAACACTGTGCCCCCCCTCCCTTCACACTCCCCTCCCCCACCCCCAAAACCAACAACAAAAGAATGGAGAAGATGTGTATTTGTGTATGAAAAATGACGGGCGGCATGCCACAGCGTGACAAGGCATAAAATGTATCATATTTTTGGAACACAGTAGTTTTGGGCCTAATAATTGGTTATTGGCCAGAACCCAGAGCCAGGCCCACAATTAAGTCCTCTAAAAGAGGCAGAGAAGAGGTCTCCAAATTGTGGGTTAGGTGTTGAGTGGGGTGGGAGGGGGGGGGAGGGGGGGCTCCCTCTAAACGGTTAGAAGTCGGTCAGCAAGGGGCAGTGGCAGGGTCAAAAGGTGGACAATCCTCTTGAAGATCGATTCTTGGAATGTCCCAGAGATACGAAAACAGAAAACTATTCCAATTTCAATTTCATGGTTGAGCGGATTAAAGGGCGCAGGCGCCCAATCGCTGGACAGGCCATAAAAACGAATTGCAGACGAAACAGGTAGAAAGAGAGGGACGGAGAGACAGAGAGAGAGATAGAGATAGAGAGAGACGGAGACAGACAGGTCAACGGAAGCCGCCCCGATGGACGTAAAACGTAAAACGTTTTTCCGGTTACTTATGAAAATTATAGGTTGCATAAGAAACCCAACAGAACAGAAAAAGGAGACGCCACCGCCTCCGAGACAACATTCGAGACATTCGAGGGAGAGGCAGACGAGGGGTCAGACGAGGGGTCAGACGACAGTTCGTCAACCAAGCCAGTGGCTCGTAGGAGGAGGCCTTGGGCCAATGGGGGTGTGGTGGTGTGGGGGTGGGGGTAGGTTCTTCTTTTGTTTCGTTCCCATTGTTGGCTTTGTTGCTTATTTTATTAGCCGTAAAGTAGTAAAAACGGTTAAGGTGAGAGACGGAGAGACCGGCGTTGTCGTTGCGTGGGGTCAAGAGTTAAGTGAAACCCAACGGAGCGTGCCACAAGACACACACTCGTGTTGGAGGGTGGTGGAGGGAGGGGGGGAGAGGGGTGCTTAGCCCAGTTGTGGCCCAGCCGCAGAGACACTGCTCCAGTTTTTATCACATGCAATCCATCGGAATGGGGATGGGGATGGGGCAGGGGATGGGGCAGGGTGCCTGCCCCTTGCCGTTTAGTCAGTTAACGAAAGGCGACATGCAAACAAATGATTCGAATCTGATTAAAACCGATGGGGAGAGAGGGAGAGAGGGAGAGCTACAGATGAACCTCAAGATGTGAGGAAGTATCTAAGGGATACTCGCTCTCGGGGCAACCCCTGGAGGCCAAAACAATACCCAGAACTAGTCGTAGAAGACGGTGCTGCGGGGCGGAATGGCAATCGGATCCCCAGAGTGAAACCGCAGTGGACAAATGCCGCTGGGCGGCGGCCACTCCCTCTCGCCTCTCGCCTTTCGCCTGTCGCCTGTCAACACAATTACAAACGCATACGTAATCCATACGTGTGCGTGTGTGTGTGTGTGTGTGTGTGTGTGTGTGTATCCTACAGAATGCATAATGGGATACTAATAAACCGGGTAATACGATAGGGCGCACACAGCCGATGTCTATCGGGGCTCTACACGTCGTCGACTCTCAGACGAAATTATTAATGCCCAACTAAGTCCCCCCTCCCCAATCCCCCTCCACCGCAGAGAGTGGGTGTAAGCGGAGGGGGGTGACGGGGCGACGGGGCGACGGGGCTGAGGGGGCTATGCAATGCGTGTAATTAGTCGGCAGTAGTTATGGCAGCCGTCCAGCGAGCATACTGTGGACGACTGTGACGAGTGTTGCGAGTGTGGCCTGCCCGGCAGAGATCCATGTGGCATTCATGTCCGTCGATTGTAATTGAATACCTCGCTGGCCTCAGCCGTCGTCACACATCATTGCGCTCCTGGGCCACCCCTGCCCCTGCCCCTGCCCCCCTGCACTGCCGCCCCCACGGCAGGAGCAGAAGGGAAATCGGTCAAGCTGTCAATCAGATATTGTTGTAATATCCACCATGCCCTGCGGTTTCCCCCCCCCCCCCCCCCCTTTCGGTGGGGGGTGGGTTGTTTGAGTTTTGAATTTCCTTGTTGTGAATTTTTCATGCGATTCGAAAAGGGCACCACGTCCTGGCCACGAGGCTCCCGGCTCCCGAGATGCCACCGAGAAAGCAAAAACAACATGCATTTCGTGTGCATGAATGGGCGATAGAGAGGCACGGGGAAGAGTCCCACGAAGGGGACGATAAAGGGTTGTGTTTGTTGTTGTTTTTCCTGCTCCTAAATCCAATAAAAAGCCTATGTACGCCTCTTTGGGGGTCCTGGGTGGAAGGAGGTGGTGGAGTAGTGGGGGAGGGGGTGGGGTAACAGGGTTTACTGTTAACAAATTGTTGCGTGTGTCTAACTTAATTCAATTTAATTGGTAATGACAACAGTCAGTGTTGCCCCTCCCCCCTCCCCCTCCCCCGTCCCCCTTCCAAGGGGACAACGCGCACTATAATCAGTAGGGGGGTGGGGGGTAGTGGAGTGCCGGAGAAAGGGTTCTTCATTCGTCGACTTTCAAATGACTTTTTTGTGGAAATGGAATTGGATATGTGCCGTGCCTCTTGCGGCGGGGAGTGGGGCGGGGGGGTGGTGGGGGGCTCATTGAACGCCCCATAGTAATGCACTTTTAATCGCTCTCTCTCTCTCTCTCTCTTAACTTTTTGTGGTGGGGGCAGAACCTATTTTTTTGGGAATTTTCTCCACAGACAATTTATTTGCATTAATGTTTTTCTTTGTTTTTCTTTCTTTGTTTGAGTTTTGTCTCTGCAGCATCTTTAGGCCGACAATGACATAAATTAGAAAAGAGGGACAAAAGGCGAAATGGAAAAACAATTGTTCAGACAAGAGGAAAAGCATAAAGAATGAACAAAAACAGAACAGAACAGAACAGAACAGAACAGAAAAACATGTCATTAACACGCACGCAGAATATCAAGAGAATGGAATGGAAAGTGGAATGGGAGTGGGAATGGAAGTGGGAATGGGAATGGGAATGGGATTGTGGAACGGGAACGGGACAAGATCAACAGATGGAATGACACAGAAGTGCACGCACACGCGTGTGTGCCGTTCCCATGTTCCACTGCCATTCGCTAGAGCGATCGATCTCCCCTCTCTCTCCCTCTCCCTCCTGCTCCACTGTAAAAAAGTTCCTCCTCTGTCAAACGTTGTTTTAACAGCTTTTTCGATTCGATTCGATTCGGATACAGAGTCGATGGATTGTTTTCACAGTTGCATTCGACAGCATTTTGGTGACTTTATCACGTAGGGGCACAACTTTTTTTGTTTTAATGCCCTTAATTTGTTCTGCATGGCTTAAAAAGTAGCCCCCCCCCACCACACACACATTCCTTTCGGGTGTGAGTGTGTGTTTTTTTTTATTTCAATTTTCTGTCTGCAACAGCAATTTCCACGTACCGCAAAAGCTTAAAATCAGACAAAACTTTTCACGATTAGGTGGCCATTAGCAGGGCTCCACCACCCCTCCCCCTCCCCCCAATTGGCGCTCCTCCTTTTGGGCGGGAAAAAGTTGAGACATTAATCATGCTGCAGTTTTTCCTTGTTGTTTTTTTTTTTCCTGTTTCGGGTGGGGATCGGTTTGGAATTGCTATTGGAATTTCGGTTCCGAACGGACTTTGACTCCCCCCACTCTCTGGGGGGAGCGGGGGGTGGGGGCAGATTCATTTGCATATCGCCAGACTGGAAGTTTCGCCCTCAGATGGTTCATCCATTCCCCTCCCCCTCCCCCTCCACCCGATTCCCTGGCAGAGCCAAAAGTCACATTGGATTAAAAAACTAAATTGTCTGACTTGTTTTTCCATCGCTCTTCCCGTCTTCTCCATTCCATTCTTTCGCTCTCCCTTGCCTAAAACAAAAGAAAACAAAAAAAAAGAAGAAGAAAAACGTTGGGAAAATCAATTTAAAGTTTTGTTGCATAAATTTGCACCGCAGTTTTTGTGGCAGCCACAAGGAAGCCACAGATTGGGATTGGAATTGAGATTGTTGGACCCTAGAACCCTCGTGCTGCCAGATAAAGTTTTCACCCCCACCCCTCCCTTTCTAGTTCTCTCCTCCCTTGGCCATAAATTGAACAAATCTTAATTGCAATTCTTTGGGGCTTCAGGAATACCAAGATCCTTCGCAGGCAGCCCAAAAGTATGCCATGGAAAGGACCTTGCCCGAGGGCCAGGTGTTCAAGGAGCCAAAGCGAGGCTCCGATCCGATCGGGCCATAATTCGGATCGTTCTTTGTGGAGTACAAAGGCAGCTCCTGGAAATCTGAGCGGCGGCTAACACTGTGTGAAAAACCCATACAATTTTCACCCAGAACTTTCCCCATGCCCGCAGCATGCAACAAATTGTATTAAATTGTTGCCACCAACTTTTGTTGGCCAACACACGGGTACCTGGCGGACGAGGGACGGCGGACGAGGGACGAGGGACGAGGGGACGGTACATGGAAAAGTTTTGGTCCGATGCATTTGAATTAATTGATTAGCCCGGCGAGTGGCAGATGAATTTGTTCAATTTATCCCTCCCCTCCCACCGCCCCTCACCCTCCCCAGACTCTGGCATTCCCTGCCACTCTGCATGCCACACTTTCTCTGTCTGTGTCGCTGTCGCTGTCTCTCTCTGTTGAAACTTTTTGGAATGGCTACAAACAGAGACAAACATTTTTTTAATTAAACCTCAAGCAATTACAAACGAGGCACAAGAGTCACAAAGGGGGGGGGAAGGGGCAGTAGGGGGGGTGGCACACACACACACACACACACAAACACACAAAGGGATGCTATTCGAAAGGCTGTGCCTGTGCCTGTTTCTGTGTGGCAAGTGGAGCCCTGAGCTGAACTGAGGTGAGGCACGTTTTCCGGAGGGGGAAGGGGGGAGGTGGGTGGCTCTGGGGGCAGCAGCACAGAGAGCAAGATGACACCTCGCACAGTTTACACTCGAAATGACAGGCAAAGAGAATGATTTTTGGGATGGGTGCCTAGCATGCCACATGCCACATGCCTCTCGCCCGCTGTCCCGCTCTGTGGCTTTGTGTGCGGCACTAATTGATGTGCCAGCCGAGCTCTCTATCTGCCCCAGTGCCCCCCCTGCCCCCTTGCCACCCACTAGCGTCCTGCTTGGAGCGCAGCAGAAGACAAGGAGGCTGTTGCAACAGCTGCCTATGAAGTGGAACAAGGAGCCAGAGGAGCCTGCCACAATTTTCTAATTATACGCAAAATTTTATGCCAACAAAAGCTGCACACGCACACAGATACAGATGCAGATGCTGCACCACAAAACGCCAAGTTTTATGCAACATTTCTGGCAGCAGCAGAGGCAGCAGCAGCAGCAGAGGCAGCAGCTGTTGCAGTGGCAACAATAACGAATTCAAACCAATTCCTGCAGCTGTGGACCTCTCCCCTCCGCCCCCTGTGGCTGTGGCACTTAAATGTGTTCGATTTTCATTTCATTTTGCTGCCACAAGAGGCCTCCCTCTGCCTCTGCCTGTGCCTCTGCCTGTGCCTCTGCCTGTGCCTCTGCCTCTGCTTGCTGCAGATCAATTTTACATAATCTTGCCGAAATGTCAAGATTCATTCATAAATATATTCACACTGAATCGCCCCAGAGCCATACAGAGATCTGAATGCCTGTCTGACAGCCAAATGACAAATGACAATTAATTGCTGGCCTAATGAAGGCCGGAGACCGCACGAATGGACGGAGTGGATGGGGCAGGGGCAGGGGCAGGGGCTGGGGAGGGAGAGGGCGCGGGGGATGGATGGATGGCACATAAAAGACAAACAAACGGGTTATAAAACGCGATGAAGCATCACACGGAAAGAAGGTAGAAAAAATAAAAGAAACACACCACAAAAAGAAGATCCAAAGAACTGAGGGACAGAGGGGCGGAGGGGCAGCAGAGGGGCGGAGACAGAGAACTGGGCGTGCCAAGGCAATAGACAACCGAAAATCTACACAGCAGAAAAACCGAAACGCAAATTGAATTTCGGAGTCGGAATCGGAATCGGAATTGGACTTGGACTTGGATTCGGGCTTTGAGAATCGGTGAGAAAAACAAAGAGAAAGAGAGAGAGAGAGATGGGAAGAGGAAGAAAAAGGGTCAGACAGGGAGAGAAACGACGAGAGGTGACGGTTCATTACGTTTTTCCAAACTGTTTGCGCTTGAGATGGCACCGATACAGATACAGATACAGATACAGATACAGATACAGATACAGATACAGTATCTACAGTCAGCAGGCAGAGAATCTCCGAATCGAACCGCAACGAATTTCAGTGCATGAGAGCTCCAAAGATTGTAACTGGAATGGGGAATATCTTTAAGATACAGATTCAAGTTAATTATCGGTTAGCATCTGCGCTTCATCGCTTCGTGTTGCAAATACTCATGCTAGTGCCCCACTCGTAGCACTCGTACCACTCGTCGCCTGATGGTGCAACATTGCTGATGTTTTAATTGAGTTTCCACCAGCGGCAGCTGGGCACCATTCGGCCGCTGCCTGCCGCCTGCTGCCTGCTGCTGTGGCAAATATCTTCAAGGAAAAGTTGCCACAAGTTAAATAACTGCATTACACTAAATGCCGCCTGCAACTTGCTCGGCAACGGAGAAACGGAGAAACGGAGAGCGGGTGCTAAAGATTGCCGATTAAACGCATAAACCCCACACAAGGGGGAGGGGGTGTGGGTTGCACGAATCCTTGCAGTAACCATAACAATAGAGGGGGATGGGGGGAGGGGATGGGGGTGGGGGGGGGGGGCTAAATTCCGCTGTTGTTTGTGCATTCAACAATAAAAATTAACTGGAGCATCAATAACAATGCAAAAGCCATAAAATTGGTGCTAACAATGTGGAGCATCTCCATTGGGGGATGCATGCAACCCCCTCCCTCCCTCTCTCTCTCTTTCTCTCTCCTTCCGTAGAATATATTGCAATTTTTGTAACCGATAAGAGGGGGGCAGGATATAGGGGGGACGGGGGGGCATGTGTGCATTCAAAAATTCGAATGTTGGTTTTGTGATTCCCAATTCCGATTCCGAGTTTTTATTTTCGCTTGGGTGTCATAAAAGTTGATGGATGCTCCTACGATGCCCACACACACACACACACAAACACACAGACAATGGAAATTGATGAGTGCAAAAATTTGAGATAATAAAATTTATATATTTTAGTAGCTGCAATTTGTTCTTGTTTGTTGCTGCTGTTACCTAAATAACTCGAGGCGGGAAAGGGGTCGGGAGGGGTAGCAATCGACATAGAAATTGGAATACAATACACGACACGAGTAGATCCTACACCCGGAGAAAAATGGCACAGTAAAAAGAATACGTAAATCTCTGCTCTAATTTTGTTATTGTTCGGCATTGCCACTGCCCACTCCACACACTGTACGAGTATATGTAGATGCACAGCAGCCACTCTCTCGCGTCTTCCTTCGCTTTCGCTCTCTCGATCTGTCGCGCCTTAGACGAAGTCATGATGAAATTCTGCCAGGTGGTCCGCGACCTATACGCGCTCGCTTTTCGCAGCAAACTTTGTTCTTCTCTCTCTCTCTCTCCTCAAACATGTCGTCAAAGCGCTCTCAGTGCGTTTTATATGTATATAGATGCTCTTCCACGGCGGCAGCCTATGCAGCCGCTCTCTCGCGTCGTTCTTTCTTTCCTTCGCTGTCCCGATCTGTCGCGCTGCAGTCGAAGCCTCGCTTGCATTCGGGCGCGGGCTATTCGGCAATCTCGGACCTTGCACTTCGTCTATTGCACATCGAATCAGACAGCGACTTGAACGGACTTGTCGGGAACTCCCGCTATAGGCAAGCGCTAGAAAGAGATGGCAAACGCTTTTACATTCCGCACTTTTGCAAGAGAACAAAGCAGATCAAAGCACAACAAAAGAAGATCTTCGCACTGAGCATAAATTCGTACCGCATTAAACGCACAGCCAACAGGCCAACAGCCAAAGTACACTGAGAATAAACTTCTGTACTTAGCACATGCAGCATCCGACATGTATGTACAATAAATAAGAGTCACAGCGAATGACAAGTATTTATAGAGCAATCGAAATCATTTTTTCCTTGATTAAAAATCGGAGCAATTGTTACAGCCAGACGACAGACGGACGGAAGGACAACGACAGGGGAAACTTGTGACATTCGCTCGGGTGGTGGAGTGGGGAGGGAGAGACGGCCTTTGTGCTTTGTCCCTGCTTGAGAATTAGAGAAAAGAAATGCTCTCGAGTAAAGGACATCGAGGAGCAGCAGCAGCAGCAGCAGCAATTGAACCGTAAGGAGCAGAGCGTACGGCATTGCCAACAAAATGACGTTTGCAGCTTCTTCGGTCATTTTTTTTGTGCTCTCATTCCTGTGCGTCATTTCTCTTGGCATTTCCACTGGCATTTCTTCTGGCATTTCTTTATTTTTTTCGGTCACTTCACTTGTCATAACGACAGAGACAGGGATAGAGTCAAGTGTTTGCTTGCCCCTTCAGAGAGCCAGCGATAGAGAGGAGGATAGTTTTCTCGCCAATCAATAGGCAGGGGGAGGGAGTCCTTGACAGAGCAGGGCCTGGTGGCTGGAGGGTGGGTTCGCTGAACTTCTTGGAGAACTTGCTGTTCCTTCAATATTTACATAATTTCCCAATGATTCTGTGTGCCACGTGACCCTGCGCCCTGCGCCCCCCGCCCGTTCCCCCTCTGGCGTGTGATTTTTATGGCCTGTTATTACTTGCACAGCAAATGCAGTGGAAAAACCGAACCGCAGAAGCCTGGTGCTGGTGGTGCTGCCTTTTCTCTGGTGATAATTTATGCAATTTTCAGTTTGTTTTGGCTTTTGGGCAGGACTTGGCACAGGACTCGCCGGGCCTGCGCCTAAAATGCGGCAACTTCTGGTGGCAGAATCGTAAACATGATTTCTAAAAATTGCTTTTGTCGCATTTCCTCGACACATTTGGCAGCAGTTCAAGCAGCACAAAGGATCCAAGGATCCAAGCATCCAGGGGGGTAGGGGAAGGGTTTGGGGGGACTTACTTATAAATAGACTACCCTTAACCCACTATTAACCCACAACTGGCGAACCGAATCTAATCGAATCCTCTCTCATTTGCTTACTCTAATTGCAGGTACGTTCCAGTGTCCTGGCCATCCAGCCAGCCAGCCATCCGTGAAGGCTCTCCGCTCCAGAGCGGAGAATACCAACCAGGCTTATCGCTAAGTGACCTCTTGACTGCACACAAACACACGCACACACACGTACAGCTGGGGACAAAGCACAGCCGATTGTTGTTGGGTCAATAATTTCAATTGTCTTAAGCTGCTTGTGGCAATTAGTCCTCGGAGGAGAGTGTCCTGGCTATCGACCGATTCAGCTTCACTTCACACACAGCGAGAGGCAGATAGAGAGGGACAGAGAGCGAGCGAGAGCGAGCGAGTGGTGGTCAGAGGGGCGGAGAGGCGAGTCGACTAACTAACTAACGAACTTAGGAACTAAACAAAGCCGCGGGCCAGTCAGCCAGGGACCAAGTGATAATTTAACACGTACGTGAAGCCATACAACGTCCTGGTCCGAGTCCTAGTCCGAGTCCGAGTCCAAGTCCGAGTCTGATTCCAGGCTGCAGCTGCAAAGTCCGTGGCACGTCGCATGTCTCATCATAATCAAGTGAGGCCAGCGGCATAAATGTCAACGATTTGATAATGGAGCCCAGGATGCCCAGGACATATCCTTGTGCTGCTGCTGCTGGCTGCCAGGGGAGTGGGGGGGCGCGTGACAAATTCCTAGCTGGTCCTTGAGTACAGGCTCCAGCCCCACCCCACCCTCCCACAACCCGCAAGCATCCCATTCAGAGCATTCAGAGCGTTCAGAGCGTTCAGAGCATTAGTTGCCATTTGTTTTGGTTGGCCCAAGACCGAGAAGAAGAAGAAGAAGAAGAAGAAAAAAACTGAAAGACAAATATTTGAGAAATTGCACAAGAAAATAAAAGCTGTTAATGTGGGGGCATGGGGGGGGGGGTGGCAGGGAGGCCATTCCATAGATGGGATGGGATGGTATGGATTGCTCTCCGGACAGGGGACGGACCATCATCCACCACTTTCGGATGGATATCGATTTTCCCAGCCACAAAGAAGCTCGATTCTGGGCTGATGAGGGGTGAAGGCCTGCCTCTCTCCCTCCCCTCTCTCTCTCTCGCTCTCACTGAATAGCGGTTTATTTAGCAACTTTTTGTTGCCCTTATATTTACTTAATACATTTTGTTGAAATTATACCAGCAGCGGCAGCCAAGTCCCATACCCGCCCCCCGCCTCCCGCCCTTGGATCGCGCCCTTTCATAACTAACACATTTTCCTTGGGACATTTCCTTTTCAATCAATTCGCATGTGTGTGTGTGGGTGTGTGTGTGTTTGCATTTATTACTCGCTTTCATTGGCATTTATTTGGGATACCAGGGGGTGGAATGGGGGGGAAGGCTAAGTGCTGGGGGCGTAGCAACGTCTAGTGGGAGGGGGTGGGGGAGGGGGGGTACTCCCCGCATAGATTGGGTTGCCAGAAGTACGAGTCGTGCTACGGCCATAGGAATGGGCTCTGCAGAAGGACTCCTCGTCCTTTCTGGGAGAACAACAAAGATCTGCTTTTGTATTTTTGATTCGATCTTTTTCGATCTTTTTTGTTGGCTTTTCCGACATCATCTGGTCATAAATGTAAGGCCGTCTCAAAGCGGTTCTCCTTTTTTGGAGGCCAAGCTGCCCAGAAATCTCATTGTGCCACTCCCAGTCCCCCCCCTCCCCCTCTTCCTCCCCTCTTCTTCGTCTTTGCTTTGCTGGTTTTTTTCCTGCTTTCTTTTCTTAAACCTTCTTCTGGCCAACTAAATCGACTTTGCCTTTGTCGCACACACAATATGGAATTTCTATAAGCCACAGACAGGATAGGGTACACAGTACAGTGCGGAACATGTGTGCGTGTGTGTACACTTGCGTTTTCAATTTGTTCGCTTTAATAATTCACAATTCAATAAATGCTAACAAATTGACATTGTCCGACAGAGAGGACCGGACCGAAACCCCCCACCCCCCACCACCACCCACCCAAAAAAAGAAAACCAAAAGAAAAGAAACGGAAAACCGAACCCAAAAGAACGCTACACAGAATGGGGAAAAGTTTTCTACGGATTGTATGGGTGTGTGTGTGTGTGTGTGTGGCAACAACAACCCCCCGGTAATCATATGAGGGAGTGTGGGGGGCTGTCTGTCTGCAGAGAAAAACCTACCAATTACATGGCCGTGGAATTAACTTGAGCGACTTTTATGTCAATTCAATACATTTCATTTACTCCGTGAAGATGTCTCTTACAAGAGGCAGGAGTGGCAGGAGTGGCAAGAGTGGCATGAGGCAAGAGGGAGAGAGAGAGAGAGAGAGCGGATTTGCCTCATATCGTAATCGCTTCTCCTTGAGGCATATACTATATGTGTGTAGTTTTTGCACAAATTCTCGCCCAAAATTAATTTCTAATTTTAGTGGCTGTACGAATCCTGCCCGAAGGACGAGCGAGGGCTGTGCGCCGTTCCCTCTCGCATCTTGGCTCGGCGCATATCCTGCGGCAGTGCTGACAAATTATGTGCAAATAAATTGCTTTTTGTTAAGTGGCTTTGCATAAGAAGTTAGAACTTGTGGTACAGCCCTTAAGGATAAGGACAACCAGGGGGGGGGGGGCCCGCCAGTTGTTTGTGTGTCTGTGTCGATGGTTTTGATCGCACATGAATATTTAAGCCACCCCACTTGAGTCCCATTCAATTTATGTCTATTAATAGTCCGAATACTGCGAGTATCTGCATATTGTATGATTTTTATCGAGCATTTCGAGCCCCTCAAATGCTACACGTGGGGGAAGGAAAAGCCAGCAAATGTATTGGAAATATCAATGGGTTTTTCTTCGTTTTGGTTTTGGGGGCTTCGATTGGAGGTCATCCGATGATGGGGGAGCAGCCCACCTGTGCCTATCCATCAAAGTCGCATCTAAATTGCCATGAAATCCACACTCGTTACCATAACAAAACGGCCAAAAAGTGGCCAACAACTAAAGCCAAATCAGCTTAAATGGCGCTCCATCTATCTGTATCTCCCTGCATCTCTGTATCTATGTATATTTTAATTAATAAAACTCGTTACAAGCGAATTCTTTACGCTTCACACCGAATCGTAGCTCATTAGAGGCCCACGAGGAACGGCGATAGACAGAAGGAGAAACTTTCAAACAACAACAACAAAAACAAGAAAATTGTTTAAACAATGAAAAGACCAGAGACCCCGAGATGTTTCTTTTCTACGAATTCTGCTTAGAACTCTCGAAGCGGCTTGAAGTTCTATATAATTAATTATTATGGGAGAGACGCTCAAAGAGAGACAGAGAGAGAGAGAGAGAGCATTGAACGGGTTTCCAAGGCAGCCGCTATGCTACCACCAGGGACCGCCCGTCTGCCTCCAGTCATTTATATTAATTTTAATAACATTGTTAAGCCCCAAACGAACACGCTTAGGACTCCACTCCACTCCACTCCACACAGTCCACTCCACTCCACACAGTCCACACAGTCCACACAGTCCACACGGTCCACTCCACTCCACTCTGTCCACAGTCGAGTGTTAACGACGAAACACTTTTCGGTCTATGAATTTCTGAGCAGATAATCAACTGAGAAGCCCGATCCATCGGATCCCTCCGATCCATCCGATTGTCCATGCCGCATATTAAAAACAAATTAGCGTTTTGTACACTTTTGTTCGGAATACTGTTAGAGTCGGGGAGGCTCGTTGTATGCTCGTTGTATCCGTTTTATGTAAATCTCCATCGCATTTGCAGTGCAACTTTTTATTGTTTTTGTTTGTTGGGTTGCGTGCCAAAATGTGCGCACATTATGTGGCGGGGATACACGAAATTTGATCAATTTTGTACAATTTTGCATTGCAATTAGCATGAAAATGGTTTTTAATTGACACATAATGCGGTCGTGTCGGTCGCGTCGGTCGCGTCGGTCGGGTCGGTCTCTGTTGCTGGTCAGCCCCAGAGAGATGGTTAGTTAGTTACGCGCCAGTCCGTCCGCGGGCGTCCACTTGATTGGCCCAGACAATTATGGCTCAAATCATGGATTTATGGGCATTGATTTGATGTGATTTGCATTTGCATTTGCAACACACAAAAACAAACGACATTCGCATTAACAATTCTCAAAATTAATTGACTAAATGAATGCTATGCAGAATGTAGAATGCCATATGATTGGAATGCCAAGCTACTGCATATTTCCTTTGGGTCAAAGCTTACAATGTTTATTTCTACCGGCGGCTTTGCTCAAGCCGATTGCTCGCTCTTTGCACAGAACTAAATGTGGGCGACGACGGCAGATCAAAGCAAGAGCCGAAGCGGCGGCTGCGGAGAGAGCTTTAAATGAGAGAGCGGAGCAGCGCTGCCGAAGGAGGGAGTAAAAAACTTTAGTTTATGTCAGGCAGAAACTGCGTAAAGTTTTGAAATTATACATATTTTCAGGTACAGGTTGAAAGGGTTCCAGGGTTAAGCAAAGAGCCGCACGAATTTTATGGGAGAGAGAGAATTCAATCAAATGAATACAAAACCGCAGCTTTTGATTGTTGCTTTGCTGTGCGTAAAGAAAACGGAAAGCAATGTGAGGTTTTATACTGCATTTGTTTTGCCTTACAAGAACACACATGCAAAAGTGGGCTTACAGTAATTTGAGTGTCTTCAGCTATGCAGAATTTTGTTGTTACTTCGGGCACGGGCGACTTGGATCGGACGCGTCGCTTTGGTCGCTCGGCATCTGCTCAGCGCTTAGCCGAAGCCCGACAGAATGCCGAATGCTTCACGGAATAGAGCCAGGCATATCCGATGTGCGATATGCAGTCGTATTTGTTGCGATTTGGGAGAACTTTAACATTGACTTAACCTTCAGCTGGCAGAAGCAGAAGCAGGAGCTGCGGCAGCAATCGAAAGTTGGGCCGCATACTTGGGCGCATATTAATTACTTTGCTGTTCCTCAAGAAGACGAACGATAATGACTGGGAGCCAGCGGGAGTGAAAGGCAGGCTTCCCGGCACGGCCCTGCCCGGCCCCCTGGCCAGAGATGGGCCTGCCTCCAGAACTATATGCCACGTACTTAGCACCCCACCGCACGCCAAGCGCGCCCCACCATCTCACACACACAAAGGGGAAACCTCAGCCCGCAGCATGCCACTGGAGAAGGCCGAAGCGGAGCGGAGTCTGTGGCGGTAATTAATCATCATTAGATTTTCGTAAACGGAGCGGATTTTAAGTGGGATTTGCAGCTCAGACAGACAAGGACTCTATCTATCTATCTATCTATCTATCTATCTATCGAGAGAGAGAGAGAGAGAGAGGGAGAGCGAGAGTATCCCCAATGAACATGCTCATTTAGTAATGATTTCTCCTCTGTCGTAGCGCCCAAAAGGTTTTGTCCTTCCTGCTCGTTGCTCCTTGCTCCCTGCTCCCTGCTCCTTGCTCCACTTGCGGGTGGGACGATGGCGCACCATTTATCCTTGGCTGCTTCTGCATTGACAGCTTGGGTCTGCTTATCTGTCCTGCATTTGACATTTAGCATTAAAAACGCTTTAATAATAACGCAATAATAATAAGGATGCCTCTATCTATCCTGTCTGTCCGTCCGTCTGTCCGGCTGTCCAGAGAGGAGGAGTGCTCTCAGCTAGATATTTATCATTTCATCAATCAAATGGCGGACAGATGTGGGGTCCAGGCACAGCCAACGAAAACTTTTCATCATTTAATTCTCGATGCTGCTGCTTCCACAATTATCCGAAAATGCTTCAAGTTCAGCAGCTCAAGAGAGAGGAGAGAGAGGGGGAGAGAGGGGAGAGAGTCCTTCAAAGCATCATCAATCTCCTTTAGTCCTTGGGCAAGCAGAAATGGCGGACAGGAAGCAAAACTTATCAATTACAATGGACACAGAGAGGACACACACACACACACACAGAGATAAATATACATATACATACATAAATCTCATAAATGCATGTCATACTTGTATTTAGAGCAAAGCCAATGGTCAGAAAAGCCAGCAAAAGCCAGCTGCCCTTGGCTTTCTTGACGAGACTCCAGCTCCAGCTCCGACGTCGACGCCGACGCCGACGCTGACGCCGACTCGCCGGAGTCTTTGCCTCTAGTTGCCCCGCTTTGGCCCGCTTTGTGGCCTGCATTTGAGTTATGACTTAAGCTGACATTTCATTAGTGAGCATTAAGTGTTCTGCGAATGAGAGTTCAACAACAGCAACAACCACAGCAGCCGCATCAGCAGCAGCGGCAGCGGCAGCGGCAGAGCCCAGCCGCCTGTCAACGCTGGAGACACCAACACCAAAGAGGCAGAGGCGTGGGCAGGGGGGCAGAGGGGCAGAGGCAGCGCTGAAAGCTGGGAGCAGATGATGGCCTTGGTTTAATTAGTCGCCAGTGTCCGGGGTCCAGTGTCCAGTGTCCAGTGTCCAGCATTGCGGCATGACCCAGTTCTCTGGCCATTTGCCGTCCTGCAGCACACTGCTAATTAAACACGTTAAAAATGGAGATGCGAGCCCCCCCCGAGATGAGCCCCAGGCAGCATTTATTGATTTTTACCCACCCCCGCGGGAGGTGGGGTCTCTTATCAATATAAATGTATCTCGGCTTATTTCCGACAATACCTGCGGATGGAATACGAAAGGCATAAGCATACAAATTAAATTCAAATTCAGATTCAAAAGAAAAAGGGAAACCCTCTCCCTCTCTCCCCCTCTCCCACTCACCCTCTCTGCCTCTCTAGAGCTGACCACGGACCGAAGACGAGTCCTTCTCGGTGACTGCCTGAACGAATGAACGATTTGCATGCACACAAAACATTTGCACACAAAAACTAAGGAAGGAAGGAAGGAAGCAACGAAGGCAAAACAGAACAAAAAAAAAAACTAAATAAAAGCGAAGAAGAAGGCGGCAGAAGTGCAGGAAGAGGACTGGAGTGGAGTTCTCGAGTGGCCGACTGCTCGAGTGGAGAGTGGAGAGGGGAGAATGGAGTCCATGGGCAGGACTCTCCAACTCCAACTCCAACTCCGACTCCAACTTGACTGCAGGTCAATTAATTAAGGCTAAATTAAGTGCAGCTGTGGGCTCTGTGCTGTGTGCTGTGCGGTGGTCGAGTGAAGGATCTCCGGGGCTCTGCTGCTTAGCGATTCGAGTGGCAAGATTATAAACTCGAGTCTTGGGCATAGTACCGGGCATAAGGCATAAATCCTTGTAGCCCCCCCACTACCCCACTTCCCTGCTCCCCTCCGTGGTGGTGGCGTCTCGGAAACGGTTTAGTTCGTTGACCGGAAGTCGGGCAGCACAAAAATGCATTTGAAACGATGGTAAACGGAGCCAAGTCTGGGTCCTGCCCGCCTGCCTGCCCGGCATGTGGCAGATAAGCCAGAAATGCATTTGTATTTGTCCTGCTCCCAGAGGGGGCCTGACACTGCTGCCAGATATCGGAGCGGAGTGGAGTGGAGTGGAGTGGAGCGGAGCGGAGCTTTCGCATACAAATGAACTCTTAAATTGACAGAGAAACATGGAAGGAGGAAATGCGAGCGAGTCGAGTGCCAGGCGAACAAGAAACTGGGCCACTGATAAGGATAAGGATAAGGATACGGGAAAAGGGGGACTGCTGGATCGGTGGTCAGCCATTCGGCCACCTAATGATCCGGCGGACTCGCTCTGAGCCCACTTGCACCTCATAAAGATCAATTTGGTCAAGAACCCACGCAGTTTCTCCGAAGAAGAGAAGGAGAAGAGAAGGAGAGAGAGCCCAGGCACGAGTCTACGTCTCTCACGACAATGGCGGATGGAGGATGCAGATTGGAGGCAGTAATAATAAACATAATAATGATAACTTATAGCAACAGCAACCGAGAAGATAACGACAGCCACAATAAAACTCAATAAGCGAATAAAGTAGCCAGGAGATACAGGGGCAGGGGTGGGGGGTGATGGGGGGGAGGGTGCATCATATTTGCATTCAAAAGAAGATCAAGGCAGGGCAGTGCAGCAATTTATGACGGGGCAGCAGGCGGAGGAAGGGAAGGGAAGGGAAGGAAAGGGAAGACAATTGACTTGCCCCGTGGCATTGTAGGTGTAGCAGCAGCAGCACACACTGCTCCATCCATGATGTCTGTAAAATGTTTGCAGCGATAAATTAAAGCGCACTAACTAACCCACACAGCGGCGGCGGAGGAGCAACAGCGGAGGAGACTTGCAACTGCAACAAGATAATGGCAAATGAAGCCGTAGGAGTCCCAGCCCCTGTCCCTGCCACATGTTGCGCATTCAAATGAGAATGAGAGAGGCAGAGAGGGAGAGAGGGAGAGATGGTCACGTGACACGGCCAGGCCGCCGCCTTATCACGGATCAGCTCACGCTCGCATCTCTCCGCCAAACCCACACACACACAGCAGACAGACGGACGGACAGACAGACAGACCGAAGGAGGAGTCCCGGTGCAGGGGAGAGGCACGTCCATTCAAATTGCTCCTCCTGGCCTGGTCATTGTTTGAAGCCATCGTTTTGGGCCGCCGACGCTGCGCCTGCGCGCAGTAATTTATTTCATTTATATTTCGCATTCGCATTCTCCTTCTTCTCCCTCCTCCCTCCCCTCCTCTCCCCTCCTCTGCTCCTTTCATGCTGCGTTTTTATTATCATTGCATAAGCAGAAGGCAACAAAAAAATGGGAATACGCCTCGCATTGTGGCCCCAGAAAGCCATTAACTTTTGGGGCGACTCCGCAGCGACTCCGCAGCGACTCCAGTCTCGACCCCGACTGGTGTTCCTTGTTGGCTCTTTTGCCGGTTCCTTGTTTGACATGTGCTTGCGGCTACTGTACACGAACAAGCGTGGGGCATGGGGCATGCGGCATGCGGCAAGCGGGGATGTGCATGTGGATGTGGATGCAACCTACGCAAAGAGAAACATTTCTTTCCTGGGGGCGCTGTGGCGAAAAAGATTCCCCCTTTCCCCCCCCACCTCACCTCCTGTGTTCTGAATGATATGGGAGCCAGGCATTTGATTGGTTTTCTGGGCGGCAAACAGGTTGAGTCGTGCTTATGCAACAACCAAAAAAGTTGGAGACTGAAGACGGGGCAGGGGGCATGCTGGAGGGCAGGGGGGCAGGGGGGCACCTGCTGTGCTGTTCGGGAAAAACTGCATTTTTTATAGAGAATAATTCATTCAAATTTCTCCCCATTTTCGATACGTCTCTCGATATTTGATCAATATTCGATATTTGCATATCAATTCGAAAATCATTTCACAGTTTCACGCTGAGAGAGCGACCCACAGATGCAGATACAAATATATATAAAATAAACGATAATTGGCCAGGGTCTCTACGAGAGTATCTTGTATCTTGTATCTGGAGATAGAGACGAAGACGGAGACGGAAAAAGCGGCTCCGCAAGTGTCAGGCACAACATGACAGCTGACAGCTCTCTACGCATATCTCATTCGTGTCGTATCGTATCGTGTCGTATCGGATCGGATCGCTTCGGTTCGTTGCTGCAGCTAATTTCCTCTCACTTCTTGGGTTATGCAAGCCCCCGCATCCCCGCAACCCCGCATCACCAGCAGCCTCCTCCCATCCATCCGATTTTCCATCGTTAGCATCACAATAGAGGGGCTGCGCAGAAGAGTTATGAAAGCTGTTGGCATTCATTAGGAAGACATTTAAATTAATTTCCACAAAATACAAAATAAAGCGAAAGTTTTTGAACCTCTGACGGGTCGTCATTCAATGTGTGGATTCCATGGATTCCATGGATTCCATGGATAATTGCAACATTTTGTCACTCAAATTCAGATTTTGCATTAAATTTTCACCGCCCGAACACGGGCTTTTGCTGCCAAAAACACACACACACACACACAAACACACACACACAATTTCCATTCAATCTAAATGAAAGCCATCAGAAAATGCACACGTGTCTATAATGTACAAATAAACAACAATTGTTTGTAACATATTAAATATATATATATATTCATGTAATAAATTGGCGCAAAATCTGCATCTGCATCTGACATTGGGACAAAAAACCGCACCAAAAACGGGTAAAAAAAATGCAAAAAGGGGAAAATATTTAAACCAAAATGCGGCTAGCCGCAGAGTGTAACAAATTAAATTATTGCACACAAAAAGTGTACACTTTACAGTGTATTTTCGGTGCTTTAAGAGCAGGAAAATGGAGGGGGCGGCAATCGAAAACGGGACTTGATGAAAGCCCTCTAGAAAAAAAAAGAAGGAAACTTCAATCGGAAGTCATTTGAAGGCTATTGAAATGTTTAATTCTAATTATTTAACCATTAAATCATGCAATTGTTTAGTTTGAAAGGTATTTGGTGGAATGATTTGAAGGAAGTCAGATAATTAGCTTGGATCGAAAACATCCCAATAGGAAATTCCACGTCTAAAATGCTAGCTATAGCCAGAAATAAGCTGAAAAGGCAGCCCTGCAGTGCCACTCCGCTATTCCTGCGTTGATTTGCTTTTGCCTTTGCATATTCCATAGCTGTACTCCTACGTGTTGTTGTTGTTGTTGTCGTTGGGAGAGTGCTTATAGCTGCGCGCTCGTGCTTTTGCTATTGCTTTTGCTGCTGCTGCTGGCGCGAGAGTGCTGCGTATTATTGAGAGAGGCTCAGCTCAGAGAGAGGATCATAAATGCGAGAGGCGATAAGAGCAATGCTTTCGTGTAGTTGAGTGCGGGTGCGATAGAGAGGGAATGGGAATGCATGGGAAGAAGGCTCTTCACTTCGTAAAGCTTAAAAGTCAGTTGCAGTCAGCAGAAGAGGGAGAGAGAAAGAGAGGGCCATTCCGTTGCATCTCGAAACTAAAGCAAGATAAGAGGGAACTTTCTGGATGCGAAGCACTGAATGGCGCAATGTGACAAATATTTACAGCAAAATACAAATTACAAACAATTCGCAGCTAATGAAAATCTCTCTCTTTCTGTCTCTTTTGCACTTGCAGGTATGTTTGATGATGATTTCAATCCTGTTGACCCCACCGTCCCGCCATGTGAGTGTAAATTGTGGCTGGCTCTGACGCCAGAATGAATATTCCAAATAAATTAATGAATAGAGCCTGCCCCACCCTGCCCCACCGCCCACTCGCTGCTCACTTTCGCTGGCTTTAAGCCCAGGTGAAGCCAATAAGCCAAAGTAACTGGGCAAACACATGTACCGACCCCACGCAGCCCCCCACAGCCCCACGCAGCCCCAAATGGCCAACAATTTTTAAACAAGATAGAAAACACCCGGGAACACATGTACACAAAAAGATACAGACACCCCCCTGCACCCCCATGCAACCCCCTGCACCCCCATGCCCCAATGCACCCGCAACAGACTTAAACTCTGTGAAAATAGTTGCAATTGAGGCAGCAAACAAGCTTGCAACACGTGTTGGTGGCTGCTGTCTGCCACGCCCACTAGACCCATACAGACACACACACACACACACACACGGACACACATAGACACACACACCCACACATAGACACACAAACAAGGGCCCGGCTCTGTTGTTGCTTGTTGGTTCTACTCCTTCCTTCCGTACGCCCCCCGCACCACATGCCCCATTGTTATTATTTATGCGAGCCAAACAGCAGCTTCCGTTTGTGCCACATGCGGCAGGCAGCGGCATGCAACGGGCCGGAGAGGAGAACATGAAAAGGAAGCGGAGAGCATTTAAAAAATGCACGCAGCGGCGAAGGCCTTGACTGCAATATGTTGCCTAACAGCAGGCGCCCCCAACCCCCCGACCCCAGACCCCAGAGCCGAGACCCCAACCCCAGAGCCGGAGCCGGAGCCGGAGCCGGAGCTGTGGCAACTGCATTTTTATAGATTTTTTGTACCAGGTCAGCAGAGCAGACAAGTGGCAGAGTGGCAGAGTGGGGGGGAGGGGGGTGTGGGGGGGAGGAGCGCTGCTTGTTGCCTTGCCTTTGTGGCGGGTAGTAAGAGGCATGTGTCGCCTTCGTCGTCGTCGTCGTTTTGGCTTGTTTAACATTTTTCAACAATTTCCTTAATCATGGCTTAGCTAGCCCCCCCTGCCCCCTGCCCCCCTGCCACCCTGCCTCCCTCTTGGAAGCACAGCTGCTGCTGCTGCTGTTGCATGCCACTAAAAGTCAACTGTTTGTTTGTGTGCGCCTCAAGTTATGCTACATTTGAGGCTGCAGTTGCCCGCCGTCTCTCCGCCCCTCTGCCACTCTGCCACATTTTAATTGCTTTACATAATGCCACACTGCAGGTTTTTTCTCTTCGTTTTTCTCCGCTTTTTTCCATTATTTTTAATTGTTTTGTGCAACCGTGTGGCAACCGTGTGGCAACCTACCGCGAAATCCCAATCGCAATGCTTTTTCTTATAATTTCTAAATTAAAAGAGGCAAGAGGCAGGTGGCAGGGGGCAAGGACTCAATGCGATTCGATAAGCAAATTGGAGGCGCACAGAGGCGGCCCTGTTGTCCTTGGCAGCGTGTGCTCACTGTGCCCTGTATCCCTCCGTCAACATCATTATTCGCATGCCACACAGCAGCTTCAGGGGAAACTTTGGAGCTGCCGCTGCCGCTGCCACTGCTGCATGCAGCATAATTACCAGGAACAAAGTTTTATGCCCGCTTTTCCCTTCGAAGGATCAGCCTCCTGCGGGGGGCAGGAGGACGGGGCGAAAAACTTCCTTGAGACGTTCACGACTCAGAAGCAGAAGCAGAAAACATTAATAAAAAGCCGCAAGAAAAAGGAAACCAAAAAAATAAAAGAACGCCCAAAAGAAGAAACCGAAAGTTTGGCCGCTTTTCAATTTCGGGAGTTCTTGGCCGCCGCACTCCGGTGCCACTTGTGTGGCAGGGGGCAGGAGCAGGGGGCAGGGTCAGCCCTTGAAATGGAATCCGAAGCCGAAGCCGACAAAAAGAAAATATGAACTCGAGCAACAAATTTAACGACTCTCCAAAGTCCACTAAAAGCGGCAGGAAACAAAACCAAAAAAAAAGTAAAAAGAGCAGCGTTGAAAAATTTAAATTATATTAAGGCTTGAGCCGGAGTCCGTCCGGGCACAGGGCCCAGCCGGGCCCATTCAGTGCGAATAATAAATAAACATCAAATCAAACAAAAAGGACAAAACAGCTCGAAAGCTGCAAAATCTGCACAAAGAAAGGACCACTTGACCAGGAGAGAAGCAGCAATCGAGGAATAGAATCGGAATCAGCCGGAGACGGGAGCCGGGAGACGGGAGACCAGAGCCGGGAGCCAGAAGCCACAGAAGAAAGTCCTTCCCTTTCAAGTCGCTCCAATTAAGGTTGCAAAAGAGAACAGGGACCCCGCCCCGCCCCCGTGCATCGGTGGGGCGTAACGTGAAACTTGCGATACGTCTACGGCTGCGTCTACGTACTCGTACACGTGGCATTCCGTCAGCCGGCAGCCGGGCAAAAAAATAACGAAATATCTAAGGAAGAACAGCGAAAAAAACAAAAAAATACAAAAGTTGTACCCCAAACTTCGATAATGATTTGTTGCCAGAGCCGCCACACCCCCACCAGGCCCCTCCCCCCTGTACGCGGATATCCTGCGCATTCGTTCATGTTTCATGTGTCCCCCCTCCAGCCCCACGCCCCACCCCTCAGCCCCCATGTGTCTCCACGTTTGCATAGCAACTTTTGTCAATGAGATTTCTCTCTGCCAAATATGGAAATGGAAATGGAACTGGAATCCAATTAGAATCCAAAGCAAAATGGAATATTTGCAAAATAAAAAGTTCCTTGAAGAGACATTTTTTCCCTAATTGCTGAAAAGAAGGAGGGCGGCCACTACTAATAGGAGACACATATGGGGCAGATCCAGGGGGGGGACGGGGGGACATCAATGCCATGGAAGTAGTCCGAAATTGGCATCGATCTAAAGCCCCAACTTTGGCTCAAACGATCGCCGTGGAAAGGACTTTTCTTCTCTTTTTCTTTTCTTCTTCTATTCTCGAAAGGGAATAGTTGCCCCATAGGTCCATTCGTGCACCAATCAAGACCTGTTTTGTAATAGAAAAATAATTAAATTGCTACACCCCCAACCCCCAGAACCCCCAACCCCCAGCCCCCGAGTGGTCACAGCAAACAGACACAAAGGGAGACACAGAGGCAGAGGCAGAGCCCCACAAGCAGCAGGGCTAAGTAGCTCTAAGGAGGGAGGGGTGGTGTGGGGTGGGGGTTGGGGTGGGGTTCAGGGGTCAGTGTTGTCAGTGCTTGTTGCACTTGGCCCGGGGCTCATTAATAGAGCGATTATTTGTGTTTCTTTTGTTGTTGTTTTCCATTTTTGTCCTCTTCTTTTTTTTCGCTCTCATGTGTCTCTGCCACACTCTTGACTTGTGTGTCGCCTGCTCCTCGGGTGGGGAGGGGGCCGTAGGGGGGGTGTGGCTTGTTGACACTCATTGAGACAAGAAAGTGCTTAACTGCCTGCACTTTTGCGACAGCAGCAGCCACGGCAAGAGCTGGAAACTACGACCACCTCCGCCTGCGATTCTTTTGCTTTTAAGTTTTCCCTCCACACAGAGAGAGAGGGAGAGAGAGAGGGGGAGAGAGAGGGAGGGAGAGAGTGTTGCACAGACACGTACACAGATAAAGCTTTTATTTTCTGCTTAATTTGTTTGTAGGCTTTTGTGTTGTATGCCAGAAGAGACAATGGCTGGCTTCCCCGCTCTCACTCTCTCTTTCGCTCTCTCTCTCTCTCTCTCTGTGGGGAGGTGTTGCATAACTGAAGGCGTTCGCGAAAAATGTCAAGCACCTCCAGTGGCATTACGACACGTACAACAACAGCAACGAGGAAGAAGGTTAAGCACGCCCTGACATGCCGTGAATTATGGCCAACCAAGAGAGAGACAAAGAGCAGAAGAGAGAGAGAGTGAGATAGAGAGGGAGTGCTGTGTGTGTGTGTGTGTGTGTGTGCCCCTTGGCTGCTTGCCTGCCACTTTGAAATGTTAATGAGCCGCAAGCAAATGTCAGTTATCTATAGCCTACTTTCGGGCGGAAAACTTTTCGCTTTTTCGCTGCATTTCCTCCACCAGAAGAAGGAACAAAAGTGCTGCTGCCGCCTGCCTCCTGCCTCCTGCCGCCTGCCACACTTATAATTTTGGTTTATAATTTCTGAGAGAGTCGGCGGCGGCGGGGTGGCGCGGGGGGGTGACCTACTTTGTTGGTGGCAACTTGCATTGGGAAATGTGTCAAATAAAGCATTAAATTAGATTCCATTTTGCACTGCTGCTTTTCCACTGCTTTTCCATTCATTTGGCCAAAAACTTTTGACTGCAGCGCGAAAGGAGTAAAGGGGGTGAGTGCAGGGGGTGCAGGGGGTGCGGGGGGTGCACCGAGTCATGGCAAATAAATTTCCCAAAAAGTTGCAATTTTCCCCAAAAACGAAGAAAACTGTCACTTGACGTTTATTACGATTCTCTTTCCCCCCTCCCCCCCTCTCTCTCTCTCTCTGGCAGGGAGTCTGAAGGCCAACAATTGGGCTGCCTTTAAAGCTGCCACCTTAAAGCATGCCACACGACGGTGCTTACACATCAGTGGCACGAAACACGACACACGGACACACGAGGACGCGACAAAGTAAAAACCGCAAAGTATGCGACACACAGAGAGCCGCAGCGGGGGGCGGGGACGGGGTGGAGGGGCATGTGGCAGACAGCGTCTAATAGGATTAGAGGTGGGCAGGCAGGGCCAGGCCAGGCCCCCTGCACTTGCCACTAAGTAGAAGAGTTGCACAACAACAACAACAAAAATGGAGAAAAAATGAGCTCAAATCGTCTGACGGATGGGGGGGATGGGCGGAAGGGGCGGGGGGGTGCTGGGTGGAGGCTTGCGGTCGTCTGCTGAACTTTGCATGCCACAAAATCAATTAACGCGACGTCGCAGGAAAAACTATCAAAAGCTGTCAACCAGAGTTGGTGCTGGGGAGGGGGGATGGGGGGCTGGCTTCTAAGCAAACTGGGTCAGTGGCTGGAAATTTGATTAACTGCGCCACAAAGTAGGCAGCAGCCAAAAAGGAGTTAATGGCAGCCAGGAGGAGCAGGAGCTCCACCACCTGCCCGTGGAGCCCTATCCCCTTTGGGGCTTGGGGCTGGCTCGAATCAAAGTTTGATCCTCGCCGGGAGACAGGCGACAGGAGCCACGAGGCAGGATGCTTCTTGCCTCTTGCCTCTTGCCTCTTGCTGCGGTTAACTGCCATACAAAATGGAAACCAAAGCAAACAAAGCGCCGACTTGTAGTTTTTCCACCTCCTCCCTGCCTCCTCCTCCCCCCCTTCCACCGCCCCTTGTGCAACATCTTTTGGGTTTTTCTTTTGGTCTGCGCTGCCGTTAAAATATTCGCATCGCGTGCCTTTGGCTTTTTACCTTTATGTCGTGTTTAGCATTAGCTTTTCCCCCCCCACCGCCCTCCTCTTTCCTGTCTGTACTAGATCCATCCGTCGACACATGAAACGTGACTAAGCTGACAATTGTGTCGAAGTAAATCCAAAGTTTTGCCTCTGCCTGTGCCTGTGCGAGACCCGGACTAAATAAATCTCCTCTCCCAGAGAGGAGCGCCAAAAACTTTGACAAACAAAGATTGTGCGATGCGGAAGGGCTTTGCAAATGGGACGCACAAATGCGAATGGGAATGGGAATGGAGGGGGGGTGGACGGGCGGTGGGGGGCGGCGTACATGACAGGGACATAAATAGTTGTGTTGGGGGGGAGGGGGAGGGTGGAGGGGATGGTCTCAAATTTAATAAACTGTACACACAAATTCCTACCTATGCAAAGGAATTACTCGATGACCCAGGACTCGCCGCTCTCTTTGACAACTTTCAATGTGTGCGTGTGTGTGTGTGTAGTGTCCTCTATTTATATGTCAAGCACAGGCGGCACACACACACACACGGACACACGTACAGAGGCTACAAAGCGGCCTGTCTCGCTCCTTGTATTAGTGCAAATATTAACAATGGCAAAGGGGGTGGTGGGGGGGTGGGAAGGCAGGGACCGCGTATACGCATACAGATGGCCCGCATTATGATGCTGCTGCTCCACCAGGGGGCATGTGGAGACAGGTCAAACGGTGGCCCAGGACCAGGCCCAGGCCGGCAAATGGAGGCTGAAGGATGCACGTAGGCTCCAAAAACAAAGGCCAAAGGCCCAATTGTCAGTGTTTAGGCCCCAGCCCAGCCCAGCCCTGTTGTTTGTCTCTCTCTGTCTATGCAACTCTATCCCTGTCTCCCTCTTTATCTCTCGCCCTGTCTGCGCTTGCTGCTTATCAACAAAATGGCAGCAGCAGGAGCAGCTTCTCTTTATTCCGTATACGCCGTGTGGGCCACACAGAGAGAGAGTGTGTGTGTGTGTGTGTGTGTGGTTTACCTGTCATCATTGTTGTCCTCTTCGATTATTGTTATTAAAGATCCACAGAAGCCCAGAATCCACTCCTTTCTGGTTCGAATTGGAGCTGCTTTTCCTATGATGTAATGAGCTCTACACACACACACACACACGCACACAGAGACAGGGAGGGGGGGGAGGAAATACCCAACGGATGGATGGCTGATTGTCAGCAGCTGTAGCCACCCCCTCCCCCTCCCCGCCCCACAAATGAAAGCATCTTTATCTCTCACTTAACCCTCTGACGTAATAAAAAGGGGAAAAAAGGAAAAAGGAAAAAGGAAAAGAGAATGGAGAATGGAGAAAACTGCAGTTAAGAAACGGCACTCTTCAGCAGTTGTCAGTGTCCCAGTGGGCACCCGCGGGGGGGTGGGGGGTGGGGCTTACACACAGAGCTCCTGGACAAGTAACCTGGCTCAGGCTCTCATTACTCCCCTCCCCCCCAGCCCACAGGTTGCAGCAATTCATGCTTAACTGACATTTCAGCTGTCATACCAAAAGTGTTTTACATTTCTCTCTCCCACTTCCTCTCCCTCTCCCTCTCTCGCTCTGGAAGAAGGAGCTGCAGGAAGGTCCTCCTGTTGAAGGTGTTGGCATTGTTGGCCCCCCTCCCCCTATTTCTCATTGTTGGCATGCCACAAGCAGCTGGTGGCGTTCCCCCCCTCTCCCTTGCTCCCTTGCTCCCTTTTTGAGCCTGTCATCTCCCCCCTTTAATTTCATTTAATTTAATTAACATATTTCCCATTGTGCGTTCTCCTGCTTAAATGTTTTTCATTCTCGGGGAGACTTCTTCGAACACGGATTCCAGACCCTAATTGGAGTGGTGCCCCCGCCTCGCATGTGCCTCCGAAATTTGTCTTCAATTTTCGCCTTAAATTTCGCATAAATTTGGGAATTTTCTGTTGCCATTTTGGCTTTGTTTTTCCTCATTTTTTTTGTTTTTTGGGGTTTTTAGTGCATTATAAAAGCATTACACTGCAATGCCAGCAAAAGTAAGGAAACAAATGCTGTTTAAAAGGGACGAAAAAACCACACACACCCCCCCTCCCCACCCCACCACACCCCACAGCGCAGAAGAAAAATTTGCTTTGTCATACACTCGGAGAAAAGAACCCACATATTCGGTTGTTAAATTCACTTTTATTTAAACATACATAAAATTAAAGAAAAAACACTTCAAAATAATTGTAAAATATAACATATTCACATTTAAATATTTTAAATATTAGTTGCACTTAATTTGAAAATTCTATTTTGTTATGGACGACAAAAATATATTATTGAAGTATTGGAAATATTCAATTTAATGACAAATATTAGTTTTAAAGGTGAAAAATATTACATTTATATTTTGGATGTGTCAAATATTTAATTTCATTGCGGAAAATATTTAATTTAAATATACAAATATTTAATATAAATTTTAAATGTGATTGAAAAATTATGAAAATGATTTCGATCAAATATTTGCATCTCAATGTGTTTTAACAATTTGCCCGCTCTCCATGGGCATCGAATGTCAGGGCTAATTTCTCTGGGTGTACACACACACACACACTGGCACACACACACACACACACTCGCACACCCCAATCCGGCTGGTGCTTTTCCCTTGGTTATCACTAAAGCCTCGCCTCGCCTCGCTTTGGTTCACTTTGGTTCACTTTTTCATGCTCTGTCTGACGAAATGCCATTACACATTTTGCGTGCCCCCCCCCACCCGAAAATACAGCAGCAGGAGCCAGAAGCAGCGGCAGCCAGAAGCGGGAACAACTACAACTACAACGACAACTACAACGCATTCGCATTCGCATTCAAAATGACAACGACAATGGCAGCACAGAAGCAACAACAACACACTGTAAAAACACAAACAACAGACACACACAAAGAGAGGGAGAGGGAGAGAGGGAGGGAGGGAGGGAGAGAGAGGAAGATATGGTGGGGAAAAATAAACGCTGGGGGTTGTAGAAATGAAGATAAGCTGCTTATCAGCGCCATTCCCAGTAGTTGCCATTCCATTCCCGTTGTTCATTCTTTTACCCCCCCCTGCGTCCCCCTGCGTCCTCCTTCGTCTTCTTCTACTTCGACTGCGCTTTAAGTGGTCCTTGGCTCTCTCTCTCCCGCTGTCCTCCCCCCGTCCCTCCCCCTCTCTGTCTCTGTCGCCGTCTCTGCATGTGTATGTGTATGCGGATGTGGCTGCGGATGTGGATGTGGATGCCAACTGGCAGTCGGGCTGGCAGTCAGGCGACAATCCCAACGAAGAAAGAGTCCTCTCCCCACTACCCCACCCCGCCTCGCTCCATGGCCCCATTGTCTCTTTGGCCATTTGGCTAAGCCCTTGACTTGGTCAAGCGGGACTGGAGGAAACGACCATCCAGATACCCTTGCCCAGTGGCAGGGGGCAGGTGGCTCGTGGCAGTTGGTGGAGGGGGAGGGGGAGCCATGTTTCTTGGCTTAATATTCGACTAAATCTCGCACTAGCGGCGCTTCTTTTGAGTATCTAAATGATGTCCTCGCAAATGCAACACTCCTCCCTCCTTCCTCTACCCGCTCTCTCTCTCTCTCTCTCGCTGTCTCTTTGGCCAATGAATGATGCATTCATTTCAGCTCGTTACCCATACGCACTGGAGTCCGAAAAGCATCGCCAGGAGCAGCAGGACAGCCCATCAGCCATAAGCCATGGACATTTTCAATTTCAATTTGCTGCGCATCAGCCATAAGCGCCTTAAATCTCAAATCTAATTACACGCAAGCCAAAGACAAAAGTCCACAAAAATTTTACTGCCCGTGCCCCGTGCCCGTGCCCCCCCCATCCGCCCCCTTCGCCATCCTGTTCGCCGCATTCCCAGTGTTAATCACAGATGACCGGCTGCCTGTGCCTCTGTCTCTGTCTCCCTCCCTCTCTGCCCCCCCCGCAATGCCAATTTTGAATGAAAATTTTTTGGAGAGCAACTTTTGGTGCTTTTTGGCGCTTTTGCTTCTGTGTTTAACCGCGTGAAATAATCTTTGCTGGCGGGCAGAGCAGAGCCGAGTGGAGCAGAGTGGAGCAGAGCATCCTGCAGGATACTGCTTGTTTTTTTGTTGTTTTTACCACCCCCCGGCCCCCCGTGCCGCTGCCCCATGCTGCCACTGCTGTGTGGCTTCTGTGGAGCGGCGCTTTTCATTATAACGATAATGCGCAGGCCCCGCGGCCATTCAGGCAGCATCCTTCCCCCCCACCCGAGGAGCGTCCGCGGAGGGCAGGACTGCAGGCAGGCAGGCAGACAAGTTGGTGTCATATTTTCCGCAGCTTAGATTTCCCACAGACCCTCCACGGCCACTTCCAGCTAAACAGCAAAAAAAAAATACGGAAAAGAAAGGAAAAAAACACAGAAGGAAAGAAGGAGAGGAAAGCGGGAGAGGAATCGGGAATAGTCTGTCGGCCTAACGCAAGGCGATTACACCGAAGGAGGCTCCCCACTAAGCCAGTAGCGGCGGCGGCAGGAGCGGCGGCGGCAGGAGCGGCGGCACACACTCGTCCTGCCACTCCTCGCAGAAGGAGGCTTAGGTGGGAGTGGGGCCCGGGCAGGATATGATTTTCGCGCCCGGCAAATCTCAACAAATTTGAAATTTTCTTCCTTTTTGGCCGTTGGCATTTCCGTTTTGTTTTGTTGCTTTTTATTAGACATTTCTCTTGCTCTTGCTCTTGCCCCAGCCTTGCCTTGCCGCTCTCGGCATTTGAATTTGTCGAGCATCCTGTTTGCCCCTGCCACCGCCACCGCCCCTTGCCCCCCTTGCCCCACGTCTTGTGCGTAGCAATGCCTTTTAAGCCTATAAATGAGCTTAAAATTTTCTATGCGAATGAATGCGAATGCTTTTGAAATTTATTACAGAAGAGGAGCCTCATTTCTCACACAGATACGCGCCTCAGAGTGGGCTAGTGTGCGTGTGTGTGTGTGTGTGTGTGTGTGTGTGGTGTGTGGTGTGTGTGTGTGTGGTATCAAAGGCATTTCCTCTAGCGCGCAGAACAGAAATTGAATTTCATTTCGATGGTTTTTCCCCCTTATTTTTATATATGTTTTTTTTGCTCTGTTTTTATTTTATTTTTTTATTGGCGCTTGCTAATTTTTTAGTAAAAAACCGATATGGAGGCAAATCGAATTTTCTATGCTGTTGAATAATTTCATTTCGATTTCGATTTAGTTCCGTTTTGGGGCAACTGATTGCGGCATGAACATCCATTTGTTGCACGGCCCAAAGAATACGCTTTTCGTGTCAAATGTGCAATGATTTTGGTGTCAGAATTGAGCTGTAAAAGGCAGTAGATTGGGCAGTAGAATGGGGAGTAGATTGGGGAGTAGAATTTCGAATGGCTCGCCCGACTAATGAATATTTTGTTTGTTTTTCCGTTTCATATTTTTGTTTTTCTTTTTCGTGTGCGCTCTTGCCGCACTCTTTTGCAGGCTTCCTCCTGGAAGGAGTCACGCCAACGGCCCCACCGGATGTACCGCCGCGTAATCCAACAATGAGTCGCATGCAGAATGGTCGTTTAACCGTTAACAATCCGAATGACGTTGACTTTGAGCCATCTTGTTTGGTGCGAACGCCATCGGGCAACGTTTACATTCCTAGTGGAAATCTAAGTAAGTACAATCCCCCCTTTTATTTGCCAGCTCCCCCCTTCCCCCCTTGATGGGTGTACCAATTGGAAAGTGGGACGTTTTGCCCTCCCTTCCCCCCCTTTTTTTTGTGTGTATTCCCCGTCATATGCAAATCCAGAGCCAGGCCACGGCGACCATCAAAAAGCCACTTGACTCATTTAAATGTTTAGCGTTTGCTCTCCCTCTCCCCCTCTCTCTCTCTTTCGTGCACAAAAATTCCATTTGCCATATTGCTATAAAAATGCAAAATACGGCCGGCCAAAGAAAACAAAAATAAAACCGAAATACAGCAGATGGTGGGTGGGGGGTCGGTGGGTGGTTGGGGGGGTGGGGAGGTGCATAGAAATGGCCGCAGCATTTTGCAAATTTTCAGCTCTTTTGTTTCCGATGCGCCATGCGCCTAAAATGCCGCCATACATTTGCCATTTATTGTTTTTCCAACAATGTTCTTGGCCGTTTTTTTTCTGGGGGAGGGGGGGGGGGTTTGGCTTTTTCCTGTTTGTTTGCTTGTTTGTTTGTTTGTTTGTTTGTTTGTGTGTTTGTGTTGCCGCTCTATGCATATCCGCAAGCAGGCTTTAGGGATAAAAACATTCGAAAGTCGAGTGAAAATAGTTGGCAGCGGCACAACAGGCCAGCACAGGGCAGGACAGGAAAAAACGGCAAGCCAAACGACCGCAGGGGCCTAAACAGAAATGGCCAAAAAAACACGGACAAACAACTGCGGCTAACAGACGGACAGCCGGACGGACAGCCGGACGGACGGACGACCGACAGAGCGTTTGACTTGATGTAAAATGCTTTCCGAAAAACGTCGGGGTAGTGGCTAGGGGGAGGGGGGGGAGTGTTTTTTAGGTTTATGGATCTATTAATTGAATGCAGTTCCATCAACGATTATGTTTGGATGGCAAAAAGAGAGTATGGCTTTCATTAGGCAGGCACTCTACTGTTTTTTGCACACCAACAAAATGCGACAGAGTAACGAAAAGAAATCAACACAGAGCCCACACCCTCACACACCTCTCCTGTGACTACTTTTGCCGAGGGTATCAGGGCTTTGGGGAGAGGCTTCTGGCTGGTGCTTTGAAGGAGATATACTCGTATCGGAACAGCAGAAGGCTCAAAGTAAGCGAATGGCCGAGAGTGCAAAAACAAGACAAATAAAAACAAAAACCAAATGCATTCCGTGTGCTCGATACCATCTGAGGGCTGCTTGGACTAGTTTCGGGCTATTTCTGTGCTTAGGGTATCGCAGTATTCGGCACTGAGTCGCTCTGGGCTTCCTCTTGCCTCTTGCCTCGCGCCGTAGCATACTTTCGGGCTGTGTTGCTTTTCCCTCTGTATTTGCTTTCCGCTGCTGCCTTTTGTTTGTTTTTGCATTGTATAAATATGTGTACACACACACACATGCACACACAATGATAGAGAGAGAGAGAGAGAGAGAGAGGCAGAGAGGCAGAAAGCACTGTTATCGTATATATGCCAAGCTTTGTCTTGATTTTCCTGCGTGTGCCATATAATTTTCAGCCCACTTTGCCCTGCCACATCCCCACTGCAGTCAGTCTTTCTTTCTTTCTTTCGTTCTTGCTTTCTTTCGTTCTTTCTTTCGTTTGGTTTTGTATCCAAGAAACTTGCTGGCCAGCAGCAGCTGGGCTTTCAACATTTTGTGGCCCAAATTTAAGGCAATTTTTTGGGTCACAAGGCAGGCAGGGGCTGCGGGGGGCAGTATGTGTGTGTCCGAAGCACTTTAATCTGGCAGTTGCACACTTTTCACGTCACATCATCATCATCATCATCATCATCAACAGCAGCAGCAGCAGCAGGGACTTTGCATGTGGCATGTGGAATGTGGAATGTGTGGCGTGGCATGGCCTAAGCCGCCTGCTCGCCCTCTGTCGCTGTCGCTGTCTCTGTCTCTGCCTCTGTTGCAAAAGGCCAATTTGCATTTTGCATATCGTTTATGGGCTTTCTCTCGTTTGTCCCTGCCCCAAAGTGCAATTAAATGACTATTTATGAAATTCTATTTGCATTTGTGCATAAATTGATAAACATTCTAAACCAACCGTCCACCGTCCACCGTCCACTGTCCATCGTCCATCGTCCACCAGAGGCAACAGCCAGAGTGTGCCACAGAGAAGAGGCAAATATGATGCCCAGAGGGTGGGGGGCGGTGACGGGGCCGGGGAGATCACGCATCGGGTTGTCATCGTAACACAAATATTGATTAAATTCTATAACAAAAGTGATATTCAGGTTTGCCCCAGCCCACAGCCCCCAGCCCCCCACCGCGTCCCTCCCAAGCCCCTACATGCATACATACATATGTACATATTTGTGTATATTTGTATATAAAATACATATATATCGTATGTCGAACGGACAAATACATGACATTTGGCTTTAGTTCTCTCTCCCACCCCCCACCCCACTCTCTCTGTGAATATTTTCATTTCAATTTTTCCAACTCAATGCCAATTTTTATGGGAAAAATATTTGTTGACTTTTGGCACCCCAAAAAAAAAAAAAAAAAACGAAAACCAAAACGAAAAGGAAAACAAAAAACGAAAACGAAAAAGAAAAAAAAAACAGACAACAAAAAATGAATCCCAAAAACTGTCAAATGAATGAATGAATCAGGGCAGGGCAGGTGCCGTGGCAGAAGGGGCAGAAGGGGCAGAAGGGGCAGTCGCACTGCAAACGGCCTACGTTATTTTTCAGGGGAAAAACTTTGTCCGTATTATGGTCCATGCCACATTCCGCATGCCACATGCCTCCTCCCCCCTCACCACTAACCCCTCCATTCTCGTATGTAGTTTAAATTTTCTGAGTGGAGAGGAGCTTCTGTCGATGGGGTTGAGGGCCGGGGGGGGTATGAAAAAATGCTTATGCACCATATGCAAATACATATAAAAATGGGCATTCTGCACGATTGGATACATACACAGGCACACACACACACACACAGACAGACACATGGGAGTTATCTGGAAGGCCGAAACAAAAGTTTGGCCAAACAGTAAAAAAGAAGATATATGTATGTACATATATATGCATATATATGTATATCTATATATATCCCAGTAGGAAAACTGCATAAATTGCCAGGGAAAAAAAGAAGAAGACAAAAAAACAACGCCAAAGTGATGGCAAAGGGAACATCCAAAACAAAAGTCGACATATTGAGCGGGTGGTCAGCACAGCGGGGGAGGGGCGGGGGTAGAGGGATCTCTGCTGTGATTCACTTTGTGCCCAGCGTGCAGCTGGTGCTTAAAGCTTTAATGGAGAAGCAGCAGCAGCAGCAGCGGCAGCGGAAAGGATCTCTGACCAGATTCGGGGTCCGACTATGAGCGGGCTCTCTGTACAACACTCGTTAAACATTTCCGCACCTTAAATTGTTAATGACTAAGGGCACTCCTCCACCCACCTCCCACTCTCCAGTCACAATCGCAGTCGCAGGCGCAGTCTCTCACTGTGCACTTGAAAGGGACGCGCCTGGACATGCAAATGTAACTGGCTTCCGTTTCAGTAGCCCTGTTTTCGGCAACTTTTAGTACCCTGTACTATCCCCAAAGAGAAAGAGTATTGTAGAAATGTAATTCATAACTGGCCCCTCCCACTGGATAGTCCCAAGAATTTACTCACTTTTACCGCAAGCTGACAAGCGAGACTCAGCCGTGCGTTGGTTTTGCTGCTGGTTTTGCCATGCATGTGCGTGCTTGCGATCGAGAGATAAGCTTTGTGCATTGAAATCGACTCTCTTCTCTCTCACGCACCTTTACGCGGCCGCCTTAAGCTGTTCGCTGCTTGAAGTTGTTGTTCTTGCCGAAACCACACGAAGCAGCGAACACAAAAGCGAAGGCAACAAAAGGTTTGTGTTCGGGTCTGTGAGAGATCGGGGTTTGTTTTCGTTGTTGCTGCCAGCATTGGCAAAAAATGTTTTGAGGGTTTTATTTGCGAGTGCTCTGATTAGCTGTTAGAGTACTGGGTATCCTCTGGACAGACCCCACTTGTTATTTCTGTATCTCCAATGCTGCTGATGATTCTACTTGTGCACCTCTGCCACTGCTACTGCCGTTGCCACTGCCTCTGCCACTGCCTCTGCCACTGCCTCTGCCGCTGCCTCTGCTTCGTTTTCATTATAATAACAGGCCATTGCGGCATTCTGATGCGGCAAGTCTCTGGCTATCTGGCTCTCTGGCTCTCTTCTTCTCCCTTCTCCCTCCTCCCTCCTCTCCAGTTGCTTTAATTTTTTATCGCTTTCGAGGTTAGTTTGCAGCAAAAACTTTTGCGCTGTCATTGACCGCGTCTGCCAGACGAAGAGGAGCAGCGCCGTTCCAATCCGTTCCGTTCCATTCCGTTCCGCCTAGTTCAAGCGCCTAGACAGCACCGCGCCTCCCCATCGTCTGCAGCCGTTTTTCCTGTCTGTCTTTGCCAGCCTGTCCTGCCCGTCCTGCCTGTGTGTCCTTCAACTAACTTTACACTGTCCGGCCGGACTGGACTGGCCGGGACTGGCCGAGGGTCCAGCCGGAGTCGAGTCGAGAGTCGAGTTCAGGGTCTATTGGCTGGTCGTTATTGCTTTCGACCGGTTCGGTGGTCGGTGGTCGATGGTCGGTGTTCGGGGTCTGGGCTCTCTGGTTTATCGTTGCTGCCAGCCATGGAAATACTCGTAAATTTGCGAGCATTTTTCAAAAACCTCAACCCCTCGGGCTGGGGTGGGTGGTTGGTTGGCTCTGTCAGGGAGGATCCCCAGAAAGTGCCTTTAAATTTGTATAAATATAAGGATAGTGGTAATGGTGCACGTTTTTGGTTTTTGCTGCTCCTGCTCCTGCTGCTCCTGCTCCTGCTACTAAATTCATTCATAATGGGTTTCTGCCCCACTCCGGTGGTGCTGCAGCACTCGTTCCTTTATATATAGTAGTGTATATAAATTTAACTGAAATTTATTATGGCGCAGGATAGTAATTTATATTTTATGCCTGCTAAGTACGATGCTCCTTGCTCGTTGCTCCTGCCTGCTGCCTGCCTGCCTGCCTGCCTGGCAGTCCTTTATCCTTTATGCAGTTTTCACGCACAATTTTAATTTTATCTCCTGCCAAAAGAGAGACAGATATGTATGTGTAGAACGAGAGAGAGCTAGAGAGAGAGAGAGGGCAGTTCCAATCCACAATTCCAATCCATTCGATCCACATTTCGGTTTCCATTTTTTTGGTTTTGTGACGCAACAAATTGCCTTCGTGTTCCGCTTGGCACTTAACTTGCCAGACAAACACATACATGTATGCATGCATGTGTGTGTGTGTGTGTGTGTGTGTGTGTGTGTGTGTGTGTGTGTGTGTGGAGTATATGGCCACACTCGTAGGTAAGAGCTCTGGCCATTTCGAGTGGTCCTCACACGTGGCTTTAACTCTTGTTCCCTGCTCCTGCGGCTGCTGCTGCATTTATAGACCAGGCAATAACCATTTGGCAACTAGAAATTGGCATTTTATGCTCCTGTCTGGCCTGCTCTTCCCCCCCCTCTCCCCCTCTCCTCCGCCCAACCCCTACTGTCGCCCTCTTTATGGGTTCCTGTGTATCCTTTTGATTTTTGAATGCAGATTGTTGCGGGATTTATTGATATTGAGTGCGATTGAGCGCCCCACAGGAGGCTGCTCCCCTCCCTCTTTATCGAGCATCCCATACTTGGGATTCCCCAAAAATTGAGCGACACAGAAGAGAGAAGTTTTCGGGGCGGCCCGAAATTAACTTTCCTTGCGACTTAATTAGAAGGAGAGCAGAAGGACAAGTTTTCTTCTCCTGTTTTCGGGAGTTCTTAAGGCATACTTTTAGGTGCGCGCACGAAATACCTTGTGCCGGAGTCTACCTTTGATGAACCCTTTTTGCAAGCCCAAGACTGTAGACCTGCCTCCCTGCCGCCCACAAAAATATTCCATGAACAAAACAATGTTCTCCGTGCCTCCCTCTCTGCCCCGTGTGTTGGATGGATGGATGGATGTCCTTGTGCTGGTGGCATTTATATGTTGCATAATTATGAGTGAGGCAGCCAGCCAGCCCTGTGTTGCAATGCGGCAAACGAGTGGGATGTGGGGGGGGGGGCTCTGTGCATAATTTATATGTTTTTAATGATTTCGCCTTTCGCAAACAATTTTTAATGATTTTCATATGGCAACATGGCAATGCAACATTCTATAAGATTTGCCACCGTTGTTGCTGCTGCATCTCCCTCTCTCTTTCTGTGTAATTAAAATTGCAACACACACACACCGACTGTTGCATGGAAGGACTTGGCTTTTGTTGCTGCTTATCCCCGCGTCACATATAAATATGTTAATTAAAATAATGTTGCCCCAGCGAGCGAGCGGGGAACAAACAGCAAAAAAGCAAAAGAACCAAAGAACCAAAGAAGCAAAGAAGCAAAAAAGCCAAGCAAATGGCTTAGAATAGCTGTGCACGGAGTACAGGGAAGGATATGTGCACATATCCTTCTCCCTGCAGGCTCGCTTTGTCGCCATTTTGCATTTACATGCCACGCTCAACGCCTTTCAATAGGGAAGCCATGCCCCCCCCCCCCCCCCATGCCAGAGCTCAAACATTACACGACATTACGTATACGCAGAGATGGTGCAGCCGGCAGGAGCAGAGACTGGAGGCTGGTGGTTGGGGGGGGGAGGGGAGAATGACTTCCGTTGAGGGAAATGCCGTCAGTGTCTGGGCAACGTCGTCTTTTGTGCCTTTTCTGCTTATTCAAAATAAATTAAAAATGGGAAAAGGAAGTGCAGGATGGGTGCAAGGAGAGCGGGAGGAGCCGTAGGAGCCGGAGGAGCCGAAGGGGATGCATCGCATAATTATGAACTTGAAAATTCCTGGATGTGGTGTGGCCTCCGCCAGGGAGGAATATTGCATAATTATTTAAATACAAATACAAAAAAAAACCAAGAAAACACGCTGCACTTTCTCCTACCCCAACCGCCCTCCCTCCCTCCTGCCTTCCCCTTCCAGCACTTACTTTCTCCGCTGCTGCTGCTGCGGCTGCTGTGGCATCTTGAGACATGTCGAGTGGTTCAATCCGTTTGGGGATTCGGTGGCGGCTTGGCTTGGCTTCCATCCCCCCATCCCCCATCCCGCATCCATCCATCCATCCATCGCAATCTCTGGAACATATGAATTTTTAATTGAAATATTTTTAGAATGTAAGTGAGAGTCCTCCCTCCTCCCTTCTCCCTCCGCCCTGCAAGGGCTGTAGGCGAAACTTTAATAAGTTATATCCTGCCACCCCACCCCCTCCCCTCCTCCCGAAGGACTGACTGTACCCAATTCATATTTCATTCGGAAGCTTTGCTTGAGACGTCTCGAAGCTCTTAAAGTTTCCCGTTTCTGCCACACTCTTGAGGATGTGGATGTGGATGATAAGTCATTCAACTGTGAGGCAGCCACCGCCGCTGCCACCGCCACCGCCGTCGTTGCCTATTCCCAACATTTTGGGCTGCTGCTGCAACACGCTCTCTGGCTGTTGCCCGAGGTCATTGCAATTTTGTGCTGCGACACGAAAGTGTCTGCCACACTGATGTTCTTGCCGCTGCTGCTGCTCCCCCTCCTGCTCCCCCTCCTGCTCCCCCTCCTGCTCCCCCTCCTGCTCCCCCTCCTGCTCCTCCTTTTGCTGTATGAAAATTCATTTCAATTAGTGAAATGGTTTTGGGATTTGTATGGCAAACCACCAGCGCGCGTTGAGGCAGAGCCAGTGGTGGGGTGTATGTTGCACGGGGCACACATCACTTTGGTGGCATGCAATGAGCGGTAGCAGCAGCAGCTTGCTGCAACTTTATTTACCTTTACGTGGGGCCATAAATTGTAAATAGAGATACGAATGAGGAGGTACTGCATGTGTGTGTGTGTGTGTGTGTGGCGGGACTTGTGGCAGGATTATGAGGCATGCAAGAAACTTGTGAAGAACTTACCCCGCAGCCGCATCGTGCCCCCATTGGGCTCGTATCTTGAGGAGGCCATTGAACCGTGGTTTTGGTGCCCCCTCCCCCCGATTAAAGGATCCATAGAGGTTGGATGGTGGCCGGAGGAGGGGGGTGGGGGGGACTGGCGGCAGGCATCAAAAGTATGCCAGGGCAAATATTTAAATATTCCTCATACGAAAGGGAGACAGAGAGAGAGAGAAAACGGTTTTCTCTACGTAAATGTGTATTTAAAACTTTTCCATCCCCCCTGTCGCCCCTCCCCTCCCCTCCCCTGTTTCTGTTGTTCTGCTGCCAGCCCCCCGCAGCAGCTTGTTTGGACTCTTTTTTTTCTCTGTATCTGCCTCCTTCCGCCCCACTTTCCCCCACCCCCTGGCTGCCTGCTGCACACAGTTTTACTCAAGTTGCTCCCTCGACGACACTTTTTTCGACGCTGTTTTATCAGCGGGACAGAACAACGCAAATTTATGCAACTAACAAAATGTTTTTGTTTCTGCATTTTTATCGCCCTTAAACACAGCCCCCCACCACCCAACACCCATCCCCCTCCTCTCATGTGTGTGTGTGTGTGGGTGTGGGGGGGTTCCAAAGGGAGAGAATTCGTGGCAGAGATACAAATGGAACTTGGAGAATTAGGAGAGCTGTTGTTGTTGTCTTTTTTCGTTTTTTGTTAAGTGGCGAAAGCATGGGATATGGGATGGGGTATTCCCTTATGGTAATAGCCTTGACTTTTGCCTTTGCCCTGTGACCTCTTACCCCCGCCCGACCATCGGTCCCTTGGTCTGTATCGGTCAAAGAAATCTTACTTTCTTGAGCAGCGGCGCCGTAAAGCGAGAGTGGAAAAGTTTTCTTCTGGCAGAGCCCAGAGCCCAGCGCCCAGAACCCAGACAGAGGGCAACATATTGTCGCACTCTATAAATTATGCGCATAACCAGAGAGACAGAGACAGAGACAGAGAGAGAGAGAGACCGAGAAACCACCAACAAGGAGCGGCATGTAAAGCAGAGCCCCAACAGCAGGACGCTGGGATGTGTGGCAGGAAACATTCGGTTTTTGGGATTTCTCTCGCTCTTCTTTCTCTCCAAAGAAAGAGAAAACCATCCGAGCAGAACTATTACAATGCCAGAAAGTTTAACGAGTCATGTGAAAGTCTTTCTCCCCCTCGCCTCTCCCCCCCTCTCTGTGCCTGGGTGCGTGTGTGTGTGTGGGGTGTAAAATTTAGTATTATTGCCATGCCTTGTACATGTGTAATGCGTGTGCGTGCGTGTGTGTGTGTGCTTCTGCCTAGAAACCGCAGAGAGTTTTACCCTAAAAGGTGGGCTCTGCCGAAGGGAGGAGCAGAAGGAGGATAAGGAGGCGGAGGAGCCTTAGTTATGGCCCTTAAAACCTGTCACACTTGTCAGCTGCCAAGAAGTTGCACACTGATGGAGCCACAGACCAAAGGGTTGGCCTGCCCAAAGTTTTTATTGAAGGTGGGACTCCCCCCAGGAGATCTCTGATGTGTGTGGGCTTATCGGTTATTAGTTAACCCAATCAGAGGCAGAGGCAGAGCCAGAGCCAGAGCCTCGGATTATCAAACGATGTCGGCCCTGTCTTTGGCAAATTATCAAATAATCGTCGCGCTGCAGGGCACACCCTGCCTCGCTGCCTCAGTGCCTCGCTGCCTCACGTGATTGATAAATGAGATTTAGCTTTAGATGCGCCTAATTGTATGCTGAAACGTGTGGCAGGACAGGGCACAGGGCAAAGGACACAGGACACGGGACACGGGACACTGCCCAGGCACTTGGATAATCACAAACGACATAATCAGACCAATTAGAGGCATTAGCTGGAGGTCCAGTGTCCTGTCCGCAATCAGAAGACAAACGTGGGGCAGGGCGCTGCCAAATGCATTTTGCTGCTTACATGCGAATCTTCTTCGAACGTCAGTCAGTCACTCAGCCACGCCCCAATTAGATGCGGGGTGGGATGCCACTACTACTTCTACTACTACTACTACTACTTCTACTACTAATGCTACTACTACTACTACTACTACTACTATGCCCTGACTTTCTCTCTGTGTGTGCCTCAATGTCTCTGAGATTTACCTACAATTGACAGCTGAGTGACATTAGGGGACTTGGAGCTGGAAGGGAGGGGGGGTGGGGCGGCTTATATTTTTCCCTGGCAGTACAAACATCGGGCTGACATTCATTATTCAAATGTCGCACCCGCATGGCCAGTGGCCAATGGCCAGAGCAGAGCAGAGCCGAGCAGACGCCCGTAATCCCAGGCTTAGTCTTTCATCGCACAAAACTGATTAGGCAACGGAGAGGCCGACAGCTGATGACCACAATTGCCGTTTAATTAAGGCCATGTTTCCCAGTGCCAGTGGCAGAAGCAGCGACAGTAGTCCTTGAATAACTACAGTGGAAACCCGATGCCAGGAGATCTGTCATAATCATGGCCACACACACACACACACACACTGCCAAGGGGTTTCTCTGTGTGTGTGTGTGTTTTCCACTCTCATTAGGGGTTGAGTCTCGAAACAAAAACTTGAAACATTCTCGACTTTCGTCTCGATTTCAGTCGCAGAACTCTTCGCCTCATCGTTCGATTGATGTTCACTGAAATGTGAATGATCCAATAATATGTATCTTTGCCACAAACGGAGGAGCGCCCTCCCAGGGAGTGTGCATCCGACAGAAACATGTTTAACCCATTTACATATTTTAACAATTTAAATAATTAAAATATTAGGGAGGGCATCCCTTTCGGGTGTCTGTTCAAACCATAATTTCACTAGTTTACGCGTTAAATGCGTTTGGCAGTTTTCGGTTTTCAGTTTTCAGTTTTCGGCTTTGCCATAATTTTTCTTTTTCATTTGAATTTTTCAATAATTTATGGGGAATTTATTAGCGCTGCGGCTGTGGGGCGGCACTTCTGATTGGTTTGTAATTAGCTGCGGACCGCCGGGGTGGAAAGGGGGGCAGGGGGGGAGGTGTTGTTGTAGTTGGCATTAAAGCAGTGCCAAAAACTGCTTCTGACATTAATGTTGTTGGCAGAAGCACCCTCCCCCCCCCTTCCCCCCTCACCAAACACAAATGTTAGCCAATAAACTTTTGACCTAATTTTTGGTAGGAATAGAAAACAACAAAAAAAAACCCCCCGGGAAAACACATAAACTAAATGCAGGCGAATGGTGTGGCGAGGGAGGGGGCGGTGGCGGGGGGTGCAAGGGGTACGAACCAACAAAACAAAATATTTGTGCCTGCCACCTGGTTGGAGGATGACCTGAGCCGAAGAGAGAGAGACATACCGCCTGGGCGGACTTCGAACAAATAAAATATAGCAAAAAAACAGTCGAAAGGGAGCTAAAATAACATGTCCGTGACATGTGATACCCTCTTAAGAGGCAACGGCTCAGATTTGTCCACTATCAACGAATTTATGCCTTTAGTATTTCGATGCATTTTTGATAATTAATAAAATAAAATGGTTTCAACGTAATTGCTATTGTAGTAGACTCACGCCATGCACATTCCAAAGGCTTCCCTAGCCTGGGATCATGCCATCTCGCTCTGCCTTTGAAGTTTTTTGTACTTGAAGCCTCTCCCGCAGACTGCGTAGGCGTCGACAGAGGCTTCGTTTGCTTATCTGCGCGCTCGATCTCCTTCGGTCTCTGCTGCCTCCTCCCTGAATCACTTTCAGTCACAGTCTCTGCTGTCTGCTGCCTGCGCTCTTGATTTCTTTCGGTCTCTGCTGTCTGCTCTCTCGATCTATTTCGTTCTCTGCTATCTAATCTCTCGCTCTCTGCTGTCTGCTGCCTGCTGCCTACGCTCCCGATTTCTTTCGGCCACTGCTGTCTGCTCTCTCGATCTATTTCGTTCTCTGCCATCTGAACTCTCTGCTGTCTGCTGCCTGCGGTCTCTGCTGTTTGCTCTCCTTGCAGCCTTTTTGAAGGGGAAATAATGCAGCGGTCTCTTTCTGGCAAATGCACATACATATATGTGTAGAAAACAGTCACGAAGCCTTGCTGATTGTGCTGGCAGCGCAGCAGCAGCACGAACCGTTGCCTATCCTACATCCCACATATGTACATATATAGTTTTTGGTGCTCCTGAACATCATGATACCCATTTTTGGCAAGGGTATCGAAGAGCCCCCGCACAGGTACACAGAAAGAGAGAGAGAGAGAGGAGCAGCAAGTAAAAATATTTGCACTCTCTGCATGGCACCATCTAGTGTTGTTGTTGTTGCATTATGGTTGTCGCTCTTCCTGGTGTTGTTGTTGTTGCTGGTGGTGCCATGCCCACAGCAAGGATTATAAATTATAACAGCCTCTCTCACACGGTTATTTATGTTGTGTCAATGGACGGTGGGATGCGGTGTGGGTGTGGAAGGTGGGTGGTGGGTGGGGGGTGTCAAACGACTGGGGATATATCATCAATGCATGCGCTTAGTTGAGTGGAAAAAGCAGCAAAAAACGTAAAACTATACCATTAAAACGTGGGCCAACTTTAAAGTGGTTCGAGGGCTGGGCAGGAGGCGGAGGATTGCCAGAGATGGGGCTTTAAATCTCGGCCCACTGCCGCTCGGCTCAACCCACTGCGCCGCTGTCCCACAGCTAAGCCAGAGATCTGCTTTGAAGCTTTTGATTTATTTGCTTGATGGCAAATCATTAATTTGTTTTCATACCAAGACCCCCGCCCCCAACCGCCCTGAGAGCCGCAAAAAGGAGCAGGAAAAGCTTAGCATACTTTTCAGCTGCTGTCAGCTTTTTTCGGTAGACGCCTCGCCACCCCCGCACGCACAGACAGGCGGACAGACAGAGAGACACCCAGAGAGACACCCAGAGATGGAGGCTAAATTTAAATAAAACGCAAACCAACAAAATAATCCGACACATGCGCTGCCAAATGATTGCCCCAAGTCCTACGCCACCCCCCGCCCCCGTCCCGCCCGCCTCTCTGCTGCTGCCTAATCCCATGTGCAGTGGCTTTCCTCTCTCTCTCTGTCTGTGCCTGTGTGTGTGTGTGTGTGTGTGTGGGTGTTTATGTCACACATAAAACTTGAGGAAAATCACTTCATTTTATTGCGACACGACACACAGAGCGAGAAGAGCTTACACAAGATGGATAGACGGAACGAAAGCGCTCTCTCTTTCGCTCTCTATCTCTCTCTTTCGAATCTCGCACTTGGGGACCCAGCTCTGATCTGAGGATCCCAGCTCCTGCACTGCCTTCCTCGATTTCTCTGGGATCTGGCTCCTCCACTTCGCTGTCCTGGTCCTCTTCTGGCTGGCTTCCCATGGGTTCCCCAGAAGCTCCTCCTTGCCACAACCTGCCAGCGGAACGGGTGCGGGGATATCCCTATACTAACATATTCCTGTGTCCAATGCGTTTTGAGACACTCATTCGTGACACGCTCGATTTGGATAGGACATGACTGATCCATCAATGGGGCCCTTGATTGGGACACTTCAATTAGAGTTTTTGGGAACTCGAAAGGAACTCCAGGAATCCCAGGAATCGCACGAAAGGAACCCTTTGGATGGACATAAATCATAGCCTACTTGGAGCACAGAGAATCCTCATTGATTTATTAGCGGGACAAACTTGAAGCCGAGATGGGGCAGGGGCAGGGGCAGACACAGGGGCTGGGGCAGGGGCAAACCATCATCAGTCACCAGGCAAACAAACACGGCTCCAACAGGCTCCAAGCGCAACGGCGTCATATACAAAAAGTGCTTGCATACATTACGAAAGGCGCAAGGCGACGGGCGAGGGGAGACCAGGGGGCAGGACCAGGGGGCAGGACCAGGGGGCAGGACCAGGACCAGGAGAGGACGCGTGCTCTCAGGCAGAAACACGTACAAGAAATCATGAAATGTTGCCGCCATCATACCGAAAATTGTACGGGTAACGTGCAAGCAATCAAAGTACATGAAGGAAGGACTTGAATTCAAGACTTGCCAGTCCTCGAGCCGCACACACACACACACACTCACACACACGTCTGATTTTTACTACACTACTACACGTGCATGTGTGTGTGTGTGGTGATGTGACGTCGACAGGATTGCGACTGCCTACTGACAACACCAGAAGGTGTCTCCACCGTCTGGGACTCTCTTTTTCTCGCTCTCGCTCTCTCTCTGGCTCTGACTCAGACTGGGTTCGGGGGGTTCTGGGTGGTTCTGGGGCTCTGCTGTTCTGCTTTCTGGAGCTCTGAGCTTGACGCAGACGTGCCCAGGCTCGACGGCTGTCGCTAAGGCGGCTGCTTTTTGCTGTTTAAGTAAGCATGCAAATGTCACATGCAGTCGATGGTGGTACCCCCTCCCCCCCCACCCCGCCCCAGACCCTGCCGTGATAAGCAGTCTCCAGTTATCAAAGTGGGGAGTGGAAGGGGGCGGCCGCAGTGCAGTGGATAGTTTTTTTTTGGTGCTGCCTTTCCACCTGCCACATGCCACATGCCTGCCTCCTTCTGCCACATAAATGATGAGGTGCACGTTGCCTTGGGCTGAATTTAGTGATTTCCCCAAGCATGTGGCATACTTTTTCCATATATATGTATCTGCGATTCTGAGCTGCAGCTCGTGAGCATACGGAATTTCTGTTTATGGTTATTGATTCAGCAAGGAGCGGGGGGGCTGAGGGGTACTTGGATACGTGGATACGTGGAGACGTGGAGATAGTTTGAGTTATGGCCTGTGGCTGATTTGTGTCAGCGGGAAGGTCTAAGCGAAAATCGTTGCCTACTTTCGTGCGCGCCAAAAGTGCCTGTGGATTATCCTGTGCGGCTCCCGATTGAATTGCTAAGAGGATAAGGATGAGAGGCTTCGGGCTCGGGCTCGGGCACGGGGATTTCCAATCAAAAGTCTAGTTTAGTGCGGTCTGGCTTCCCTTTTTTGGGGTTTTTTTGGGGTTTTTTGGGCTAGCAAGCGATCAAAAATTCATAGCATACTCGAACATTCGTGCGAGTGCACTCAAAGGGGGGGGCAGAGAGGTGTCAATAACGTCGGCTACTTTACGGACACTTGCCTGCCCCATCGGTGCCCCGTGTTGGTGCCCCGTGTCGGTGTCGGTGTCCGTGTCTGTCTGCTTCGTAATTTACAATTACCGCACGCACAGACAATTTATTTTCCAGCGCTAACAAATAAGCCAAACATTTTTGTGGCCTGGCCAGGGGCTGGCTGACTGGCTGCCCGTCTCCCAGGTGTATTGCAAATCAAAAAATCAGGCATTTGAGGGGGGAAGGCGGGGGGAAGGAGGGGGGAAGGGCCACGCACGCCCAGGCAATCAGTTAAATGTTTGTTGAACTCGCCAGCGTCGAGTGCTCTCCGGCGGGTGTCCCCTGAGCCTTGCGATGCGTTTTTCTTTCTTGTGCTGAAAATTGAGTTTTGTTTGGGCGGCGCGCAGAAACCACAGAACGAAAGAAAGAAGAAAGCCCTCCCCCCCGCCGACCCCGCCACCCCCTCAAGGCTGGAGCGATGAAGCGCCAGCTTGAAAAATCGTTTGTCGCAATCCTGGAGTGGATAGGGGGAAGGGACAGAGGGCTGAGGGGGGGGCAAGGGGGATGGCTGACAGGAGCAGGGTCTCACGCGCAGACGTAGTGATTTGGCTTTAAAAAACACAGAATGGAACGGCATGAATGAAGGAAATGGAGGAAAATGCCGAAGCAATGCCCCGGGAAAAGCTGCCACGTAATGAAACTGACAATTTAACTCGGGAGTCACTCAGTTGTTTTTGGGGGGGTACCCGTCGGGGTCCTTGGTCCTTGTTCCTGGCGAGTAGCAGGGGCCAGGGGGCAGGAGGCAGGCAGCTCTGTGCGTGATGAAAAATCGTGTTATCGATTTAATGCGTTACGATATATAGAAGTACGAGTATGTGTGTGTGTGTGTGTGTGTGTGTGTGTGTGTGGAATGCGGAAGGGTTCTCAGGGGGCGGGGGGCAGAGAGGAATTGCCTTTGGGGCGCTTGGGTTCTATCGGTTCTCGGGCTCTCGGGGTCTCGGATTTCTGGGTTCCTCTACTGATGATGGCTTGCCTTTGGCTTCTGTCTTTCTGACTGACTGACATTTTCAAGCGTGTGTGTGTGTGAGTGCGAGTGTGTGTGCGAGTGTGTGTGTGTGCAAACACACACTTGTTTGCAAGACTTGCCTTTTGACCGTTTTTTGTGTGCTCTCTTTGCAGCTCTGCCATCTGCCATCTGCCATCTCTATCTCGCTTGCTCTCGAATCTGCAATCTCCTTTCTCCTTTCTCCTATCTCCCAGCCATCCGAATGCTTGCCCCTATCGACAAAGGCATTTGATTAATTTGCAGCAGTTTTCAATTTGAAATTGCTTTAGTTTTCCCACACTTTTTCCTCGCGACCTATCTCTCTCTCTCTCTCTCTCTCTCTCTTTGTCCCTGTGTGTGTGTGTGCGTGTGTGTGTGCGGCTCTCTTCTGAAAGCTTCTTAAGGAATGTTAAGTGATTTTTTATTGAATTTTTAAGCCCCACTTAGGCGTTGTCACTCGAGGTACGAGTCGATTGGTCGAATCCCTGTGAGAACCTTTTTTGTTGCCCCAAAAGCATCTTAGATTCTCTTTTCTGCTGCCTCCTGCCTGCAGGATTGACTTTCTTCTTAATTTAACAACCTTTTCTTGTTCTCTCGTTTTAGGTACGTATATGCCATTTTATGACTCGACGTGCACCCGTGTGGCATGCCCCAGGGGTGAGTGTGTGTGTGGAGTGGAGTGATTGAAGTTTCTCCAAAATATTGTCCTTTTTTGTAAGTAGGGAATTGGGCGGGATATAACAGAGACAGGCAGAGAGCCCCTCTGTCCCTCCGTCCCTCCCTCTCTCCGTCCATCTGTGGGGGCACAACCAGTGACTGTGGCAGGGACACAGACAGTGGAAACGCAAACAAAGCTCGCGGCAACAATGATCAAATTTAACGCGCTTTTTAAACCAAACAAAAGTAAATTGCAAAATGCAACGCACACACAGAGGGCGAGCGAGAGAGGGAGGGAGGGAGGCTCATAGATGCTCCTGCAGACACACACAGACACAGATACAGATGCAGATACTCATGCCACATGCACGGTGGGGCAGCAACAGTCCTGACGCACACATGCATACTAATTATGAGGATGCGCCGCACATTTAAGCAAATATAAACAAAATGTTAATGACAGCAAACAACAGCAGCAGCAGCGGCGGCAGGAGGAGAAGCAGGGGGAGCAGCAGGGGGGGGGGGGTGTTGCAGATGTAAATGTTGCACATACTGATGCAGAAGAAGAAGCAGGAAGCAGGAAGACGGAACGTGACTCTGATGAGCACCGAGAAGATGAACTTGCGACGCTGCTCCCTGCTCCTTGCTCCTTGCTCCTTGCTCTGCGTCCTGTGCCCTGTGTCTCTGCTCCAAAAAGATGATCATGATGGGGATAATGATGATGATGAACTGCAATCAGAGTCGAGGCGCCGCAACGTGTGGCATTCAACGATTTGATGTGCTATTAAATTATTACCATTATTATCATCGTTACTGCTGGCTCCTCCAGCTCCAGCTCCAGCTCCAGCTGCAGCTCCAGCTCCTCCATTGTTGCACATTATTGTGATTATTGTTGTTATTAAAATGCAAATGAGAGGCGGGTTTCCGTGCATTCATTCGGTGAGAGACAAAGATGCTCAAAACATGGCCAGGATTGAGACGGGAACCGAATCGATGGCCTGTGGCCTGTGGCCGTGCCGCAGCCAGTGGCAGTGGCAGACGTCATCATCAATTGCTGGTTTTGGCTGGCCATTAACATAATTTCAATTTGCATAAAATGGCGTTAAATATTACATTTTGGACAGCTGCCGCCAGAACTGACGGACGGACGGACGAACGGACGGAGGGACGGACGGACGGAGTGACTGACTGACTGACAGGACGGTGTGGCATGTCACAAAAGGGGGCACGTGAGTGTGTGCAGCAGGTGCAGCAGGTGTGGCGCTGTGTGCAGGGCCCATCGAGCTAATTGCAGGTGCGAATGTGTCGCAATGAGCATGCCCCATGCCCCACTGGACACGCCAGACACGCAACGCGCCAGCGGGGGGGAGGGAGCACGGGGTGTATTCTGTATTTTGATGTTGATATTTAATTTAGATTGAATTTTTGCATAAATTATAACGGGCCGCAGAAATTATTTGCCCAAAAACTGTATTTCGGGGTCTGTTTTTGCGGCCAATTTCATGTGCAGCTATTGCATAATTTGGGGGCTTTTGGCCCGACCGAAATGATTTGGAAGACCCCCCCAACCCCACCCCCACCCCCTCGACCAACTGCAACTCGAAAACTCCTTGCAGGCGATGCTGCCACAGCCACTGCCACTGCCACTGCTGCCATTCTAATGTGCAGGCAGGCAGGCCTCCTCCCTCCTCCCTCCTCTCGCCACTCTCTCGTCTCTGGCCAACTGGCACTTCACACGCTCAGCGATTTTTGATTTGGCAGCTCGTTTGGCAACTGACTGGCAACAAACTGAGGCGATTTGGAGCCCGCAATTTGGGGCAGCTGCAGCAGCAGCAGCAGAGACAGACGGCGGTGGGGAATGGGGATTGGGGATTGGGCTTGGATTTTATGCATATTTCATGGCATACTTTTCAGAGCAGCCTCTGGCTCTGGCTCAGCCTCGGGCTCAGCTCCAGCCTGTGGCACAGGCCAGAGGGTTATTCCGTGTTTATTATGACGACTATTTTGGCTAAAAGCCTTTCAAGAGAGAGAGAGAGAGCTGCACACACACACAGCAAGGACATCATCGTCATTATGATCGAAAGTTTGAAGTATTTCCCCCAAAAGCGCCCCAACAGCGCCCCAGAATCATAATCGAATTCAAACATTTGACACTAAACTTTCGCCAGCAGAGCCCAAGCGAGGGGCCCGGCGATACGGGGGTACAGTTGAGCCCAGAATTGTGTTAGTCAATTAGAAATTGTGCGTGTCCCTGGCATAGAGTCGGGGCTGCCGAATGCAGAGGGAGACGGAGACGGGGACGGGGACGGAGACGTGGAGATGCAGCATAAACGGCTTTGGCCACAGTCCAGGCCAAAGAATACCCATGGCCATAGACCATAAACAAGTTAAGACCGCACAAGGACCGCTCTCTCTCTCTCTCTCTCTCTCTTTTTGCTCTCTGCAGCTTTTCTGATGAAATCTTTATAGAGCACTCAGTGCCATGGATTCCTTGGGGATATTGTGGGGGAATTTTTAAGTACTCTTCCAGTGCTGCATATGTATTGGATTTGTCTCTGTGACTGTGTGTGTGCAAAGCTCATTAAGCCCCCAGTTTTTGGGGGTAGCCTTAATGTGGCTTTGCAGACGAGGGTCCTTCTTCTTCTTCTTCGTGTTCTTTTTTTTTTGGAGCCAAGAGCAAAATACTCGAATTGTTGCATTGTCTGTCCGAGTGTCCGGCCAAGAGTAAGAGCACTTGACTCTGCTCCAAAAAGTCATGCAAATAGGCCATAAATTCATATTTTATTGCACTGCCACTCCCCCCCGCCCCGTTCCTGGATCTTCTCTGTATCCCTCTAAACTCTTGCCCAAACACTCGAGAGCTGCGTGCACATATTTTTGTGTGCGGGGCGGGGGGAGGGGCTTCGGGGGGTGGGGGCTCTTGGCTTCGAGAATGTGTTTGCTGACAAAAGCTTGCTTTTGGCCCGGCATTATGTGTGCATTATAGTGCTTGCTAGGTGCCTGGTAGGTGCCTGGTGGATGGTGCCTGGTGCCAGGTGCCTGGCCAAAATGTCAAGAAACGGCAGACACCAGACACCAATGCAAATCCTGTACAAATCAATTTGCACAGAAGGGATAGTTCTTCATCGCCAGAGACGGAGCCAGGATTGGGGGTTAGGGAGGGCTCCTTTGAGGGGCAGCAGGGACTTCCTCCTCCCTGGCCGTCAATAATCCCCTTCGCACATTGATTAATATCTGTTTGGGGAAAATGGCATTCAAACGAGAAAATTGGCTGGCCATCAATTAAAGCCACATTTTATATACACTCACGCACACATACAGCCCCATATACGTGTGTGTGCGTGTGTGTGTGTGTGTATATTGTGTTTATGTATGGCTATCTACTCACCTAATTTCTATGCACATTTCATGCATATTTGTATCATTTATGCATTCATATGGCCCGCATACCATATGTACATACATACATATATTTCCCATTTATGCCATATCTCCCTTACTCTCCCAGTTTTATGCTTCCCCGAGGCTTTTCCGCATGCTTTTACCCACACAAAAAGGCTTTAAAATGGCTTTAAGTGCCTTTCTCTCTCTGTGTGCGTGTCTATCTGTGTGTGTGGATAATGAAATTCGATTATTTCTGGCACTATCTACTAATTAAAATTATGGAAAATATAATAATTATAGTGGAGCACAGCCCCTACCTGTCCGCTTGCCCCGCCTGCCCCTCTGCGCCCTATATAATCGGCTCAATAAATTGGCGTGATAAAAACAGAGCGCGCAAATGAGGCGAACAATTTCAGAGCACACTTTTAGGCGCTTGCCCGCCAAAACCAATTTCCAATAAACAATTTTTTCCTTCTGGAGTTTCCATTTCGTGGAAAAGTGAATATTTCAATGTTTATCATCAATTAAAAATTGACTTTTCGCCATGTGGCACACACACACACACACACACACACACACACAAGCGCCAGGGCGGAGTCCTTGTCTGGATCTGGAGAGAGTGGGGTATTCATGGGCTAGGAGGAGAGGAGGAGCGGGAGGGCAGCCCAAAAGGGTATCAAATGGTTGGGTTCCCCTCTCTCTCTGTGTCTCTCCCTCTCTGTCTCCCTCCCTCTCTGTCTCCTGTTTTAATTTCCATCTTGCTTGAAAATATTAATATTTTCCAGCTGTCAAGGAATCGGTGTCCACGTGGCAGCTTCTCGATATGTTCTGTTGTTGCTTTAATTATCAATTGTGTAAAATGTGTACTCTCTGTCCCCCCTCTCCCTCCCTCCCTGCCTCTCTGTGTCTCTGCCTCTCTGTGTGTCTCTCGTTAAAGTGTTAATTTTATTGACATGTGACAGCCGAACAAACAATTTGTTTGCCTCTCGGCCAAATTGTTGAACTGTTGTCTGTGGTCGCAATGGACACATTTTCGAATAAACGAAACAGAACTGAGCTTTTTCCTGGACAGGTGGGGAGGGAGGGGGGCCGGCAGTGGCTGGGCGTGGAAAGTGTGGCAAAGGAAAACGCAAAACTGTAAAAAAGAAAGAACATTAATCAGCGTTAAAAGTCGCATTAGCAGTCAGTCAACAAAATAAGGAGTGGTCGAAAGGGGGGGAGGGGGGGGGGAGGGGTGTGGGCTGGCAGGGGAGCAAATTACCGAACCGAACCGAACCGAACCCCAAAAAGCACCAAAAAGCAATCTCCAATGCGAATGTAGAAAAGAAACTGTCGAAACACACACAAAAAATGAAAATGAAAGAAAATTGGTGGAAACCCAGATCCCATTCCGATCCGAGGCAGTGGCAGCGGCAGGGGCAGCGGCAGGGGCAGGGGCAGCGGCAGCGGCAGCGGCAGAGAGCGGTGAAAGGAAAAGCGGACCAAAGTCCGAGCACGCGATGGTGCCAGAATGACTGACTGGCAGTGAAAAATCATTAAAAAGTCGTAAAAATCAAGGAAAATGGTAAACAAGCAACCAGCAAGCAGCAAGCAGCACCGAAACCGGAAAAACTGCGGGGCAGCCGGGGCAGCAGGGGAAAACCTGAAAGGGAAAGGAAAAGGAAAATGGAAAAGGGAAAGAAGATGGGAGAGAAGGGAAATACGCACGCTTTATAATTAGAATTTAATCAAGCGCAAATCGCAAACGTTCGCAATTTTCCAGAGAGCGGGGCGATGCGGGGGGGGAGCGCAAGGGTTGCCCCTGGTGAGGGATGTGGCCCAGGGGGAGGGTCCGGGGCTGGGGGGCTGCCGGCGTGCAGCTATTGTTTAAAGTGTAATTAAAAGCGTCGTGGAAACCTTTTAGTGTGCACTGCAGGACGAAGGGGGAGGGGCAGCGCAGGACGATGATATTAAATTTCCTTCCAAAACACACACACACACACACATTTTACAGCCTGCTTTTAGGCAAGGCTTGAAAGGCAGAAGAAAACTTCCATTAGGAGCAGGCCGGGCCGGGCCCTGGACTAACCTTTGCTGACCTTTGCCGATTGATGGGCAATGGGGAGGGGGACTGGGGGGGGGACCTCCTTTTTAGCATGAGTCATCTAACAAATGATGCTTTTGGGTCAGTCTTCAATCTATGCCAATTACAGGAGAAAGCACAGGTCACACACAGGACACAGAAGGAGAGAGTGAAAGCGGGGCTCTGGGCCATCGATCAATGTGCTGTGCCCCATTCTGCGTGTGGTTTGTGCAACGCGGACTCAACCTTTATCGAAATCCAAAATAGAACCGGAGAAGCCTTGGAATAACTAAGTGATCCCAAAAATAGTAGCACTAGCCCCCCCAACCCCCCCACCAGCCCCCCTGCCAGCGACTGGCAACTTTTCTGACATTATAATTACTCGCAGGACGCGACGCTACGCGATGCGATGCGACTCCACTCACGGCATAAACTTTGGCCATAAACAAATTTTAATGGAGCAATTATAAGCAGCGTCTGGGTTGTGCCACGCAACAAACAGCGGCAGTGGCAGCAGCAGCAGCAGCGGCAGAGGCAGGAAAAACTGCGCAATTTTCATAAACTAAAAGCAAAAAAAGAAATGGAAAACTATTTTTTTGCAGGGAAAAGCCAGGGGGGGAAGGGCAATCCGAGGATGGATTTGGAAACACGTCAAATGCAAATGTGTAACACCTGGAGCTGGAGCCGGAGCTGGAGCTGGAGCTGGAGCCATGCCACGCCATGCCATGCCACGCACGAGAGCTGGGTGCACGCGTTGCACGGAAAGGTTATCCCGTTATGACGCATGAAAGTCGCGCAAAAAAAAAGCTGTTAAACGTCTTTAAAATGGAGTGTAAGGTGCATGCTACGGCATTTGCAGCACTCCCCCAAAAGGCAGCGACAATCCGCCTCATTGATATGCAGCGTGGCAGGGGCAGGGGACGGGTGACGGGGGGCAGGGTGGGATTTTCAAGCTCTTTTCATGCTTATCAGCATACGAAATCGGCAACAGAGCCAGCGGACAGGGCGGATGGGTTGGGGGGGGGGGGGGGGGGGGGGGGGGTGAAATATCTTTATAAATATCACCCCAACCCCGCCCACCGCCCCCCACATCCTTCCAGACATCCATCCTCCCCCGAACAAGTCATTCATTCATTCATTCGTTCGTTCGTCGTTCATTCATTCATTGAGTGACTCATAGAACAAGTTAACCCCTTGTTGGCCAGCAAAAAAAAAAACACAAGGGGAAGAAGAAACAGACGAAGAGGGGGAGAGAGGAGGAGCAAAGGAGCCAGCCAGACCTTTTGTCTCTCTGGCATGCGAGGCCTTTGCCTGGGCCTGGGCTTGGGCTTGGGCTTGGGACTTTTTTGTGTGTTTTTTTTCAATGCGTTTTCCCCTGTTTGCTTTTCCTAGGCATTTTCTATGCCCCCCGCACCGTACCGCCGCACCCCCGCACCGCGCAGACAGGCCACTGCTTCGGCAATCTATTAAATGTTGTCATTGTGTGTGTGTGTCTGTGCCTCTGTGTGTGTGTGTGTGTGTGTGTACTCTTTAGGCGGCAACAACTGTACACAGTAAAGGGGAGAAGGGCAAGGGGCAAGGGGGGTAGGAGCTAACAAAAAAAAAGAAAAAAACACCAACTGAAAACTGGTGAAGTGATTAAAAATAGTAGTTACATCCACCCCCCTCTCGCCCACCAGCCACGCCCCCAGGCATCCCCGCTGCACCGCTTGTTTCCCTGTTGCTGCCACACTTGAGTGCGTTGTGTTGTTGCTGTTGCTCGTTGTGTAAGCGAAAAATCTCTCTTGTGCGATTCGATCGATCCAATGGGTGTCTATGGAGCGTTAATGGATTTCTGGACTAGACAAAAGTTTATTGAACTGACGCGAATGCCGATGCCGATGCGGATTAAATTTGTCTGCCTGCACAGGCCCGGCAACGGGCAGGGGGCAGGGGGGGCAGAGGGGTGTAGGCGCCATCAAAGTCAAATCTTGGTCTAATCGTTTTCTGATTTCTTGCCCAAAGAAAACCCACGAATGGAAGAGGGTTAAAGCCTCATCTAGACACAATATCATCCGCTTTTGCCGCCTTTGCCGCCCTTGCCCCCCTTTGCCCCTCTTTGAGTAATAAACGCCCATCAACCGCCTGGCCCTGGAAACCCCCAGTGGCCCCGAAGGCGACCCTTTTCTTTTTTGGGGCATTGGAACTTTGAATAATGTCATTTTAATTACCGCAACACTCAAATCACAAGGAAACTCGCCTCGCAAATAAATAAATAACACTCCATTTTAATGAAACTCTCGCCCCCCACTCTCCCTCCCTCCCTCTCCCTCTGGCGAAGGAAACGTTGGAAAAAACGTGCCTCCTAATTACCTTCTTTTTTTGTTGTTGTTGTATGTGGAACACAGGAAAAATTGAAATTGAAATTAAACTTGAACTGAAGTGGAGGCCAGGCCAAGATTTATTACCACAGAATGTACAGGGTCAGGGGGGAGGTGTTTAGTGCGTTTAGCACTTGCCACCTGGCCCTGGCCCTGGCTGCTAATTTGCCAGAGCCTTTATGGGGGGGCACCTTTCTCCACTGCTTTTTTTGCTCTGCTTCCTCGAAAGACAAAAAACCTTCGTCTCAGCTGTCGTCGATTTGATTTGGCTTTGGCTTTTGGGTTTCGACCTTTGGGTTGCCTTGGCTCCGCTCCGTTTTAATTAGATGTACAAAAAACGCTCTCTATCTCCCCTCTGCCCCTCTCTGCCAGTTTAGCCACAATCCAATCAGCCGCTAAGCCGCCGACATCTGGCTGGATGGGGGGGTGGAGGGAGGGGGTGGGACGTTGATTAAAAGCCAATTTTCGTTGATGGCCCGCAAAAGTATGCTACAAAAAACGCGTATCGCATCCCTCTTTGAAGGCAAGCGTGAGGGGGCGGGGGAAAACATTTTGTAATTGAATTGAATTGATTTAGTGGGATTTTCCGTGGCGACTGGAAAACCCAGGGAAAAAAATAAAAGCCAAATCTTCAGCGTCTTTCTGCGCGTGTCGGACAGGTGCTAACAGAGCAGACGTGACGCTAATGAATTTCACTTTGGAGTCCAAGGAGGAGAATCAAGGGGGGGAGGACTCCACTAGTTCAATGTGTGGTGGGGTGCGGGGTGTGGGCTCCGGTCTGGTCTGTTTATGCAACAGTTAACAAACAATTACACATTTGGGCGATGTTATCATCATTTTCAATTAACTTCCGGCTCGTCCTAGAGGGGATACGATCCGCAGACCATGCCACGTGCCCGTATCTACGATTCTGCACAGATTTTTCCCCTTTTCGTAGTTTTTGTTCTTTGTTCGACAGACGGAGGGCGCGGAGTGTAGAACGGCTTTTGTCATAAGCCGTCATTTTGATTGCATAACGAAAATTGTCAAAATTGTCAGACGCCATTGCTGGCCCCAAGCCCCCCACCCCCCCGCACACTCTGCCCCACCATTCCGCTCCGGTCCGCTTTGTCTCGCATGCATTCATTGATGTATGCGGTTGAACGGCCCCCACCCAGCCCCACTTCCCCTCCTCCCCCTGCTATCATTGCAAAATTTCATTTCCGGCCGAGCCTGACAGGTAATGTGCCACCCACCACCCACAACCACCCACAGCCACCCACAGCCGCTGCCCCGCCCGCTCGTTGCTGTCGCTGTTTTTGACAATTTTCATGTTTCAATTTTTCATTATGCTCCTCGAGCGTCCCCCCCCCTTGTTGTCCGCTGCCTCGAAATTATTTATGCATAATGCTGGTGCAACCCCTGCCCCTGCCCCTGCCCCACGTCCCACGCCACGCGACGCAACGACATCTGGCAGGGGACCCGCAGAAACCGAGCCACAAAATGCAAAATTCCGATCGGTTTAGAATCGTTTCGGTCGTTTGATCGATTGTGTGGCAGGACCCGCCTCTCTCTCTCTCTCTCTCTCTCTCTCTCTCTGTCTCAGACACAGAAATCGATGGGGCAAGGCCAGTGGCCAGTGAGCGGGGCGTGGGGCGGGGGGCAGCGAGGCGGCAACAGTGCGTTAATGACAGAATAAAACGAAATCCAAACATAAATTACGCGCTTATCAATTTCATTTATCTTTCGGATTCCCACTCGACTCCCCGCCCCCCCACCCGCTCCACCCCCGCTGCCTCCTCTGGTGGCTTCGTTTCGTTTCGTTTTCGTTTTGATGGTTTTGTAATTGAGTAATAAACTTTGGTATCGTTTCGTTAAAGTTCGTTCTACTGCTTCGACTTTGACTTTTTGGCCAATTTCCACCAATAAATTTCGCGCAACTTTTCCCCTTTTTGTTGGCTAGGGAGGGGGTGTGGCGTTTTCCTATTTGCTTTTGCCTCCCCCCTCCCCGCCGCTCTTCCCCGATAAGCGTACGAGAAAAGTTTCATTTGGGGCGCGTTTCAGCGGGGGCGGGGGAATCGTCGTTATATTCACTTACTTTTCTCCCAAAAGAAAAACAGAAAAACAGAAAACTGTTCGGTTCGGTTCTGTTCGGTACAGTGACATTTATTGTCCTCGATGCCATGCGATGCCATGCGATGCGATAAGTGACCATAAAAAGTGCCATTATCGGGGGAATATATATTGTAGTCGTCTCTTCCTTTCTTTCCGATTTCGATTTCGATTGCGATTTCCATTTCGATTACTTAATGAGTGCTAAGGTCCTGCTGTGGATCGCCGCACCCCCTCCCCCCAAAGGGGGCCCCCTCCCACGCACAAACGAGTGCCTATCTCCATAAGCAGCACAATTTATTTCAATCAAATTTAAAATGTGCAAATAAATCTTGGGGATATCTCGGGGAAAACCTCTTAAAGCTTAGCCACACAGCCCTCCCACCTCCCCACCCCCCTCGGGCCTCTGAGAGCCGGATATGAGGCGGCCATCTGATGAGCAAATCAAAAAAATTCTCGGGTCATTGTTTGGGGTGGGAGCAGGGGAGGGAATGGGGGGGGGGGATGTCGCTGTCGCAGTGCGCCTGAAAATGACATATAATAAATTTTTATTTGGCGCTTTATTAAATTTTATTTGCCCCGAACTATCCTCGAACATTGCTCTCTCTGTCTGTGGGTCGTCCATCCTTCTGTCTGCCATTCGTCTGGCGGTGGCCGCCCCATCCCCTCGAGCTCCTGCAGGGAGCAGGGGCCTTGGCTCGTCGCGGAAAAGGGCAAATTCATCAATTACTTAATATAATTACTTTTGGCTTTCGGATTATGCATACACACAGCGTCACAGAGGCAGGGAGAGGGGTAGAAGGAGAGGGATTGGAGAGGACCAACATTAATACTTAATATAATAAATTGTAGCCAGTCGGTGGGCCAGCGGCATCGGCATCGGCATCCACGAGAGCCGTCACCCCTTGCGGCAGGAACCTCCCTCTGCCTCTGCCTCTGGCTCTGGCTCTACGGCTATGTGCTTCGCTCCCCATTTATTGCATATTTTCTGTGGACGCCACGCAACGCAACGCAAAAACAGAAACCAAAACACTGCTACTCCACCCGCTGTTCCTCCTCCGCCTCCTCCTGCTCCTAGTCCTGCTCTGTCTGGTGGTCCTCGTCCTGGAGCAGGAGCTGGAGCTGGAGCTGGAGAACTGCAACTCCATACACGCAATTACCAGTAGCTCTGATGAAATTAACGGCGCTGCCCGGCTACGGACACAGACACAGACACAGGCACAGACCGGAGAGCACTTTGGAAGGGAAACATTTCATGGACAGCCAGCAGCCGGCCAGCAGCAAGCCTCTATAGCCTGTTGGCCATTTTAATGGCTTTTAAAGTGCAGCAGCAACACCAACAGAGGGGGGAGAAGGAGTGGGAGTGGGAGTGGGAGGGTGTGGCAGGACTGGTGGCATGTGGGCTTAGTTGTCGTGGCAAACACATGCCCAGGATCTCGTAATAAATAAGTTTTCCCCGCCCAAAAAAAAAGAAAAAAAGGGACATGCGAATGCAAATGAAATGAAATCATATTCGAGTGTCAGCTCTTCTCAACCAGACCAGAAAGGGGGCACCCCCCCTCTCTCCACCCTCTCTCTGTCAAAGAGCTAATAAATCCTCGGATGCCAGGGAAAACTTTCGATCCTTCTGAATCTCAAAGGACTATCTAAAATCCATTAAAGCGGGAATTGCTAATCCGAATTAATATTAATATTTGTATTTATATTAATATTAATATATGCCAACACTTTGTGTAGTTTCCGCCCCCCCAATCCCCCCAGCCCCCAGTCCCCGATCTCCAATCGGTTTATCGCCCAATAAATTCCAGCATTTATGGGCTCCCCCTGCCCCCCGACCCTGTATAAATTGTCATAATTTTAACATTTATTCAGTTAATATTTTGCCATTAAACCTCCGGCAGTGGTCGCCCCCCCCTGCCCCACCAACCACTTGACTTTTGGCTGGCGGCAGTGGGGGGCTGGGCGTGGGGCAGGGGTGACCCCCGGGGAAAAAGTCAAATTGTAATATAATTAATTTGCCTGACAATTAGAGGGCAGAGCCGCCCACGCATAGAAAAACTATTAATTTCAGTATTAAAATTTTCCCCGATATACGAGAATATATCCAGAATACTGTCAAATCCATTTAACATTATCCTGGATGCTCATGCCGCTGCCACTGCCACTGCCGCTTCTCATATTTAATGGCCATTATGGCACACACACACACACACACACACACACAATTAAAACAATTAAATGCTGTAAAAATGTTAAAAATTGCTACAAAAACCACTCATAAATAATGCCCTGTTTTAGTAAGGAAAAAAAGCGACAACAAAAGCAACAGCAACAAACATGAATTATGACAATTATTGGCAATAACATTAAAGCAATATTAATTGACACGCCAAAAGCCCTGGGAACTGTAAATGTTAATGACAATTTTAATCGCATTTAATCTATTTACTGCTACGGTTGGAGGGGGCTGCCAGAGGGTGGCAAAGAGGGGGAGGAGAGTGCACGTTTCGTTTAAGAATTTCCACCCAAAGATGGATGTTCAGACAGGAATCAGAGGTACGATCCAAGGAAATAGGCAACAGGCGGTAGGCTCAGGCGCCATGAGTAAAGATGATCCAAGATGGTATCCAAAGGATATCCGTAGACGAACGCCTATTTGGAGGGGAAGCCGGGATCCTGGCTGTCTTGCGAGCATCTCCGATGGGCCCAAAGCAGCCACCGAAGACACCCGCCTAGGATCGGATGCGTGGTGGTGGTTCCGGTTCCTTAGTCTTGACACCATTTTATTTGATCAAATTGAACGCCAGCCTCCACCCGTCCGTCCGCTGGGCAGCCAATTGGCCAATTACCCAGACACCTGTGTCCTGGACGCCCTGTGCGTCCTGTGCGCCCCGTGGCCAGTTCTTTTTGCGGCGGCTCCTCGTTGTCGCCGTCAGTTGAACTTTATTAAATATAATGGCAAACCGATTTTTTGTTGTTCTTCGAAATGATTTTTATTAGTGCGGCGTTTATGGCGGAAAATCGCAATGCCACAGAGATGTGTGCGTGTCTGTTTTTATGCAGGTATTTTTCAGACACAAGCCAGAGAGCAAATAAAATATGCAGCGGAACACGCGGGGGTGGTGATGGCGGGGGGGTCTGGCCATGGTTCATTAAGTATGCGCCATGTGGCCGGACGAGTGCAGTGCGCTCGAAAGTATGCAATTGAATTTAAATATTGCAAGTGCATGCAGGATCCCGGCGAAGGAGGAGGGGAGCCAGAGGAGCCACAGGAGCCAGTGGAGCACCGAGCAGATATACGAGTGTTTGTTGTTTCTTTTGCGTTTCCGTTTCTGCTTTTTGCCGCCGCCGCCGCCGCCGCTGCCGCTGTGTGCTGTTCTGTTAATTAACACAAACTTTATTACAAAATGTCTGCCGCGCGGCAAACTTTAATGGCTCCTCCGCTCCGTTATGCTCCCCCTGCTGCCCCTGCTCCTCCGTCTGGCCACTCGCCTCGTATATGTATATCAACATAATGAAATTATAAGCGGTTTGATTTTAATATAAATTACTTTTTATGAGACAATAATTGATGTCCGACCTGCCGGCTGCCGTTTAATGATTAAATGCCAGCGCACATCTTTTTTTGGGGGGCTGCAGTGGGGGGTTCTCTGAGAGAGAGAGGGAGAGCGCAGAGAGCTGTCTTTCTAGCCATGTCCGTGGCAGGAATACAACGACACTGACACCGACACAGGACACGGGACACAGGTACAGGACATTGGCAGAAATTAATTTCAATTAAAGGCGATAAGGCTGACAATGTTTATTGACTATAAAATAGGCAAAAAGGCAAAGGGTCGGGCCAGGCAAAGGGGGACAGCAGAAAATAATACAAATAATAATAATAACTGTGATAAAAACAACGTTTGCTGTAATTTCATTTAAATGCATTAAAATGATAAAGAACGAAAGCCACACGGGCATCCAACAACAACAAAAACACTCAAATGTGCAAATAAACAATAAGGTAAAAAAAAAATGAACAAAAAACAGAGATGCAACAGCCATAAATATGGCTGCGCTTTACAGTTCATTAAATCGAAAACAAAAGGCCCAGCCCCAGTCCCAGCCACGGCCCCCCCCACTGCCCAGCCCCAATCCCAGTATTTATATATATTTATTTTTATTTTTATTTGTATAAGTATTTTTTTGTTTGTACTTTTTACCTTTTGCCGAACCAACAAGCAAACACATTTAAATACGTAATTAAAATATATATATTTATTTGTTATTTTTTTTTTCCTGTTGTATTTTTTGTTCGCGCATTTATTGCATTGCATTTAATGCTGGCTTTATCGCAATTATTGTTATTAGTTTTCCGAAAGCGGGTTTCCACAGTCCGTCCCCCACCCCCCCCCCCCCTTCCCCCCTTAGGCTGATTAAAATTTCAAACCGGAAAGGCGGAGGCTGCCGGAGAGAGTCCTTCTGCGAATTAAATGGGAATTTACGCGCGTCGTAATTATAAGCAGCGCCCCCGCCCCCTCAAGTATGCAACAAACTCCGACACACACACGGAAGAGAGCAAGAGAGCACAAATAAGGCACGTAGCAGTGCTCTCCCTCCCGCCCTGCCTCTCTCTTGTAGCTTCTTTGGAGCGTCGAACAGCAGTTTAATTGGTCTAAAAATTGCACGTCAACGTAGATAAATTTTTATTTGAAAAAGTTTATTAAACATTTGCATTGCCCAGGCACCTCACGTAGCCCCCGGGGCTAGATGCCCCTCCCCGACTGCCCCTGCCCCTGTCGATGCCCCTGCCCCTGCCCCATGCAGTTGTGTGACGTCGTTCCTGGCCATTGGCGTTTTTATTGCCAACTTTTTTACAGTTGCCTTTTGGCATTGCCATCTCCCTTTCGTCTCTGTCTCTCTCTCTCTCTCTCTCGCTGTCTCCGTCTCTTTTTGTTTGCGAATTTCTGTTATTGAAAAAGTTTTTGCGTTTTTTGTCAAAAATTATATGCAAAAGTTTTGCTTTGTAATTACATGCAGGCCAGTCCGCAGGACCGCACTAAAAGTCCAGGGACACTCCACAACACACGGACACATCCTTGGCCAGGAGCCGGGAGCGCCGGGGGCGACGGGGGCGCCGGGAGCCATGAATTGTTATCCTTACGTGTCCAATTACATGTGTGCGAATGCTGATTGGCGACACAAAATGTTGATTGGAAAGGGGGCGGCGAAAGGGGGAAGGGCGGGGGGGGCGGCGAAAGGGTTGCGGGAGAGACAAGCTCCTCCAGTCGCTGGCATAAAATTTAATCTAAAACAATATTTGAACGAGGCAAACAATCAAAATACAGAGCGAGAGGGAGAGGGAGAGAGCGAGAGAGAGAGACAAACGGTAAAGGTAAAGCTAGAGCCACACCCCCGCCCGACGCTACACTATTAAGCCCCGGCATTAAGCGACTAACGGCAAACAAACCAAAACCAAAAGCAAACCCAGCCCCAACCCCAGCCCCAGCCCCAACCCCCAAACGGGGTGCCCCCCTTGGCCAAACAAAGACCAATGCTCGGGAAAATCTTATTTATGCTGCGAAAACTGAAACTGTTATCAAATAATTTATTCGTCTCACCTGCAACAACAAATTAAGTTTTGTTTTCCCACCCCCACCCCACCCCGCCCCGCCCCCTCCGTCCACTGTGCGGAAAACAAGAAGGAAAACAAGGAGCCAGGGGGGAGGGGGGAGCGTCCAGGAGCCAGAACAAAGGAGCGTAATCCACGTGCCTCGCCACTTTCAACTCATTAACTGCCCGCCCGGGCCATTAAAAGACTTATTTTCACACTTGCATAAACTCATTTAGAGCCAGAACTGTAAAAGGTGGCAGCATCCCGAGCAGCATCCCATCCCCAAAGTAGTGTGGGGAGGGGGGTCGGTGGAGGGGGGGGGGATGGAAGCAGTCGACGGACACCTTATCACACGGCACGTTGCCTGCGAGCGCATCGTGACATAAAATTAATGCCCAACCGACAATTTTAATCGGCAACAGTTTTTGTCTTGAGTTATAGCAGCGAGACGGAGCACGACCAGGGAGCAGGACTCCCAGGACAACCGTCTCAAGACTCCACCCTCCACTGGGGTGGGGGTGGAACGGAGGGGGTAAACTTTGCTGCAAAGATTTTACCAACTTTTTTTGGGCGGGGGGGGAGGGGAGACACACAACAGACACACAAAGACAAAGAGAGAGAGAGAGACAGAGTGGAGTCAGCCGGATGCGTATATTTAAAACTTATTAAATTGCTATAATTTATACGACTTATCTGGCCCCGAGGGCTGCTCCAGCAGGGCGGCGGGGGAGGCGGAAAATCTCACTCGCTGCACGGGCCACGGGCCACGGGGCGGGGAGTGGAGAGGAGAGGAGAGGCAAGGGCTGGGCAATTAATTTACATGCAAATCGTGCCGAAAGTTGCTTCCCCCGTGCCGCATTCCGCCTTAAAGCAGGCCAGGGATACGCCGGATACGAATGGTTACGGATTCCGACTGGCAGGCACTCGGAATAGGTTTTAAAGCCGCGACTCCGTCCACTCCACACACTTGATTAGTGCTCGAGGCGGTACGGAACGGCACTGGGTGCTCCGGTGCTTCGGTGCTTCGGTACTCCGGTGCTTCGGTACTCCGGTACTCAGGTCGCCTGCTGTGCGCCGCCTGCTCGAAACAATATGGCGACGAGGACGGCGACCCTTTTTTTGGAGGCACGAACGTCGACAGGTTGCCGCATCGTTAGAGCCAAGACCCAAGGCCTTTATTGTCCTGTCTGTCTGTCTGTCTTGCTGCCTTTTGCGCGCCTAACAAATTGCGGAATTTTTTGTTTGTGTGATTTATCGTGCAACAACAACAGCAGCAACAGCAGGCAGGAAGAGCGTGAAACGATGGGCGCACATTAAACATTTAGTAATGAGTTTAAAGTTTTAAATGGAATTTTTGATTATAAGCCAGAGAACAACAAAAGGGATAGACGGCCAACAGCCAAGAGCCAAGAGCCAGACATACGCGGCAATTTGCCGGCCACTTACGTCTGTAATTACCAGCAGTCCTTGCAGCCAGGACGGGGCCTAGAAGCCACCCAGTTCTCTGCCGTTTGTGCATTATGTCTAAAACATATTAAACCACAGCACAGCCCACCGCCGACCCCTGCCCCGCCATGAATGCGGGATTAGATGGTGTAGTGGATGTGACAGTTTACACTTTTTGTCTACCCGTCGATGGGGCTTTCATTTTGCCACGGCCTCGTCTTGGTGGTGACGGTGACGGCGGCCTTTATCGCATTTCCTTGCCCTACATTTGCAACCCCCGAAACGCCGCCAGGCCCTCCCATTGTCAATCCATCATAAGACCCTTTTCTGGCATCTCCTTCTGCCGTTTATGGGCGCAGGAGGGCTCAGCCCAAAGACACAAGACACAAGGCACAAGAAACAACCCCATCAAATTCCAGAGCAAATCTTTTGAAATCCCAACACTTTGTTCAAACATATAAACCCAGATCTTCTTCCTGCTGCCACGGCTGCCACTGCTGCATCGGCTCCTCTTTTGGGGGGTTTTCTTTTCAATTTCGTTGAGACGCAGGGCCATTAAACGCTTTAAAATCAACATCAACACCGATGATGATGACGACGGCGACGACGACGTCGACAGGGGCAATAAAGTCGACCCAAAAATTGCTTCCTCTGCACATAAAACTCTGCCCGTCCTTCCGTCCTCCCGTCCGCCTGAAATACCTTCACACGAAGAGCGGATCGTCGGAGCAGAAGGGAGTGAAGCGACTGGCGAGGTCTCTGCAAACAAATGCGGTAAAAGTAAACGAAACACTTTGCCATCCCAGGGCCAGGCCCAAGCCCAAGCCCAGTGCCAGGCCCAAGCCCATTGCCAGGCCCAGTCCCAGTCCCAGTCCCTGGTTGGGGATGTGGATGGGGCACCACCGGGGTCCCCTACCCACTTAATACTTAAATGCAAACGTGTAAATTATGTGATTTTTCCCCGGCGGCCATGTTTGTTTGCAAACTCCATTACCAACATGGCGGGAGCTTCCTCCCTGACTAAACCCGTTACCCCTGCCCCCCCCCGTGCCCCACTACCCACTCCCCCATTCACCTGTTTGTTTCGAGCAATCGTCGCGCTCTCCAACCATTAAAATGCGAGAACGGAGAAGCACAGAAAAAACAAAACAACAAAAAAGACCGACTGGGATACCCCTTTATGCGCCTTTATGCGCCTTTATGTGTTTTGCATGTACTTTTATTTGATTGTCGCACGCTTTGGCGCCCCCAAACAGGGGGGCCCCCGGCCTGGGGGGACAGTGGCGGTGCCGGTGGCGGTGGCACTGTTTTTTAGTGCTCAAAATATTAGCAAATGTTCATTAACGGCCATGCAAATTGGTCGGCAGGTCGGACCACCACACCCCGCTGGGAGGGGGGGAGGGGGTCATTACTCAAAAAGTACTTAACACACAATTGTTGCGTGGGTCGGAGGTCTGCAGAGACGGGGTGGGGTGGGGGAGGGGAACTAAATATTGAATCCCCATATTTGGGGGAAGAAAAGTTGCCCGATTCTTTGGTGCGTCTTTTCCACACTTGAGAATGATTTTTAATTACAAGAAGAGGATTTTCCATTGGGCCTATATTTGGGTCCTTTTCGTGGGCGCTGGCGTGGGCGTGGGCGTGGGTGGGGGCGTGGAACGAAAACCCCCAGAGATGCCAGCCCAGCGGTCCGGAAAGCCAATTAAAATGAAATCAAGCCACACTCCCCCCTTCCCGGCCGTTGCCTTCTTCGGTGTTTATTGGACTACAACACCTAAGAGACCCCACACACACACACACAGACACACACACAGGCACACATGCATAATGGAAATGTGTATAAATTTGTAATTTTAATATTATTAAAAATGTTAAATTGCACGCAGCATAAATCAGATTCTAGCGAGCAGGAGAGAGCGTCAGCTTGTTGCTGCCTCCATTTGTGGCGCAGAGAGAGCGAGGAGGGGGGGGGGCTGTGACACACACGTAAATGTACGAGAGGGTGCCACATTATACAGTAACCATTATTGCCAGCTGCGTTGGCCACACTATTTATATTTTTATTGTTTTTACTGCCTGCCACCCCTGCCATTCCCCCCTGCACCCCTTGCACCCCTCACCAGCCCCACTCCCTTCGCCTTTTGCTGTCGCTGGCTGGCGGCTGGCGGCTGTGTGTTGTTTTAATTTAAGCGATTTACGTTCGGCCGCAGGCTTTATTCCAAAATTTTGCATACAATGAAATGAAATGAAATTAATAAACCGAAATGTTTTATGTGTCCTGCCTGAGTGCCTCCTGCGTGCTTCCTGCGTGCCTCCTGCCTGCCACTGATTTATTGTACAATGTAATGTTCAGGTTAATCCGACGAAGAGGAGTTCATTGGAATCCAATTCGATTCGATTGCAATTAAGCAGCAAATTTAGCGAACAGCAAACGCCCGCTTTGGGGGGAGTGGAGGGGGTCTTGAGGTTGCCTTGGCACAATCTCTGATGCCAAGGCCACCGATTGGGTCGTTAGCGAGGAAGATAAAAACATATTTGTGATCTATTTCAGCGATAAATTGACCCAATCGCTACCTCCCGGGCCATTTATCGTGGCATGTGGCATGTGGCATACTTTGTCGTGTGCGCCATTACGTTTAATGACCCCGTGCCTCGTTCTAGTACTCGTTCTCGTTCTCGTTCTCGTAGCACTTTCGTCTCATCTCAGCCTCCGCCAGAGAACACATTCACCGCTCTGCCATGCCCCTGCCCTGCCCCTTTCTTTCCTTCACTTTTTTTTTTTATTTTTAAAAGCATCTCCACCGCCCATTAACTTGTGTGAATTTATATCCAGTCATTGGAGTCCCCGACTACCGACTACTCTGACGGCTATTATGCGTTCGTTAATTATTCACACACACACACACACACACACACACACCACACACACACACAAATACCCGCATAGCCCAACCCCAGCCCACTAGCCACACGTTTCGGTCATAAAAAGCTCCTGCCCTGCCCTGCCCTGCCCAGCCCTGCCTGCTTCCTGCGATAACAGACACGCCCCCCCCTTAACGAGGCAACTAACTTTTCCAAAGAGAGACACAGAGAGAGAGAGGGGGGGAGAGGGAGTGAGAGATGAGAACTCTCAGCTTAACCTTTGCAAATGTCTCCTCTGGATTGTGGACTGTGGATCTCCTCCCTGGACATATCCGTGGCCCACTCAGGCGCGCAGGCACCCCCACATATGGAAAGATCTCTTGACATTAAATAAATCTAACATTCATTCCCCGATTACACACACACACACACACACACATGCACGATGCTTAGTGGGCATCTTTAATACTCATCCGCAAATGCATTGCCGTACATGGATGGATATACGGATACGGATACGGATATACATATACATACACAGATATACGAAAAAATGACGCAGACATTATTCACGCTATCATTGCGCACACACGGAGGCAGAGACAGTGAGGTGGGGGGAGGGGAGACTGGAATTCTGGGGAGGCCATATCCATTTTGGGTTAGCCCCGAAAAAGCGGCCAACAGGCAACAGCCGGGCCAAACTACGATATGCTCTCTTATGGCTTTCGTACGGCGGAGAGCGACAGAGAGAAGGGGAGCGAGGGTGAGGGGGAGAGGGAGATTCCTCCTTCCCGGTTTCGTTCTGCCAGAAATTACAACAATTTTTCGTAAAAGCGAACGTTTGTCACAGAGAGCAAGCGAATGATTTTACCCACACACACACACACACACACACACACACATACACGCACGCACGGCACACACACGCACGCGGTTATGCCACATGCCACACTGTGAATGTGGGGGCGGGGGTGTCTGTCTACCGCAAAATGTGTAACCGAGTCTGGCATTGATAGCAACATGCGTCCCCCCCCCGTCCCGCACCCACCAGCCCGTACTCCGTTCTCCGTTGTCCACTCTCCATTCTCAGGTCCAGTATATTGCGGATTAAACAAGCACGCATACTCGTAACCTCAAAAGTGACCGCCGCCTCGAAACTTTATTGCGTGAAAGTGAACCCGAGTCCGTGTCCGTGTCCGAGTCCGAGTCCAAAAGTTGGCCAAATCCGGATCCGGGTCCTTGTCCTCGGCTGAAGCAAAGACTCACTCAACGAACAGGACCAAGGCCTGCCGAAACCCATTTGATTTGTGTGTCCTTTCTTTAGCCATTCTCCCACCGTTCGCTGTCCGGATTTCCATTTCCTAGTCACTCTTTTGGGGCCGGGGCCCTGAACTCCATTTAAAGCCGCTCTCCCCCAGCGGCCGCTCCATGTCACATAATCGAATTATCATCATGGCATCAACAAATGATTTCAACTTATGCTCCCTTCGCTCGTCCTCGTCCTCGTCGTCGGTCCGGTCCGGGTCGGTCCTCCTGCTGGGGTCGCCTGTCGCCTGTCGCTGGCGCTGTCACCGCTTTTGGCTGTCCCGCGGCGTTGCCTTTTTTCACTTCACTTCACCACATCCACAGCCATTCAAAGCAGGATCCTCTGCTTTTTTTTCCCCCGTTTGCTAGCGTTTGCTCCCGCTTGCTCCCGTTTTGCCAACGTCATTGTCGCTGGTCATTTTCCCTGCTTATTTCATCCATTCATTCGTTCATTCATTCGTACGCTCGCTGGTTCTCCCGTTCGCCCGTTCCTCCGCTCGCCCGTTCCTCCGTTCACCCGTTCCTCTGTCCCTGCGTTTCGTTGGTTTCATTTCATTTCGTTTCGTTTCTTTTCGTGTTTTTTGTTTTTTTTTTTTTGTTGTTTTTGTAGCAGCTTTGTTCCCCCCGACCGTCGACCGTCGACCGTTGTCCGTCGTCTCGTCGTCGTTTGTTTGAGGTTATGTTGAATGTCAGTTTGTTATCCTTGTGCAAATCCTTTTATACAAATGAAATTTGCGCCAAATGGCGATAAGCAAAATACAATAGTGTGCGGAAGGTCCGCACAATCGCAGACCCCAGACCCCAGACCCCCAGACATGACCGCCCTGCGGTTTCCAAGAGAACCGAGTTTAAGGATGACCATGCCAGAATTTGGTGGGATTTTAATGGATTCCATTGCCATTGCCATTGCCATTCCATGCTAACGAGTGACTGCATTTCGTCTGTTTGAATTGATAACTAATCCGAGACCCTTCCCGCTCTCTATCTCTCTTTTGCAGACATCAACAAGGGCTCTCCCATCGATTTCAAGAGCGGCTCGGCCTGTTCCACACCCACAAAAGACACACTGAAGGGCGGATACGAGCGCAGCACTCAGGGAGGAGGCTGCAGAGGGCCGGTCTTGCCGCCGAGCGTCATGAACGGACTGCCGTCGCACCACTACTCGGCGCCGATGAACTTCCGCAAGGATCTGGCCGCCCGCTGCTCGTCGTCCTGCATGATCGGGGCGTTCACAGCACTGTGCGTGGCCATCCTGCTGGTGGTCCTGCTGAGCATCACCGGAGTGGTGAACTGGTCCCATCCGGCGCCCTGCACCGTTCTAGTCGGCAACGAGGCCTCCGAGGTCACGGCTGCCAAGAGCACGAACACGGACCTCTCGAAACTGCACAACTCCTCGGTACGCGCCAAGAACGGACAAGGCACTGGAACCGCACAAGGCCAAGGACTCGCCGGAGGCGCTGGCGGAGGATCATCGGGGGCCGCCGTCACGACGGCCACATCGAACAGCGGAACGGCCCAGGGACTGCAGTCGACGTCCGCCTCCTCCGCAGAGGCCACGTCCTCGGCGGCCACCTCATCCTCGCAGTCCTCCCTGACGCCTTCGACGTCGCTCTCCTCATCCCTGGCGAATGCCAATAATGGAGGTAATTATGCACAACTTTTAATTATTTTTAAATGAGTTTTCGCAAGTTTCGTAAGACACCAAGAGGCTGGGAGAGGCCTCAGTGGGAGAGAGAGAGAGAGAGAGAGAAAGAGAGAGAGAGACACTCAAGACGTCGGGGTATTTAGCGTTTAGCGCCCTCTGGCGGAGACAAAAAAGTTTATTGTTTTTGTAGGTTTTATTTTTTTTCGCTTAGTAGACAGGATCCTGAATACTGGATACTGGGATACTGGATACTGGATCCTGGGATAGGGATAGGGATTATTTGAATGCCGGCTTCATTATATCTCGGAACGCCCTCTCCCATTTCTTTCAATTAAAGTTCAAGTTGAGTGCGTTCCTGGGGATTTGCCGGGCTAAAATATTGCATTAATTACTTTTTTGAATTGACAGCAAGACAGAGCCAGACACAAAGACAGAGAGACAGAGAAACAGAGCGAGAGGAGCAGATGCTCAAGGGAGACAGGGGGAGAGATAGAGACAGTTGAAAGTTTTGTATGGGCTGTGTCGGAGGCAACTGTACCCAGACAGGGCTCGGCTTGAGAGCGACACGCGATAAGACAGCGATAGGAATAACATTTGAGTGCGTCTCTACTTATTTTCCAAGATAAAAACATGGCCATGGCCTTGCCACTGTGTACAGTGCGTTTCGTGGCTCGTAAGAGTCGAAATATTTAGCTATTATTTGTTCCATGACTGTAGGATTGAGGGTCCAAGGGTTCTGTATCTGTATCTTGTCACACGTGTGGCACTCAGCCGTCAGCAGTCGACAGTCAGTCGGCAATGGAGCTGTCAGAAGTCGACATCAAACGCTATCCCCCCTCTCTCTCTCTCTCTCTCTCTCTCGCAGTCGGCAGACTGGAGTTTAGCTCTGGGGCCCTAAATATAGCCCCCGTCGCCACCTGTCGTCTGTCAGCCGGTGAACTAGCTCGAAGCTAGACAACTGGGATTGAATTAAAAATACATTTTACGCTTAATTTAAAGGGCGTGGGCCTGGGGTCTAACCGCAAGAGGGGTTCAACGGTGCCTCCTTCGTACAGGCTAAAAAGTACAGTACGGTACAGTGTACAGTGTACTGTGTACTGTGTACAGTGTACGAACCTCTGTCTCGATTCGATTTGTTCGTTCTCTTTACCTTTACTTTTACCTTTACCTCTCTGCCTTTACCTTTAGCTGTAGGAAGAGCAATGTCAACGCTTCTGTCAGTCAGTGGGGCAGGCGGTGAGCGACATCGACATCGACATCGACGAAGTTTAATCGGGGGGTTTGAGGAGCAGCAGGATGGCAATGGCAATGGCGCTGCCGATGACGATGATGATGTGGCGGCTACAGACGTTTCAGGAAGTTTCAGCAACTTAATTACTAGCGAAAGCCTGGACCTGGACCTGGAGCAGGAGCAGGCTGAAAATGTCCCGCCCGGCATTGCGACAGAGCCGGCGAGGACAGGGCAAAGTAATTACGATAAAACTTTGCCCAAATTCGATAGCGTATTGAGTGCCCAGCCCCAGGACGAAGGCTTTGTGGACGACATCAGCGACTATGTCTATGAAGATGAGGCTGAGGACGAGGCTGAAACTGAAGCCGAAGTTACGGCTGAATCGGAGACGGTGACAAATACGGAGAAGGAGTTCCAGAGGAGGCCCAGAAGCGAGCAACAATTTGGCAAATCATTAAACAGCAATTTACGGAGCGCGGCCAAAACGATGGTCAAAAAGAGGACAAAATATGACTTGAAGATGGAGACGGAGGTGGAGATGGAGCAGATGGTGGAGGAGCATCTCGAAGAGACCAGCGATACCATTGAGATGACAACGGAGATGGCGCGGGAGCTGGATCTGAAGCTGGAGGTGGAGCCCAGCACATTTGTTGCTGTTATTGATGACGATAATCAAACTGACAACAGCAGCTCAGGAGCGCCGGCGCCGGAGACGGGCACAGAGACGCTTTTGAGGAGTGACACCGATGACATTGTTGAAATCAACACCCAGCCAGGACGAGCCGAGAGCCAGGAGCAGCAGCAAACGAGGCAAAGACAAAGCACCCTCCTCATCGCCGCCGCCTCATCCGCAAGCATGCCTGCCAAGGAAAATGATTTTCAAATCAGTGGGCAGGATGGGGAGGAGGATGGGGAGGAGGAGAAAGAGTCTGGGGAGCCGCAGCAGGAGAAACCTGCCATTGATGATAACAATAATGAGCGTGATTTAGCTGACAACTATGAGGTAGCCGGGGAGGAGGAGACGCCGCCCGCACAAGGTATAAATCAATCCAACTGCCATGCCAGTGAGATGGAATTACGCTCAGGAAGAGTCCTTACAGTGGGCTCATCTTGGCAAGGATGTGGATCTTGTTGGATCCCAAAGCGGAGAGAGAGAGAGAGGCAGAGAGAAGGAAGTGGTTGCGAGGGAGGTTTTTTGTGAAACTAAATTGTGTAAAATTAATACTTATTATCAGGTGGGGATATCCCACCAAGAAGGATCTCCCTTCAAGACACTTCCTTCTCACGTGCTTTCGCACAAAATTAGCCATACAGAAGGACCCTTCCTGAGCCAGAGTGCACCACTCGTGGCACTCGTACATTTTATTGATCTTAATTTCGATACAAAGGCAGGGCGACTGAGGAGAACCGCGAGGAGCAACCATCATCGCCATCTCCACAGCCACTGCTACCACTTCCAACACTAGGAACAAGTCCGAGCATCTCCGACCTAATGCTGAACGATGCCTCCCCCTTTGAGGAGGATGAGGACATTGACATAGTAAAACTGGATGAAACTCTCAGCTCCAATGAAGAGGAGGTTTACAAGACGGCCAGCAAGGAAGAGCCAGAGCTGAAGCCAGAGCTGAAGCCAGAGCTGAAGCTGAAGCCAAAGCCAAAGCCAAAGACAGAGGCGGATCATCCTGAGGCTGTCAGGGAGAACGAGGTGCTCAAACAGCAGGCGGACAACGAGGACAACGAGATACCCGTCCATCTGAAGCCGCTCAAGCCGTACGTGAGTGAGCGCATTGATCAGCCCGGCAGACGCATCTTTGTGAACCTGACGATAGCCACCGACGACGGCAGCGACTCCGTGTACACCCTGCACGTGGAAGTGCCCACGGGCGGGGGCTCGCACACCATCAAGGAAGTGTTGAGCCACGAGCAGAGGACGCCCCAGTCCCAGTCCCAGTCCCAGCACCAATCCCAGCCGGCGGACAGCAGTGCGGACAACAGCTGTGTCCCGGAGCCACCGCCTCGCATGCCCGACTGCCCCTGCAGCTGCCTGCCCCCCACCATGCCCGTGTACATGGACGAGAACGTTGACATTGACTCTGCTCCAACAACGACACCGGGGACCATTTTGAGTGTCGGTGCCCCCCAGCCCCAGCAGAGACCAAAAGAAGAGTTTGACGCTGGGACTGAGGATGGGGTCGGTGACGGTGACGGTGACGGGGACACTGACACGGGGGGACCAATGCCTGCCACATCCGCTGCGCCCAGCAACGCTACTAACCCCCCCGCTAGCCACCCCGCCACCGAGCTCGATAACAACATTGCCGCCTCCTATACTGAACCGAGTGTTGGTGCAGGTGCAGGTGCAGGTGCTGGTGCTGGTGCATGCCCCGATGTAATGCCAATACTCATACTGGAAGGTGAATTGTGCTCACAGCATTCGTTGCTAACCCCTGGCCCAGCTTTCGACTAACCAGCAATCGACTAACCCCGACTAAACGCTGTACAGAATACTAACTCTAGTCTAAGGCTTCTTACTAAACTCAATCTGAATCACTCCTCATACTGTTCCCCGCATTTGAATGTACAAACACAACCTTCAAGCATGAATATCTGGCATCGCATCAGAATCAGGCATCAGCATCTGGTCATCCACTAACAAAGAGGGGGATCCCCAGCTCCATTCATTGAGGGGGAAGCCAGCGAACCGATGGGACTAGGCTAAGAACTGTACAAAGTCCCCAGCCCCAACTACTGCCTACTACCCTGCCACAATAAATATATATCATGTGTATTATACTATATATCTCATACTTGTATACTTGAAAGAGAAAGACCGAATCGTTGACTAACCCGTGTATCTGTCTACTCTTTGTCCCGCCTCTCATCCCATTATTGCCCAAAAAATTGCGATTGCTTTTGCGTTGCGTTTGCGTTTGCTGCACCTGAAGGAGCCCGCACCTTCCCGGCACGCAGCTTCCCACCGGACGGCACCACCTTTGGCCAGATAACGCTCGGCCAGAAGCTGACCAAGGAGATCCAGCCGTACAGCTACTGGAACATGCAGTTCTACCAGTCGGAGCCGGCATACGTCAAGTTCGACTACACCATACCACGCGGAGCCTCGATCGGGGTGTACGGACGCCGCAACGCCCTGCCCACGCACACCCAGTACCACTTCAAGGAGGTGCTCAGCGGCTTCAGCGCCAGCACACGCACGGCACGAGCTGCTCACGTAAGTAGTGCGCATCCACCTTGGGCTAATACATATACTAACGCTTTGGTTCTCTTTCAAATCACATATCGCACATCACATGTCGCACATCATATGTCGAATCACGTCATTTGCTCGCCTGCTCGCCTGCTTGGCCCGCCGTGCAGCTGTCCATAACGCGGGAGGTTACACGCTACATGGAGCCGGGTCATTGGTTCGTCTCGCTCTACAACGATGACGGGGATGTGCAGGAACTGACCTTCTACGCGGCCATAGCCGAGGACATGACCCAGAACTGCCCGAACGGGTGCTCCGGCAACGGGCAGTGCCTGCTGGGGCACTGCCAGTGCAACCCCGGCTTCGGAGGCGACGACTGCAGCGAGAGCGTCTGCCCGGTGCTGTGCTCGCAGCACGGCGAGTACATCAACGGCGAGTGCATCTGCAATCCCGGCTGGAAGGGCAAGGAGTGCTCGCTGCGGCACGACGAGTGCGAGGTGGCCGACTGCAATGGGCATGGCCACTGCGTCAGCGGCAAATGCCAATGCATGCGCGGCTACAAGGGGAAATTCTGTGAAGAAGGTACAGCCAGGATCCATTCGACTGTCTAGCTATAAGTGCTCGCACAATGTGCATATCCTTGTAAATTCGTCTTGACTAATCTTTGTGCATCTCCTTCCCAGTGGACTGCCCGCACCCGAACTGCTCGGGCCATGGATTCTGCGCCGACGGCACCTGCATCTGCAAGAAGGGCTGGAAGGGACCGGACTGCGCCATCATGGACCAGGACGCCCTACAGTGCCTGCCCGACTGCTCGGGCCACGGCAGCTTTGACCTGGACACCCAGACCTGCTCCTGCGAGGGCAAGTGGAGCGGCGACGATTGCTCCAAGGAGCTGTGCGACCTCGACTGCGGCCAGCACGGACGCTGCGAGGGCGATGCCTGCGCCTGCGACCCCGAATGGGGCGGCGAGTACTGCAACACGAAGCTCTGCGACGGCCGCTGCAACGAGCACGGCCAGTGCAAGAACGGAACGTGCCTCTGTGTGACCGGGTGGAATGGCAAGCACTGCACCATCGAGGGCTGTCCCAACAGCTGCGCCGGACACGGCCAGTGCAGGGTGAGCGGCGAGGGTCAGTGGGAGTGCCGCTGCTACGAGGGCTGGGACGGACCGGACTGTGGCATCGCACTGGAGCTCAACTGCGGCGACAGCAAGGATAATGACAAAGGTGAGACACACACAGAGGAAGGGGGAGAGGGAGAGAGATAGAGAGAATGGCAAGAGCGATTTATAAACAAATTTTCCACAGATGGCCTGGTTGACTGCGAGGATCCCGAGTGCTGTGCCAGCCACGTGTGCAAGACCTCCCAGCTGTGCGTGTCGGCTCCGAAGCCCATCGATGTGCTGCTGCGGAAGCAGCCGCCGGCCATTACCGCCTCCTTCTTCGAGCGGATGAAGTTCCTCATCGACGAGAGCAGCCTGCAGAACTACGCCAAGCTGGAGACCTTCAACGAGAGGTGGGTGCTTCCTGGTAGCCAGTTTGTCCTGGTTTTTTGCTCAGAGTTTTTTAGTTTACAACCGAAATCGAAGTCGCAAGGCTGTGTATAGTTTCCGCAATTGGCATTCAAATCGAATTCAAATCCCGTAAATCCCACCTTACGAAAGTCTAGCTGGATAAACCATATATCAAACAATATATGTATACCATCAAAGAACAAAAAACAAAAATAACAATAATAATCAAATAGTTTGCATAATTAATTGATTTTCTATGTTTAAATATTTACGTTTTTCGTTTTCGTGCCCTCGTCTAAAACAAATCCCCAAAATGAAAACATATCCCACCACAAACCAGAATCCCATTCAAAAATCTTGTAAATATGAATCCCTATATGTCCTTTGTTTACAACGAATCCCCCCATCTCCCATAAAGAATATACAGAAACATCCTAAGTTAGCGCATAAGTACCATATATCCACTAGGAGGTCGAAGAGTCGTTGCCGCGTTAGGTCTAAGTCAAGGTCCGCTTAAGGTAGAGTTAACCAGTTAGAGCACCCTTCACAAAGGGCCATCGCATATCGCATCGGAATCGAACCGAGCCGAGCTAAACCCTTGTGGAGGGATCTGGCGATTTCGGTATGATCGAAACCAACTGCGCTAGGGCCAACGCCAGCATCTGATGAGGCATCTAATGAGGCATCTGATGAGGAGCAGCAATTAACACAACACTTAACCAGACCATAGACAACCATGCTAATTCAATTATTTTCTCTCTGCTCTCTTTTCTTCTCAAACACGCGCTCCCTAAACCGTATTAATGTAATACTAAATTACTCCTGCTCTACTCGAAACTTACTACACTCGATACTACTACTACTACTACTCGATACTAACTACGCAAACGCCCACGCACACGCACCCATTACTCACACTCACAAAACACTCCACTCACTTAACCAAACCCGAACTATGCGTCTACTACGAATTCCAAATGCTTTGCATTAACTAACGAATGCTAATCGCTCTCGTTGCTCCATACTCGGTAAACGGTAATCGGTAATCTGTACTCGTTACTCGTTACACGTTACTCGTTGCTCAATTCGAATCGATATCGAAATCAAAATCAATAATACTAACAGCATTTTTTGGAATTATTTCAATGCAAGGTAAGCAAGCGAAAAGCGGTACTAAAATAATACTAAAAAAAAAACATACTACTCTACTCTACTCTACTACTAATTCTCAATGGTTGTTTGGTACACCTTATACTTATACTTAAACGTATATTTATACTTAAACTTATACTTAAACTTATACTTATACTTAAACTTATACTTATATCGTTACATTCGTTTCCACTCGCTATTTATTTCGAAAACTCGTTCATTTCCATTAACGTTCTTATCATTATCATTTCTTTGAAATATTGTAGTTTATTTTGGTTCCAATAGGCGCTCGGTTGGTTGGTAGTTTACAATATTTTAAGTTCTTTACGCTCCAGACAACCAGCAATATCAACCCAAATATCAACTATCAACCATCGAAGATATCAAATACCCAAACGAAGCGTTGATAAATACCATACTTTGGGTTCTTTAGTTGAACATACATGATATATGTCTAAGCTATCGATTCATTCGAATTGAATCGCTGAATCGTTCTCGTACTTAGGTCAATGCTAGGTCACATACACATATACTACATACATACACACACACTATATATATTGTTCAACTTGTAATACCTTTATGTGTTGAAACGAGTCTTATGTTCTGTGCGTGTGAATTCTTATCATTTATGAGTACTACTTATTTGTTGTTTGTTCAAGTAGTTGCCAGTCCTCAGTTCGAACCGCTTGATAGCCATAGCCATAGCCATCCATATCTACAATAGATGATATGAATATGTATCTATCCTTCAAACGACACCCCATCCTTGCGAGACCCCACTAATCTCTGTTCTCTGTAATCCCCACAGCCGATCGGCAGTAATCCGCGGACGCGTGGTCACCTCGCTGGGCATGGGCCTGGTGGGTGTCCGAGTCTCGACGACCACTCTACTGGAGGGCTTCACGCTGACCCGCGACGACGGCTGGTTCGATCTCATGGTTAATGGTGGAGGGGCTGTCACCCTGCAGTTCGGACGAGCGCCCTTCCGGCCCCAGTCGCGCATTGTGCAGGTGCCCTGGAACGAGGTGGTCATCATCGACGTGGTGGTTATGAGCATGTCCGAGGAGAAGGGCGTGGCCACGACAACGACGCACACGTGCTTCTCGCACGACTACGACCTGATGAAGCCCGTGGTGCTCGCCTCCTGGAAGCACGGCTTCCAAGGAGCCTGTCCCGACCGCAGTGCCATTCTCGCAGAGTCGCAGGTCATCCAGGAATCGCTTCAGATTCCCGGCACAGGACTGAATCTGGTCTATCATTCGTCGCGCGCCGCCGGCTATCTGTCCACGATCAAGCTGCAACTGACCCCCGACACAATACCCGCCACGCTGCACCTCATCCACCTCCGCATCACCATTGAGGGTATCCTCTTCGAGCGCGTCTTCGAGGCCGATCCGGGCATTAAGTTCACGTACGCCTGGAACCGGCTCAACATCTACAGGCAGCGCGTCTACGGCGTGACCACGGCGGTGGTCAAGGTCGGCTACCAATACACGGACTGCAAGGACACCGTTTGGGATATCCAGACCACCAAGCTGAGTGGCCACGACATGTCCATCTCGGAGGTGGGCGGCTGGAACCTAGACATCCACCATCGCTACAACTTCCACGAGGGCATCCTGCAGAAGGGCGACGGCTCGAACATCTACCTGCGGAACAAGCCCCGCATCATCCTCACCACCATGGGCGATGGCCACCAGCGACCTCTCGAGTGCCTGGACTGCGACGGCCTGGCCATGAAGCAGCGTCTGCTCGCCCCCGTCGCTCTGGCTGCCGCCCCTGATGGCAGTCTCTTTGTCGGCGACTTCAACTACATCCGGCGCATAATGACCGACGGCAGCATCCGCACCGTCGTCAAGCTGAATGCCACTCGCGTGTCCTACCGCTACCACATGGCCCTGAGTCCGCTCGACGGCACTCTGTATGTCTCCGACCCGGAGTCGCACCAGATCATCCGTGTGCGCGACACCAACGACTACTCGCAGCCGGAGCTGAACTGGGAGGCGATCGTGGGTTCCGGCGAGCGCTGCTTGCCCGGAGACGAGGCCCACTGCGGGGACGGAGCATTAGCGAAGGACGCCAAGCTGGCGTACCCCAAGGGCATTGCCATCTCCAGCGACAACATCCTGTACTTTGCGGATGGAACGAACATCCGAATGGTGGATCGGGACGGCATCGTGAGCACCCTCATCGGCAACCACATGCACAAGTCGCACTGGAAGCCCATACCCTGCGAAGGCACCCTCAAGCTGGAGGAGATGCATCTGCGCTGGCCCACCGAGCTGGCCGTTTCGCCCATGGACAACACCCTGCACATCATCGACGACCACATGATCCTGCGCATGACCCCAGACGGACGCGTTCGAGTGATCTCCGGTCGGCCGCTGCACTGCGCCACTGCCTCCACGGCCTACGACACGGATCTGGCCACACACGCCACCCTGGTGATGCCACAATCCATAGCATTCGGACCCCTCGGAGAGCTATTCGTGGCCGAGAGCGACTCGCAAAGGATCAACCGCGTGCGAGTGATCGGAACGGACGGACGCATTGCACCGTTCGCGGGCGTCGAGTCCAAGTGCAACTGCCTGGAGCGCGGATGCGACTGCTTTGAGGCGGAGCACTACCTGGCCACAAGCGCCAAGTTCAACACCATTGCCGCCCTGGCCGTCACCCCCGACGGACACGTACACATCGCCGACCAGGCCAACTACCGCATACGGTCCGTGATGTCGAGCATTCCCGAGGCGAGCCCCTCGCGGGAGTACGAGATTTACGCGCCGGACATGCAGGAGATCTACATCTTCAACAGGTTCGGGCAGCACGTCTCCACGCGCAACATCCTCACCGGAGAGACCACGTACGTGTTCACCTACAACGTGAACACCTCCAACGGCAAGCTGAGCACCGTCACGGATGCGGCCGGCAACAAGGTGTTCCTGCTGCGCGACTACACCTCGCAGGTGAACTCCATCGAGAACACCAAGGGCCAGAAGTGCCGCCTGCGCATGACCCGCATGAAGATGCTGCACGAGCTGAGCACGCCGGACAACTACAACGTCACCTACGAGTACCACGGCCCCACGGGACTTCTCAAGACCAAACTGGACTCCACCGGACGCTCATATGTCTACAACTACGACGAGTTCGGCCGCCTCACCTCCGCCGTGACGCCTACCGGAAGGGTCATCGAACTGAGCTTCGACCTGAGCGTGAAGGGAGCCATGGTGAAGGTGTCGGAGAACTCCCAGAAAGAGCAGTCGATGCTGATCCAGGGATCCACGGTCATCGTGAAGAACGGAGCCGCCGAGTCGCGCACCACCGTCGACATGGACGGCTCCACGACCAGCATTACGCCCTGGGGACACACCCTCCAAATGGAGGTGGCCCCGTACACGATTCTGGCCGAACAGAGTCCCCTGCTAGGCGAGAGCTACCCCGTGCCGGCCAAGCAGCGCACGGAGATCGCTGGGGATCTGGCCAACCGCTTCGAGTGGCGCTACTTCGTGCGTCGCCAGCAGCCGCAGCTGCCGGGCAAGCAGAACAAGGCAACGCCACGCCCCGTTACCGAGGTGGGACGCAAGCTGCGCGTGAACGGAGACAATGTGCTGACCCTGGAATACGATCGCGAGACCCAGTCTGTGGTGGTGATGGTGGACGACAAGCAGGAGCTGCTGAACGTCACCTACGACCGCACTTCGCGCCCCATCAGCTTCCGACCGCAATCGGGCGACTATGCGGACGTCGATCTGGAGTACGATCGCTTCGGGCGGCTGGTTAGCTGGAAGTGGGGCGTGCTCCAGGAGGCCTACTCCTTCGATCGCAACGGCCGCCTCAACGAGATCAAGTACGGCGACGGCTCGACCATGGTCTATGCCTTCAAGGATATGTTCGGATCGTTGCCATTGAAGGTGACCACGCCGCGCCGCTCGGACTATCTGCTGCAGTACGACGATGCCGGGGCTCTGCAGAGTCTGACCACGCCGCGTGGCCACATCCACTCGTTCTCGCTGCAGACGTCGCTGGGCTTCTTCAAGTACCAGTACTACTCGCCCATTAACCGCCATCCCTTCGAGATTCTGTACAACGACGAGGGCCAGATCCTAGCCAAGATCCACCCCCACCAATCCGGCAAGGTTGCCTTTGTGCACGACGCCGCCGGACGCCTGGAGACAATTCTGGCGGGACTCTCGAGCACCCACTACACCTACCAAGACACCACCAGCCTGGTGAAGTCCGTGGAGGTGCAGGAGCCCGGCTTCGAGCTGCGCCGCGAATTCAAGTACCACGCCGGCATCCTCAAGGACGAGAAGCTGCGGTTCGGCTCCAAGAACTCGCTGGCCTCGGCCCACTTCAAGTACGCCTACGACGGCAACGCCAGATTAAGCGGCATCGAGATGGCCATCGACGACAAAGAGCTGCCCACGACCCGTTACAAGTACAGCCAGAACCTGGGACAGCTGGAGGTCGTTCAGGACCTGAAGATAACACGCAACGCGTTCAACCGCACGGTCATCCAGGACTCGGCCAAGCAATTCTTCACCATTGTGGACTACGACCAGCACGGTCGCGTCAAGAGTGTGCTCATGAACGTCAAGAACATCGACGTGTTCCGCCTGGAGCTGGACTACGACCTGCGAAACCGCATCAAGTCGCAGAAGACGACCTTTGGCCGGTCCACGGCCTTCGACAAGATCAACTACAATGCCGATGGCCATGTGATCGAGGTCCTGGGCACCAACAACTGGAAGTATTTGTACGACGAGAACGGCAACACTGTGGGCGTTGTGGATCAGGGGGAGAAGTTCAATCTGGGCTACGACATCGGGGATCGCGTGATCAAGCTGGGCGACGTGGAGTTCAACAACTACGATGCCCGCGGCTTTGTGGTGCGTCGAGGGGAGCAGAAGTACCGGTACAACAACCGAGGACAGCTGATCCACGCCTTCGAGCGCGAGCGGTTCCAGAGCTGGTACTACTATGACGACCGCAGCCGCCTGGTGGCCTGGCACGACAACAAGGGCAACACTACACAGTACTACTACGCCAATCCGCGGACCCCGCACCTGGTCACGCATGTGCACTTCCCCAAGCTAGGCAAGACCATGAAGTTCTACTACGACGACCGCGACATGCTGATTGCCCTGGAGAACGCCGATCAGAGGTACTATGTCGCCACCGATCAGAACGGCTCGCCCCTGGCCTTCTTCGACATGAACGGCGGCATCGTCAAGGAGCTTAAGCGCACTCCGTTCGGGCGCATCATCAAGGACACCAAGCCCGACTTCTTTGTGCCTGTTGACTTCCACGGCGGTCTGATCGATCCACACACCAAGCTGATCTACACGGAGCAGCGGCAGTACGATCCCCACGTGGGTCAATGGATGACACCGCTCTGGGAGACCCTTGCCACCGAAATGTCGCACCCCACGGATGTGTTCATCTACCGGTACCACAACAACGACCCCATCAACCCGAACAAGCCGCAGAACTACATGATCGACCTGGACGCCTGGCTGCAGCTGTTCGGCTACGACCTGGACAACATGCAGAGCACCCGCTACACCAAACTGGCCCAGTACACTCCCCAGGCTTCCATCAAATCGAACACGCTGGCCCCCGACTTTGGCGTCATCTCCGGGCTGGAGTGCATTGTGGAGAAGACGAGCGAGAAGTTCAGTGACTTTGATTTCGTGCCCAAGCCGCTGCTTAAGATGGAGCCAAAGATGCGCAACCTCCTGCCGCGCGTCAGCTACCGTCGCGGTGTCTTTGGCGAGGGCGTGCTGCTCTCGACGATCGGCGGACGGGCCCTGGTCAGCGTTGTGGATGGAGCCAATAGCGTGGTGCAGGACGTTGTGAGCAGTGTGTTCAACAACTCCTTCTTCCTGGACCTGCACTTCAGCATACACGACCAGGACGTCTTCTACTTTGTGAAGGACAATGTGCTGAAGTTACGCGACGACAACGAGGAGCTGCGTCGCCTGGGCGGCATGTTCAACATATCAACACACGAGATCAGCGATCACGGCGGCAGTGCGGCCAAGGAGCTGCGCCTCCACGGCCCCGACGCGGTGGTGATCATCAAGTACGGCGTGGATCCCGAGCAGGAGCGTCATCGCATACTCAAGCATGCCCACAAGCGAGCCGTGGAGAGGGCCTGGGAGCTGGAGAAGCAGCTGGTAGCTGCCGGCTTCCAGGGTCGCGGTGACTGGACCGAGGAGGAGAAGGAGGAGCTCGTCCAACACGGCGACGTCGATGGATGGATTGGCATTGACATACACAGCATTCACAAGTATCCCCAGCTGGCCGACGATCCCGGCAACGTGGCCTTCCAGCGCGATGCCAAGCGCAAGCGCCGCAAGACAGGAAGCAGCCACAGATCCAGCTCCAGCCGGCGCCAACTCAGGGTCGGCGAGCCGAATGCGTGAGTCGAGGAGGACAAAGAGGAGCAGCAACTTGAGCCCGAGCCCAAGACCGAGCTCGAGCCCGAGCTCGATGTGGAGCTGGAGAGTGAAGCGGCCGATGGGGAGTATGGCGAGCAGGAGGACTACTTAATAGCCGTGGGCAGAAAGGAGCAGAGGGACAGCAGCGAGACGGCTGAGGAGCAGATTTTGTAATTAGGTGAAATACGCAACAGCGACAACCACAACCACAACCACAGCAGCACAATGACACATGATGACAAGAGAACACACAAGAGAACATTCAACAAAACACTAATTAATATGAACTTTGATCAAGCTTAAAGTTTAGTATTAGTCACCAGGCCACCCAGCCCAGATATGTAACGGCACCGGCACTGGTATGTGCACCGGAACCGAACAGAAATATGTATGTGTATGTTGATGTTGAGTTTAGGCTTACAATAGGCGTAGTCCATGTGTGTAATGTTTACTGGAATTTTTTTTTAGAATTTAAGTCAGTGTCCTTCCGGACAACAGCCTGCTTGCATTTGCATTTGCATTGGCATTGGCATCCGCATGTACGCTACAAGAGCGTATTGATGAATCTAATGCATCAGCAGAGGGACAGAGCTCCGAATGGAGTGGAACAGAACAAAATATAACAGAATAGAACAGAGCAATGCTCGTATTGTTTGATCGCGAGCCTATTTTGTGTCTGGTCTACCCATTGGCCCAGTAGCATTTGGATGTCGAACGATGAGTATTACACAGCAAAATATGCATACGAATAAGTAAAGATGTTAATCTAACAGTTGAATAAATGTAAAGAGATTAAAGGCAACCAGTAGTAGCCCTAGCCCCTAGCCCCTAGACCCTAGCCTAGCCCCCACTCATGGCTTGAAAGCTGCTTCACTTTCGTAATGCTTTGTGTATATACGACTACGACTACTTTACTATATGCTTTAACTATCGATCAGCGCGTTTATTTTTCTTTCAAACACGTACTTCTTTTCAACGAAAAAGATACTTTACCCGAATGCTCGAATTTAAATTACTCAGAAGCGTCTTCTTTGTTTGGATAGCTGAGAATCAAAAGGAATCTTTAGACATACAGACAGACAGACAGTCCCCCTTCAAAGCAATGCAATGCAATACTCTATCGACTCTTTCCACTCATTTTTTTTAAATGTTAAACTGTTGAATTTGTAATTCAAAGGAAAAATGCATTAAAAACTTTTTACAAATTGTGATATATATTTCTAAACATTTAATTTGAGAACTTGAAGTGTGACGAACAAAAATCGAAGTAAATCGAATGGAATCGAACCGAACCGAACCGAATATGAACATGAACAGCAACACCATGTACTGTACTCATTTTTTTTAAAGATAGTCCTTAACTTTTAGTTTTTAGACCGCAATATTTAGTGTGTACCGTTTGCCATGTTAATTTGTAAAAGCAACCCAGTTTTTAATGCTAAATCCCCCCACGGGAGTGTCACATAGCGTTTAGTTTCTTTTAATCTGGTGATTTTTTTTTTTTTGTTTTTCAATTATTGCAATTTTAATTGCCCCGATTTGAAGCCGTTTCTAAGGTCCCTTCTATTTTGTTGGCCTTTAGCCAACATTTTGTGTTTATAATTATTATTGAAATATTTATAACTGAAACTAAACTATTGACTATTGAGATATAAACTAGCATAAAAACTTAGTGTGCGTATTTAGGTCTTGAGGAGTACGTGAACGTAAACGTAAACGTAAATACACCCCTATAATAACCATATGGAACACACCTTGTATTATATACACCCGCAAATACACAAACACAAACACACACACATATACTACACATACACATAGTTATTAAGGATTAGGCTAAAGAAAGGAAGATCGGTAAGGACGAAAAGGATTAGCCCCTAACTAATGTCAAAATAAGCGATGGATACTGTTCCAAGGCAGAATGGACTGGGGAGTGCAGAGAGAAGAGCGTAGTAATTAGCTAAAGTGTTAGTAATTTTATTCAATAAAATTATAAATGAAACAAAAGATAATTGATAATGGATAAACACTTAAACCCTATATTTAAGACTATACATCATAATCTGTACGCGTACATTTTTTTTTTTTTTGAGGAGTGAAGCTGCTGCTGTGTAACTAATGGAAGATATGGAAGCGATATCTTTCTCTATTTTTTTTTTCTGAACATTACACAGCAGAAACATTTACTCAAACGGAATATTGTAAAAATCGCAAACGTATATAAATGTGTATGTAATAAGATTAAGCAAGCATTATATTAACCAAAAAAACATATAACGAACAAAACAAAATTATTGAAATCAGCGTAAAGAAAGCAGCACACAATTGTGACTGAGAAACAAAAGATCTACAGAATACTAGTACGGATGGATGCAGATGGTCCACGTCCAACTCGTTTGTGCTTTGATCTACATACCGAAACCCCCTTTTTTCTTCGACGTGAACTGTAAATTTCCAGCAAATGGCGAGCGCCAACCTTAAGCAATTAGTTGGGCTCATGTTTAGACTTAATAACTGATTGTAATGAAATAGAAACCACATCTATAAGCAGCACGCCGTTGAAGTAAAGCAATTACGATTCGAATCATTCATAACTTACGATACATGTATTAAGTGTACGAAATTGAAATTGTCTCTTCAAATCATACAGATACCGATCACCGATCAAGCCGCCACAGCAGCGGTAGAGTTAGTTTATAAAATAAAATAAAAAACAAAACGATTGCAAAAAAAAAAAACAAAAACAAAGAATGACGCAACGCAAAAATTAATTGTATTCACATAACATACCTACATTTATGGCAAGCCGATATACATGATAATACATCCATATAAATACATATATATACTAACTAATAATATTACGAGTAAAAAGCGATTTCAATAAAATGGAAAATATAAAAAAAAACTGTTTTCAATTTATAGTTTTACGATTCTGTTGATTTTCAAAATTAAGTAATACATTTCAGAACAATATTGCACGATCTATGGCGCCTAACAACGTTATAAGTCGAAATCCTTAATAGCATTAATGTAAATTCAAACGATCGAGGATATTTTCCCGATCACGAGAAGGCGTGGCACGCGTTGCCGCATCGGCCCATAAATAGTCGAAATGGGTTTTTCGATTTTGGAAAACTTGCTTACCATCATAATTTTTGCGAATGTCGTGAAAAATTGATGTCCCTTTTCCCCATTGCAGTCGATTGCCAGGACTCTCCTAAACACGACAAGACATGCCGTATTGCAGAAATATGGCGTGCAGAAGAAACCAGTATTTTAATGATATGCAAATCCAAATCTTCATAAGACTATATCTCAGACAGTAAAGGACCAACTCTCTCAGGATCGGGAGGATAAAATAAAAATCAAGAATAACAATTATAATAATAATTATTCAATAAAAATCAAGAAAAACAATTATAATAATAGTTATTCGATAAAAATCAAGAATAACAATTATAATAATAGTTATTCAATAAAAATCAAGAATAACAATTATAATAATAGTTATTCGATAGAAATCAAGAATAACAATTATAATAATAGTTATTCAATAAAAATCAAGAATAACAATTATAATAATAGTTATTCGATAGAAATCAAGAATAACAATTATAATAACAATTATTCAATAAAAATCAAGAATAACAATTATAATAATAGTTATTCGATAGAAATCAAGAATAACAATTATAATAACAATTATTCAATAAAAATCAAGAATAACAATTATAATAACAATTATTCAATAAAAATCAAGAATAACAATTATAATAATAGTTATTCGATAAAAATAAAGAATAACAATTATAATAACAATTATTCAATAAAAATCAAGAATAACAATTATAATAACAATTATTCAATAAAAATCAAGAATAACAATTATAATAATAGTTATTCGATAGAAATCAAGAATAACAATTATTCAATAAAAATCAAGAAAAACAATTATAATAATAGTTATTCGATAGAAATCAAGAATAACAATTATAATAACAATTATTCAATAAAAATCAAGAATAACAATTATAATAACAATTATTCAATAAAAATTAAGAATAACAATTATAATAATAGTTATTCGATAGAAATCAAGAATAACAATTATAATAACAATTATTCAATAAAAATCAAGAATAACAATTATAATAACAATTATTCAATAAAAATCAAGAATAACAATTATAATAATAGTTATTCGATAAAAATCAAGAATAACAATTATAATAATAGTTATTCAATAAAAATCAAGAATAACAATTATAATAATAGTTATTCGATAAAAATCAAGAATAACAGTTATAATAATAGTTATTCAATAAAAATCAAGAATAACAATTATAATAATAGTTATTCGATAAAAATCAAGAATAACAATTATAATAACAATTATACGATAAAAATCAAGAATAACAATTATAATAACAATTATACGATAAAAATCAAGAATAACAATTATAATAATAGTTATTCAATAAAAATGAAGAATAACAATTATAATAACAATTATACGATAAAAATCAAGAATAACAATTATAATAATAGTTATACGATAAAAATCAAGAATAACAATTATAATAACAATTATTCAATAAAAATCAAGAATAACAATTATAATAACAATTATTCAATAAAAATCAAGAATAACAATTATCATAATAGTTATTCGATAGAAATCAAGAATAACAATTATAATAACAATTATTCAATAAAAATCAAGAATAACAATTATAATAACAATTATTCAATAAAAATCAAGAATAAAAATTATAATAATAGTTATTCGATAGAAATCAAGAATAACAATTATTCAATAAAAATCAAGAATTACAATTATAATAACAATTATTCAATAAAAATCAAGAATAACAATTATAATAACAATTATCCGATAAAAATCAAGAATAACAATTATAATAACAATTATACGATAAAAATCAAGAATAACAATTATAATAATAGTTATTCAATAAAAATGAAGAATAACAATTATAATAACAATTATACGATAAAAATCAAGAATAACAATTATTCAATAAAAATCAAGAATAACAATTATAATAATAGTTATTCGATACAAATCAAGAATAACAATTATAATAATAGTTATTCAATAAAAATCAAGAATAACAATTATAATAATAGTTATTCGATAGAAATCAAGAATAACAATTATAATAATAGTTATTCAATAAAAATCAAGAATAACAATTATAATAATAGTTATTCGATAAAAATCAAGAATAACAGTTATAATAATAGTTATTCAATAAAAATCAAGAATAACAATTATAATAATAGTTATTCGATAAAAATCAAGAATAACAATTATAATAACAATTATTCAATAAAAATCAAGAATAACAATTATCATAATAGTTATTCAATAAAAATCAAGAATAACAATTATAATAATAGTTATTCGATAGAAATCAAGAATAACAATTATAATAACAATTATTCAATAAAAATCAAGAATAACAATTATAATAACAATTATTCAATAAAAATCAAGAATAACAATTATAATAATAGTTATTCGATAGAAATCAAGAATAACAATTGTAATAACAATTATTCAATAAAAATCAAGAATAACAATTATAATAACAATTATTCAATAAAAATCAAGAATAACAATTATAATAATAGTTATTCAATAAAAATCAAGAATAACAATTATAATAATAGTTATTCGATAAAAATCAAGAATAACAATTATAATAATAGTTATTCGATAAAAATCAAGAATAACAATTATAATAATAGTTATTCAATAAAAATCAAGAATAACAATTATAATAACAATTATTCAATAAAAATCAAGAATAACAATTATAATAACAATTATTCAATAAAAATCAAGAATAACAATTATCATAATAGTTATTCGATAGAAATCAAGAATAACAATTATAATAACAATTATTCAATAAAAATCAAGAATAACAATTATAATAACAATTATTCAATAAAAATCAAGAATAAAAATTATAATAATAGTTATTCGATAGAAATCAAGAATAACAATTATTCAATAAAAATCAAGAATTACAATTATAATAACAATTATTCAATAAAAATCAAGAATAACAATTATAATAACAATTATACGATAAAAATCAAGAATAACAATTATAATAACAATTATACGATAAAAATCAAGAATAACAATTATAATAATAGTTATTCAATAAAAATGAAGAATAACAATTATAATAACAATTATACGATAAAAATCAAGAATAACAATTATTCAATAAAAATCAAGAATAACAATTATAATAATAGTTATTCGATACAAATCAAGAATAACAATTATAATAATAGTTATTCAATAAAAATCAAGAATAACAATTATAATAATAGTTATTCGATAGAAATCAAGAATAACAATTATAATAATAGTTATTCAATAAAAATCAAGAATAACAATTATAATAATAGTTATTCGATAAAAATCAAGAATAACAGTTATAATAATAGTTATTCAATAAAAATCAAGAATAACAATTATAATAATAGTTATTCGATAAAAATCAAGAATAACAATTATAATAACAATTATTCAATAAAAATCAAGAATAACAATTATCATAATAGTTATTCAATAAAAATCAAGAATAACAATTATAATAATAGTTATTCGATAGAAATCAAGAATAACAATTATAATAACAATTATTCAATAAAAATCAAGAATAACAATTATAATAACAATTATTCAATAAAAATCAAGAATAACAATTATAATAATAGTTATTCGATAGAAATCAAGAATAACAATTGTAATAACAATTATTCAATAAAAATCAAGAATAACAATTATAATAACAATTATTCAATAAAAATCAAGAATAACAATTATAATAATAGTTATTCAATAAAAATCAAGAATAACAATTATAATAATAGTTATTCGATAAAAATCAAGAATAACAATTATAATAATAGTTATTCGATAAAAATCAAGAATAACAATTATAATAATAGTTATTCAATAAAAATCAAGAATAACAATTATAATAACAATTATTCAATAAAAATCAAGAATAACAATTATAATAACAATTATTCAATAAAAATCAAGAATAACAATTATAATAATAGTTATTCGATAAAAATCAAGAATAACAATTATAATAATAGTTATTCAATAAAAATCAAGAATAACAATTATAATAATAGTTATTCGATAAAAATCAAGAATAACAATTATAATAATAGTTATTCAATAAAAATCAAGAATAACAATTATCATAATAGTTATTCAATAAAAATAAAGAATAACAATTATAATAACAATTATTCAATAAAAATCAAGAATAACAATTATCATAATAGTTATTCAATAAAAATCAAGAATAACAATTATCATAATAGTTATTCAATAAAAATCAAGAATAACTACGCCCTGTTCGTGCGCGGTTCGTGCCATGGCCCGCCGGGATCAGAAAAATGCCTATGATCCTTCGGTAAGGACTCCAACATCACAACTATACATATTTAGTTTTCTGGGCTGTTTGTGGCCCGATCGAATCGTGAGACGGCTTCCTGTGATCGGAAAAATGTCCTTGATTAATTGGACTCCTTATCAAGGATTAAGGACATTTTCCCCAATCAAAAATATTTAGTTTTATCCGTTATTTGTGAACTAATCGGGGCGTGACACGACTTTTTTAATCGGAATAGATTCCCCCATACAGGATACAGCAAGGATAGGTTTATTCATCATAACTTAACCTAGTATGAATAGATAAAAAAGTGGAAAACATTTATATCCTTAAAACTAACATCAACGAGATCTATATAAAGTCTAGTAGTCCGCGCAGTTCCTGCCTTGGTTGCCATGCCAAAGTCCTTGCAAGGGGTGAGCTTTTGTCCTGCTGCGATGTCTGGCTGGGATAGGCCTCGGTCTGTCTCGAATGCTCGTCGGTAATGCTTGGATAGTGCTCCGTCTGGCGGGGGGAAATCAAGTAGGACTCGGTTTGTAGCAAAGCGTAGGGTACATAGTCCTCTGTGAAGGAAGATATATTTTAAAATATGTCCACCATTACTTACATATATACTGATTCACTTACGCGGCCCGAAGCTAATGCTCAGCGTTTGATACGGCGGCATACGAATGGGCGTCCTGGCTGTCTCATGATGACGCGGCTTTAACCGAATGCTTGAGCCGCAGATCCAGAAAGCTCCTTTGCGACATTTTTGGTGCATAACCTGGCACATCTCTATACTGTATGGTTGGTGGCAGGCAATAGAATTCGATGAATAAGTTAAAGTTATATTGTCAGTGAAAGTATGTCACTCATTTTTATTTAAATATACTGGTACGGCTTGCGAAGTCTTTGAAAATGCTGCCTTGATTTCAACTTGATAATTGGCAGGCAGCTTGGCAGTCGATTGGTAGGACTCACCTGGTCACGAAAAGACATGCGCACCCCGATCGGCTGCCGTATTGCAGAGATATAGCGTGCAGAAGAAACCTGTATTCTATTGATATGCAATACCAACTCCTAGGAGGGCTATATCTCAGGCAACTAGGGTCAGATCGGTGAAAGACCTACTCTCCCAGGATCGGGAGGATCCAGCCTCTCGTTCGGCATCAGAATCTCGACTTTGAAAATGAGGCCGATTTTTTGAAAATTTAATGATGTAACCATCATGATTTTTTGCGAAAATCGTGAAAAAATGGATGTCCTTTTTTCCGATTGCAATCGATTGGCAGGACTCGCCCGATCGTGAAAAGACATACCGCACCCCGATCGGCTGCCGTATTGCAGAGATATAGCGTGCAGAAGAAACCTGTATTCTAGGGATATGCAATACCAACTCCTAGGAGGGCTATATCTCAGGCAAATAGGGCCAGATCGGTGAAAGACCTACTCTCCCAGGATCGGGAGGATCCAGCCTCTCGTTCGGCATCAGAATCTCGACTTTGAAAATGAGGCCGATTTTTGGAAAATTTAATGATGTAACCATCATGATTTTTTGCGAAAATCGTGAAAAAATGGATGTCCTTTTTTCCGATTGCAATCGATTGGCAGGACTCGCCCGATCGTGAAAAGACATACCGCACCCCGATCGGCTGCCGTATTGCAGAGATATAGCGTGCAGAAGAAACCTGTATTCTAGGGATATGCAATACCAACTCCTAGGAGGGCTATATCTCAGGCAAATCGGGCCAGATCGGTGAGAGACCAGCTCTCCCAGGATCGGGAGGATCCAGACTTTCGAACCGCATCAGAATTTCGACTTTGAAAATGAGGCCGATTTTTTGAAAATTTAATGATGTAACCATCATGATTTTTTGCGAAAATCGTGAAAAAATGGATGTCCTTTTTTCCGATTGCAATCGATTGGCAGGACTCGCCTAGTCACGAAAAGACATACCGCATCCCGATCGGCTGCCGTATTGCAGAGATATAGCGTGCAGAAGAAACCTGTATTCTAGGGATATGCAATACCAACTCCTAGGAGGGCTATATCTCAGGCAAATAGGGCCAGATTGGTGAGAGATCAACTCTCCCAGGATCGGGAGGATCCAGCCTGTCGTTCGGCATCAGAATCTCGACTTTGAAAATGAGGCCGATTTTTTGAAAATTTAATGATGTAACCATCATGATTTTTTGCGAAAATCGTGAAAAAATGGATGTCCTTTTTTCCGATTGCAATCGATTGGCAGGACTCGCCTAGTCACGAAAAGACATACCGCACCCCGATCGGCTGCCGTATTGCAGAGATATAGCGTGCAGAAGAAACCTGTATTCTAGGGATATGCAATACCAACTCCTATGAGGGCTATATCTCAGGCAAATCGGGCCAGATCGGTGAGAGACCAGCTCTCCCAGGATCGGGAGGATCCGGACTTTCGAACCGCATCAGAATTTCGACTTTGAAAATGAGGCCGATTTTTTGAAAATTTAATGATGTAACCATCATGATTTTTTGCGAAAATCGTGAAAAAATGGATGTCCTTTTTTCCGATTGCAATCGATTGGCAGGACTCGCCTAGTCACGAAAAGACATACCGCATCCCGATCGGCTGCCGTATTGCAGAGATATAGCGTGCAGAAGAAACCTGTATTCTAGGGATATGCAATACCAACTCCTAGGAGGGCTATATCTCAGGCAAATAGGGCCAGATCGGTGAGAGACCAACTCTCCCAGGATCGGGAGGACCCAGCCTGTCGTTCGGCATCAGAATCTCGACTTTGAAAATGAGGCCGATTTTTTGAAAATTTAATGATGTAACCATCATGATTTTTTGCGAAAATCGTGAAAAAATGGATGTCCTTTTTTCGGATTGCAGTCAATTGGCAGGACTCACCCGATCGTGAAAAGACATACCGCACCCCGATCGGCTGCCGTATTGCAGAGATATAGCGTGCAGAAGAAACCTGTATTCTAGGGATATGCAATACCAACTCCTAGGAGGGCTATATCTCAGGCAAATAGGGCCAGATCGGTGAAAGACCTACTCTCCCAGGATCGGGAGGATCCAGCCTCTCGTTCGGCATCAGAATCTCGACTTTGAAAATGAGGCCGATTTTTGGAAAATTTAATGATGTAACCATCATGATTTTTTGCGAAAATCGTGAAAAAATGGATGTCCTTTTTTCCGATTGCAATCGATTGGCAGGACTCGCCCGATCGTGAAAAGACATACCGCACCCCGATCGGCTGCCGTATTGCAGAGATATAGCGTGCAGAAGAAACCTGTATTCTAGGGATATGCAATACCAACTCCTAGGAGGGCTATATCTCAGGCAAATAGGGCCAGATCGGTGAAAGACCTACTCTCCCAGGATCGGGAGGATCCAGCCTCTCGTTCGGCATCAGAATCTCGACTTTGAAAATGAGGCCGATTTTTGGAAAATTTAATGATGTAACCATCATGATTTTTTGCGAAAATCGTGAAAAAATGGATGTCCTTTTTTCCGATTGCAATCGATTGGCAGGACTCGCCCGATCGTGAAAAGACATACCGCACCCCGATCGGCTGCCGTATTGCAGAGATATAGCGTGCAGAAGAAACCTGTATTCTAGGGATATGCAATACCAACTCCTAGGAGGGCTATATCTCAGGCAAATCGGGCCAGATCGGTGAGAGACCAGCTCTCCCAGGATCGGGAGGATCCAGACTTTCGAACCGCATCAGAATTTCGACTTTGAAAATGAGGCCGATTTTTTGAAAATTTAATGATGTAACCATCATGATTTTTTGCGAAAATCGTGAAAAAATGGATGTCCTTTTTTTCCGATTGCAATCGATTGGCAGGACTCGCCCGATCGTGAAAAGACATACCGCACCCCGATCGGCTACCGTATTGCAGAGATATAGCGTGCAGAAGAAACCTGTATTCTAGGGATATGCAATACCAACTCCTAGGAGGGCTATATCTCAGGCAAATCGGGCCAGATCGGTGAGAGACCAGCTCTCCCAGGATCGGGAGGATCCAGACTTTCGAACCGCATCAGAATTTCGACTTTGAAAATGAGGCCGATTTTTGGAAAATTTAATGATGTAACCATCATGATTTTTTGCGAAAATCGTGAAAAAATGGATGTCCTTTTTTCCGATTGCAATCGATTGGCAGGACTCGCCTAGTCACGAAAAGACATACCGCACCCCGATCGGCTGCCGTATTGCAGAGATATAGCGTGCAGAAGAAACCTGTATTCTAGGGATATGCAATACCAACTCCTATGAGGGCTATATCTCAGGCAAATCGGGCCAGATCGGTGAGAGACCAGCTCTCCCAGGATCGGGAGGATCCGGACTTTCGAACCGCATCAGAATTTCGACTTTGAAAATGAGGCCGATTTTTTGAAAATTTAATGATGTAACCATCATGATTTTTTGCGAAAATCGTGAAAAAATGGATGTCCTTTTTTCCGATTGCAATCGATTGGCAGGACTCGCCCGATCGTGAAAAGACATACCGCACCCCGATCGGCTGCCGTATTGCAGAGATATAGCGTGCAGAAGAAACCTGTATTCTAGGGATATGCAATACCAACTCCTAGGAGGGCTATATCTCAGGCAAATAGGGCCAGATCAGTGAAAGACCTACTCTCCCAGGATCGGGAGGATCCAGATTTTCGAACAGCATCAGAATTTCGACTTTGAAAATGAGGCCGATTTTTTGAAAATTTAATGATGTAACCATCATGATTTTTTGCGAAAATCGTGAAAAAAATGGATGTCCTTTTTTCCGATTGCAATCGATTGGCAGGACTCGCCCGATCGTGAAAACACATACCGCACCCCGATCGGCTGCCGTATTGCAGAGATATAGCGTGCAGAAGAAACCTGTATTCTAGGGATATGCAATACCAACTCCTAGGAGGGCTATATCTCAGGCAAATCGGGCCAGATCAGTGAAAGACCTACTCTCCCAGGATCGGGAGGATCCAGATTTTCGAACAGCATCAGAATTTCGACTTTGAAAATGAGGCCGATTTTTTGAAAGTTTAATGATGTAACCATCATGATTTTTTGCGAAAATCGTGAAAAAATGGATGTCCTTTTTTCCGATTGCAATCGATTGGCAGGACTCGCCCGATCGTGAAAAGACATACCGCACCCCGATCGGCTGCCGTATTGCAGAGATATAGCGTGCAGAAGAAACCTGTATTCTAGGGATATACAATACCAACTCCTAGGAGGGCTATATCTCAGGCAAATAGGGCCAGATCGGTGAGAGACCAACTCTCCCAGGATCGGGAGGATCCAGCCTGTCGTTCGGCATCAGAATCTCGACTTTGAAAATGAGGCCGATTTTTTGAAAATTTAATGATGTAACCATCATGATTTTTTGCGAAAATCGTGAAAAAATGGATGTCCTTTTTTTCCGATTGCAATCGATTGGCAGGACTCGCCTAGTCACGAAAAGACATACCGCATCCCGATCGGCTGCCGTATTGCAGAGATATAGCGTGCAAAAGAAACCTGTATTCTAGGGATATGCAATACCAACTCCTAGGAGGGCTATATCTCAGGCAAATAGGGCCAGATCGGTGAGAGACCAACTCTCCCAGGATCGGGAGGATCCAGCCTGTCGTTCGGCATCAGAATCTCGACTTTGAAAATGAGGCCGATTTTTTGAAAATTTAATGATGTAACCATCATGATTTTTTGCGAAAATCGTGAAAAAATGGATGTCCTTTTTTCCGATTGCAATCGATTGGCAGGACTCGCCCGATCGTGAAAAGACATACCGCACCCCGATCGGCTGCCGTATTGCAGAGATATAGCGTGCAGAAGAAACCTGTATTCTAGGGATATGCAATACCAACTCCTAGGAGGGCTATATCTCAGGCAAATAGGGCCAGATCAGTGAAAGACCTACTCTCCCAGGATCGGGAGGATCCAGATTTTCGAACAGCATCAGAATTTCGACTTTGAAAATGAGGCCGATTTTTTGAAAATTTAATGATGTAACCATCATGATTTTTTGCGAAAATCGTGAAAAAAATGGATGTCCTTTTTTCCGATTGCAATCGATTGGCAGGACTCGCCCGATCGTGAAAACACATACCGCACCCCGATCGGCTGCCGTATTGCAGAGATATAGCGTGCAGAAGAAACCTGTATTCTAGGGATATGCAATACCAACTCCTAGGAGGGCTATATCTCAGGCAAATCGGGCCAGATCAGTGAAAGACCTACTCTCCCAGGATCGGGAGGATCCAGATTTTCGAACAGCATCAGAATTTCGACTTTGAAAATGAGGCCGATTTTTTGAAAGTTTAATGATGTAACCATCATGATTTTTTGCGAAAATCGTGAAAAAATGGATGTCCTTTTTTCCGATTGCAATCGATTGGCAGGACTCGCCCGATCGTGAAAAGACATACCGCACCCCGATCGGCTGCCGTATTGCAGAGATATAGCGTGCAGAAGAAACCTGTATTCTAGGGATATGCAATACCAACTCCTAGGAGGGCTATATCTCAGGCAAATCGGGCCAGATCAGTGAAAGACCTACTCTCCCAGGATCGGGAGGATCCAGATTTTCGAACAGCATCAGAATTTCGACTTTGAAAATGAGGCCGATTTTTTGAAAGTTTAATGATGTAACCATCATGATTTTTTGCGAAAATCGTGAAAAAATGGATGTCCTTTTTTCCGATTGCAATCGATTGGCAGGACTCGCCTAGTCACGAAAAGACATACCGCATCCCGATCGGCTGCCGTATTGCAGAGATATAGCGTGCAGAAGAAACCTGTATTCTAGGGATATGCAATACCAACTCCTAGGAGGGCTATATCTCAGGCAAATAGGGCCAGATCGGTGAGAGACCAGCTCTCCCAGGATCGGGAGGATCCAGACTTTCGAACCGCATCAGAATTTCGACTTTGAAAATGAGGCCGATTTTTTGAAAATTTAATGATGTAACCATCATGATTTTTTGCGAAAATCGTGAAAAAATGGATGTCCTTTTTTCCGATTGCAATCGATTGGCAGGACTCGCCTAGTCACGAAAAGACATACCGCATCCCGATCGGCTGCCGTATTGCAGAGATATAGCGTGCAGAAGAAACCTGTATTCTAGGGATATGCAATACCAGCTCCTAGGAGGGCTATATCTCAGGCAAATAGGGCCAGATCGGTGAGAGACCAACTCTCCCAGGATCGGGAGGATCCAGCCTGTCGTTTGGCATCAGAATCTCGACTTTGAAAATGAGGCCGATTTTTTGAAAATTTAATGATGTAACCATCATGATTTTTTGCGAAAATCGTGAAAAAATGGATGTCCTTTTTTCCGATTGCAATCGATTGGCAGGACTCGCCTGGTCACGAAAAGACATACCGCACCCCGATCGGCTGCCGTATTGCAGAGATATAGCGTGCAGAAGAAACCTGTATTCTAGGGATATGCAATACCAACTCCTAGGAGGGCTATATCTCAGGCAAATCGGGCCAGATCGGTGAGAGACCAGCTCTCCCAGGATCGGGAGGATCCAGACTTTCGAACCGCATCAGAATTTCGACTTTGAAAATGAGGCCGATTTTTTGAAAATTTAATGATGTAACCATCATGATTTTTTGCGAAAATCGTGAAAAAATGGATGTCCTTTTTTCCGATTGCAATCGATTGGCAGGACTCGCCCGATCGTGAAAAGACATACCGCACCCCGATCGGCTGCCGTATTGCAGAGATATAGCGTGCAGAAGAAACCTGTATTCTAGGGATATGCAATACCAACTCCTAGGAGGGCTATATCTCAGGCAAATAGGGCCAGATCGGTGAGAGACCAACTCTCCCAGGATCGGGAGGATCCAGCCTGTCGTTCGGCATCAGAATCTCGACTTTGAAAATGAGGCCGATTTTTTGAAAATTTAATGATGTAACCATCATGATTTTTTGCGAAAATCGTGAAAAAATGGATGTCCTTTTTTCCGATTGCAATCGATTGGCAGGACTCGCCTGGTCACGAAAAGACATACCGCATCCCGATCGGCTGCCGTATTGCAGAGATATAGCGTGCAGAAGAAACCTGTATTCTAGGGATATGCAATACCAGCTCCTAGGAGGGCTATATCTCAGGCAAATAGGGCCAGATCGGTGAGAGACCAACTCTCCCAGGATCGGGAGGATCCAGCCTGTCGTTCGGCATCAGAATCTCGACTTTGAAAATGAGGCCGATTTTTTGAAAATTTAATGATGTAACCATCATGATTTTTTGCGAAAATCGTGAAAAAATGGATGTCCTTTTTTCCGATTGCAATCGATTGGCAGGACTCGCCTGGTCACGAAAAGACATACCGCACCCCGATCGGCTGCCGTATTGCAGAGATATAGCGTGCAGAAGAAACCTGTATTCTAGGGATATGCAATACCAACTCCTAGGAGGGCTATATCTCAGGCAAATCGGGCCAGATCGGTGAGAGACCAGCTCTCCCAGGATCGGGAGGATCCAGACTTTCGAACCGCATCAGAATTTCGACTTTGAAAATGAGGCCGATTTTTTGAAAATTTAATGATGTAACCATCATGATTTTTTGCGAAAATCGTGAAAAAATGGATGTCCTTTTTTCCGATTGCAATCGATTGGCAGGACTCGCCTAGTCACGAAAAGACATACCGCACCCCGATCGGCTGCCGTATTGCAGAGATATAGCGTGCAGAAGAAACCTGTATTCTAGGGATATGCAATACCAACTCCTAGGAGGGCTATATCTCAGGCAAATAGGGCCAGATCGGTGAAAGACCTACTCTCCCAGGATCGGGAGGATCCAGACTTTCGAACCGCATCAGAATTTCGACTTTGAAAATGAGGCCGATTTTTTGAAAATTTAATGATGTAACCATCATGATTTTTTGCGAAAATCGTGAAAAAATGGATGTCCTTTTTTCCGATTGCAATCGATTGGCAGGACTCGCCTAGTCACGAAAAGACATACCGCATCCCGATCGGCTGCCGTATTGCAGAGATATAGCGTGCAGAAGAAACCTGTATTCTAGGGATATGCAATACCAACTCCTAGGAGGGCTATATCTCAGGCAAATAGGGCCAGATCGGTGAAAGACCTACTCTCCCAGGATCGGGAGGATCCAGACTTTCGAACCGCATCAGAATTTCGACTTTGAAAATGAGGCCGATTTTTTGAAAATTTAATGATGTAACCATCATGATTTTTTGCGAAAATCGTGAAAAAATGGATGTCCTTTTTTCCGATTGCAATCGATTGGCAGGACTCGCCCGATCGTGAAAAGACATACCGCATCCTGATCGGCTGCCGTATTGCAGAGATATAGCGTGCAGAAGAAACCTGTATTCTAGGGATATGCAATACCAACTCCTAGGAGGGCTATATCTCAGGCAAATAGGGCCAGATCGGTGAGAGACCAACTCTCCCAGGATCGGGAGGATCCAGCCTGTCGTTCGGCATCAGAATCTCGACTTTGAAAATGAGGCCGATTTTTTGAAAATTTAATGATGTAACCATCATGATTTTTTGCGAAAATCGTGAAAAAATGGATGTCCTTTTTTCCGATTGCAGTCAATTGGCAGGACTCGCCCCATCATGAAAAGACATGCCGCGCCCCGATCGGCGCCCATATTGCAGAGATATAGCGTGTAGAAGAAACCTGTATTCTAGGGATATGCAAAACCAACTCCTAGGAGAGCTATATCTCAGACAAATAGGGCCAGTTCGGTGAGAGACCAACTCTCCCAGGATCGGGAGGATCCAGCCTGTCGTTCGGCATCAAAATCTCGACTTTGAAAATGAGGCCGATTTTTGGCAAATTTAATGATGTAACCATCATGATTTTTTGCGAAAATCGTGAAAAAATGGATGTCCTTTTTTCCGATTGCAATCGATTGGCAGGACTCGCCCGATCGTGAAAAGACATACCGCACCCCGATCGGCTGCCGTATTGCAGAGATATAGCGTGCAGAAGAAACCTGTATTCTAGGGATATACAATACCAACTCCTAGGAGGGCTATATCTCAGGCAAATAGGGCCAGATCGGTGAGAGACCAACTCTCCCAGGATCGGGAGGATCCAGCCTGTCGTTCGGCATCAGAATCTCGACTTTGAAAATGAGGCCGATTTTTGGAAAATTTAATGATGTAACCATCATGATTTTTTGCGAAAATCGTGAAAAAATGGATGTCCTTTTTTCCGATTGCAATCGATTGGCAGGACTCGCCTAGTCACGAAAAGACATACCGCATCCCGATCGGCTGCCGTATTGCAGAGATATAGCGTGCAGAAGAAACCTGTATTCTAGGGATATGCAATACCAACTCCTAGGAGGGCTATATCTCAGGCAAATAGGGCCAGATCGGTGAGAGATCAACTCTCCCAGGATCGGGAGGATCCAGCCTGTCGTTCGGCATCAGAATCTCGACTTTGAAAATGAGGCCGATTTTTGGAAAATTTAATGATGTAACCATCATGATTTTTTGCGAAAATCGTGAAAAAATGGATGTCCTTTTTTCCGATTGCAATCGATTGGCAGGACTCGCCCGATCGTGAAAAGACATACCGCATCCCGATCGGCTGCCGTATTGCAGAGATATAGCGTGCAGAAGAAACCTGTATTCTAGGGATATGCAATACCAACTCCTAGGAGGGCTATATCTCAGGCAAATAGGGCCAGATCGGTGAAAGACCTACTCTCCCAGGATCGGGAGGATCCAGACTTTCGAACCGCATCAGAATTTCGACTTTGAAAATGAGGCCGATTTTTGGAAAATTTAATGATGTAACCATCATGATTTTTTGCGAAAATCGTGAAAAAATGGATGTCCTTTTTTCCGATTGCAATCGATTGGCAGGACTCGCCTAGTCACGAAAAGACATACCGCATCCCGATCGGCTGCCGTATTGCAGAGATATAGCGTGCAGAAGAAACCTGTATTCTAGGGATATGCAATACCAACTCCTAGGAGGGCTATATCTCAGGCAAATAGGGCCAGATCGGTGAGAGATCAACTCTCCCAGGATCGGGAGGATCCAGCCTGTCGTTCGGCATCAGAATCTCGACTTTGAAAATGAGGCCGATTTTTGGAAAATTTAATGATGTAACCATCATGATTTTTTGCGAAAATCGTGAAAAAATGGATGTCCTTTTTTCCGATTGCAATCGATTGGCAGGACTCGCCTGGTCACGAAAAGACATACCGCACCCCGATCGGCTGCCGTATTGCAGAGATATAGCGTGCAGAAGAAACCTGTATTCTAGGGATATGCAATACCAACTCCTAGGAGGGCTATATCTCAGGCAAATCGGGCCAGATCGGTGAGAGACCAGCTCTCCCAGGATCGGGAGGATCCAGCCTGTCGTTCGGCATCAGAATTTCGACTTTGAAAATGAGGCCGATTTTTTGAAAATTTAATGATGTAACCATCATGATTTTTTGCGAAAATCGTGAAAAAATGGATGTCCTTTTTTCCGATTGCAATCGATTGGCAGGACTCGCCTAGTCACGAAAAGACATACCGCATCCCGATCGGCTGCCGTATTGCAGAGATATAGCGTGCAGAAGAAACCTGTATTCTAGGGATATGCAATACCAACTCCTAGGAGGGCTATATCTCAGGCAAATCGGGCCAGATCGGTGAGAGACCAGCTCTCCCAGGATCGGGAGGATCCAGACTTTCGAACCGCATCAGAATTTCGACTTTGAAAATGAGGCCGATTTTTTGAAAATTTAATGATGTAACCATCATGATTTTTTGCGAAAATCGTGAAAAAATGGATGTCCTTTTTTCCGATTGCAATCGATTGGCAGGACTCGCCTGGTCACGAAAAGACATACCGCATCCCGATCGGCTGCCGTATTGCAGAGATATAGCGTGCAGAAGAAACCTGTATTCTAGGGATATGCAATACCAACTCCTAGGAGGGCTATATCTCAGGCAAATAGGGCCAGATCGGTGAAAGACCTACTCTCCCAGGATCGGGAGGATCCAGACTTTCGAACCGCATCAGAATTTCGACTTTGAAACTGAGGCCGATTTTTTGAAAATTTAATGATGTAACCATCATGATTTTTTGCGAAAATCGTGAAAAAATGGATGTCCTTTTTTCCGATTGCAATCGATTGGCAGGACTCGCCCGATCGTGAAAAGACATACCGCATCCCGATCGGCTGCCGTATTGCAGAGATATAGCGTGCAGAAGAAACCTGTATTCTAGGGATATGCAATACCAACTCCTAGGAGGGCTATATCTCAGGCAAATAGGGCCAGATCGGTGAGAGACCAACTCTCCCAGGATCGGGAGGATCCAGCCTGTCGTTCGGCATCAGAATCTCGACTTTGAAAATGAGGCCGATTTTTTGAAAATTTAATGATGTAACCATCATGATTTTTTGCGAAAATCGTGAAAAAATGGATGTCCTTTTTTCCGATTGCAATCGATTGGCAGGACTCGCCTAGTCACGAAAAGACATACCGCATCCCGATCGGCTGCCGTATTGCAGAGATATAGCGTGCAGAAGAAACCTGTATTCTAGGGATATGCAATACCAACTCCTAGGAGGGCTATATCTCAGGCAAATAGGGCCAGATCGGTGAGAGACCAACTCTCCCAGGATCGGGAGGATCCAGCCTGTCGTTCGGCATCAGAATCTCGACTTTGAAAATGAGGCCGATTTTTTGAAAATTTAATGATGTAACCATCATGATTTTTTGCGAAAATCGTGAAAAAATGGATGTCCTTTTTTCCGATTGCAATCGATTGGCAGGACTCGCCTGGTCACGAAAAGACATACCGCACCCCGATCGGCTGCCGTATTGCAGAGATATAGCGTGCAGAAGAAACCTGTATTCTAGGGATATGCAATACCAACTCCTAGGAGGGCTATATCTCAAGCAAATCGGGCCAGATCGGTGAGAGACCAGCTCTCCCAGGATCGGGAGGATCCAGACTTTCAAACCGCATCAGAATTTCGACTTTGAAAATGAGGCCGATTTTTTGAAAATTTAATGATGTAACCATCATGATTTTTTGCGAAAATCGTGAAAAAATGGATGTCCTTTTTTCCGATTGCAATCGATTGGCAGGACTCGCCCGATCGTGAAAAGACATACCGTGCAGAAGAAACCTGTATTCTAGGGATATACAATACCAACTCCTAGGAGGGCTATATCTCAGGCAAATAGGGCCAGATCGGTGAGAGACCAACTCTCCCAGGATCGGGAGGATCCAGCCTGTCGTTCGGCATCAGAATCTCGACTTTGAAAATGAGGCCGATTTTTTGAAAATTTAATGATGTAACCATCATGATTTTTTGCGAAAATCGTGAAAAAATGGATGTCCTTTTTTCCGATTGCAATCGATTGGCAGGACTCGCCTGGTCACGAAAAGACATACCGCACCCCGATCGGCTGCCGTATTGCAGAGATATAGCGTGCAGAAGAAACCTGTATTCTAGGGATATGCAATACCAACTCCTAGGAGGGCTATATCTCAGGCAAATCGGGCCAGATCGGTGAGAGACCAGCTCTCCCAGGATCGGGAGGATCCAGACTTTCGAACCGCATCAGAATTTCGACTTTGAAAATGAGGCCGATTTTTTGAAAATTTAATGATGTAACCATCATGATTTTTTGCGAAAATCGTGAAAAAATGGATGTCCTTTTTTCCGATTGCAATCGATTGGCAGGACTCGCCCGATCGTGAAAAGACATACCGCACCCCGATCGGCTGCCGTATTGCAGAGATATAGCGTGCAGAAGAAACCTGTATTCTAGGGATATACAATACCAACTCCTAGGAGGGCTATATCTCAGGCAAATAGGGCCAGATCGGTGAGAGACCAGCTCTCCCAGGATCGGGAGGATCCAGACTTTCGAACCGCATCAGAATTTCGACTTTGAAAATGAGGCCGATTTTTTGAAAATTTAATGATGTAACCATCATGATTTTTTGCGAAAATCGTGAAAAAATGGATGTCCTTTTTTCCGATTGCAATCAATTGGCAGGACTCGCCCGATCGTGAAAACACATACCGCACCCCGATCGGCTGCCGTATTGCAGAGATATAGCGTGCAGAAGAAACCTGTATTCTAGGGATATGCAATACCAACTCCTAGGAGGGCTATATCTCAGGCAAATAGGGCCAGATCGGTGAGAGACCAACTCTCCCAGGATCGGGAGGATCCAGCCTGTCGTTCGGCATCAGAATCTCGACTTTGAAAATGAGGCCGATTTTTTGAAAATTTAATGATGTAACCATCATGATTTTTTGCGAAAATCGTGAAAAAATGGATGTCCTTTTTTCCGATTGCAATCGATTGGCAGGACTCGCCTGGTTACGAAAAGACATACCGCATCCCGATCGGCTGCCGTATTGCAGAGAAACCTGTATTCTAGGGATATGCAATACCAACTTCTAGGAGGGCTATATCTCAGGCAAATAGGGCCAGATCGGTGAGAGACCAACTCTCCCAGGATCGGGAGGATCCAGCCTGTCGTTCGGCATCAGAATCTCGACTTTGAAAATGAGGCCGATTTTTTGAAAATTTAATGATGTAACCATCATGATTTTTTGCGAAAATCGTGAAAAAATGGATGTCCTTTTTTCCGATTGCAATCGATTGGCAGGACTCGCCTGGTTACGAAAAGACATACCGCATCCCGATCGGCTGCCGTATTGCAGAGATATAGCGTGCAGAAGAAACCTGTATTCTAGGGATATGCAATACCAACTCCTAGGAGGGCTATATCTCAGGCAAATAGGGCCAGATCGGTGAGAGACCAACTCTCCCAGGATCGGGAGGATCCAGCCTGTCGTTCGGCATCAGAATCTCGACTTTGAAAATGAGGCCGATTTTTTGAAAATTTAATGATGTAACCATCATGATTTTTTGCGAAAATCGTGAAAAAATGGATGTCCTTTTTTCCGATTGCAATCGATTGGCAGGACTCGCCTAGTCACGAAAAGACATACCGCATCCCGATCGGCTGCCGTATTGCAGAGATATAGCGTGCAGAAGAAACCTGTATTCTAGGGATATGCAATACCAACTCCTAGGAGGGCTATATCTCAGGCAAATAGGGCCAGATCGGTGAGAGATCAACTCTCCCAGGATCGGGAGGATCCAGATTTTCGAACAGCATCAGAATTTCGACTTTGAAAATGAGGCCGATTTTTTGAAAATTTAATGATGTAACCATCATGATTTTTTGCGAAAATCGTGAAAAAATGGATGTCCTTTTTTCCGATTGCAATCGATTGGCAGGACTCGCCTGGTTACGAAAAGACATACCGCATCCCGATCGGCTGCCGTATTGCAGAGAAACCTGTATTCTAGGGATATGCAATACCAACTTCTAGGAGGGCTATATCTCAGGCAAATAGGGCCAGATCGGTGAAAGACCTACTCTCCCAGGATCGGGAGGATCCAGACTTTCGAACCGCATCAGAATTTCGACTTTGAAACTGAGGCCGATTTTTTGAAAATTTAATGATGTAACCATCATGATTTTTTGCGAAAATCGTGAAAAAATGGATGTCCTTTTTTCCGATTGCAATCGATTGGCAGGACTCGCCTAGTCACGAAAAGACATACCGCATCCCGATCGGCTGCCGTATTGCAGAGATATAGCGTGCAGAAGAAACCTGTATTCTAGGGATATGCAATACCAACTCCTAGGAGGGCTATATCTCAGGCAAATAGGGCCAGATCGGTGAGAGATCAACTCTCCCAGGATCGGGAGGATCCAGATTTTCGAACAGCATCAGAATTTCGACTTTGAAAATGAGGCCGATTTTTTGAAAATTTAATGATGTAACCATCATGATTTTTTGCGAAAATCGTGAAAAAATGGATGTCCTTTTTTCCGATTGCAATCGATTGGCAGGACTCGCCTAGTCACGAAAAGACATACCGCATCCCGATCGGCTGCCGTATTGCAGAGATATAGCGTGCAGAAGAAACCTGTATTCTAGGGATATGCAATACCAACTCCTAGGAGGGCTATATCTCAGGCAAATCGGGCCAGATCGGTGAGAGACCAGCTCTCCCAGGATCGGGAGGATCCAGACTTTCGAACCGCATCAGAATTTCGACTTTGAAAATGAGGCCGATTTTTTGAAAATTTAATGATGTAACCATCATGATTTTTTGCGAAAATCGTGAAAAAATGGATGTCCTTTTTTCCGATTGCAATCGATTGGCAGGACTCGCCTGGTCACGAAAAGACATACCGCATCCCGATCGGCTGCCGTATTGCAGAGATATAGCGTGCAGAAGAAACCTGTATTCTAGGGATATGCAATACCAACTCCTAGGAGGGCTATATCTCAGGCAAATAGGGCCAGATCGGTGAAAGACCTACTCTCCCAGGATCGGGAGGATCCAGACTTTCGAACCGCATCAGAATTTCGACTTTGAAACTGAGGCCGATTTTTTGAAAATTTAATGATGTAACCATCATGATTTTTTGCGAAAATCGTGAAAAAATGGATGTCCTTTTTTCCGATTGCAATCGATTGGCAGGACTCGCCCGATCGTGAAAAGACATACCGCATCCCGATCGGCTGCCGTATTGCAGAGATATAGCGTGCAGAAGAAACCTGTATTCTAGGGATATGCAATACCAACTCCTAGGAGGGCTATATCTCAGGCAAATAGGGCCAGATCGGTGAGAGACCAACTCTCCCAGGATCGGGAGGATCCAGCCTGTCGTTCGGCATCAGAATCTCGACTTTGAAAATGAGGCCGATTTTTTGAAAATTTAATGATGTAACCATCATGATTTTTTGCGAAAATCGTGAAAAAATGGATGTCCTTTTTTCCGATTGCAATCGATTGGCAGGACTCGCCTAGTCACGAAAAGACATACCGCATCCCGATCGGCTGCCGTATTGCAGAGATATAGCGTGCAGAAGAAACCTGTATTCTAGGGATATGCAATACCAACTCCTAGGAGGGCTATATCTCAGGCAAATAGGGCCAGATCGGTGAGAGACCAACTCTCCCAGGATCGGGAGGATCCAGCCTGTCGTTCGGCATCAGAATCTCGACTTTGAAAATGAGGCCGATTTTTTGAAAATTTAATGATGTAACCATCATGATTTTTTGCGAAAATCGTGAAAAAATGGATGTCCTTTTTTCCGATTGCAATCGATTGGCAGGACTCGCCTGGTCACGAAAAGACATACCGCACCCCGATCGGCTGCCGTATTGCAGAGATATAGCGTGCAGAAGAAACCTGTATTCTAGGGATATGCAATACCAACTCCTAGGAGGGCTATATCTCAAGCAAATCGGGACAGATCGGTGAGAGACCAGCTCTCCCAGGATCGGGAGGATCCAGACTTTCAAACCGCATCAGAATTTCGACTTTGAAAATGAGGCCGATTTTTTGAAAATTTAATGATGTAACCATCATGATTTTTTGCGAAAATCGTGAAAAAATGGATGTCCTTTTTTCCGATTGCAATCGATTGGCAGGACTCGCCCGATCGTGAAAAGACATACCGTGCAGAAGAAACCTGTATTCTAGGGATATACAATACCAACTCCTAGGAGGGCTATATCTCAGGCAAATAGGGCCAGATCGGTGAGAGACCAACTCTCCCAGGATCGGGAGGATCCAGCCTGTCGTTCGGCATCAGAATCTCGACTTTGAAAATGAGGCCGATTTTTTGAAAATTTAATGATGTAACCATCATGATTTTTTGCGAAAATCGTGAAAAAATGGATGTCCTTTTTTCCGATTGCAATCGATTGGCAGGACTCGCCTGGTCACGAAAAGACATACCGCACCCCGATCGGCTGCCGTATTGCAGAGATATAGCGTGCAGAAGAAACCTGTATTCTAGGGATATGCAATACCAACTCCTAGGAGGGCTATATCTCAGGCAAATCGGGCCAGATCGGTGAGAGACCAGCTCTCCCAGGATCGGGAGGATCCAGACTTTCGAACCGCATCAGAATTTCGACTTTGAAAATGAGGCCGATTTTTTGAAAATTTAATGATGTAACCATCATGATTTTTTGCGAAAATCGTGAAAAAATGGATGTCCTTTTTTCCGATTGCAATCGATTGGCAGGACTCGCCCGATCGTGAAAAGACATACCGCACCCCGATCGGCTGCCGTATTGCAGAGATATAGCGTGCAGAAGAAACCTGTATTCTAGGGATATACAATACCAACTCCTAGGAGGGCTATATCTCAGGCAAATAGGGCCAGATCGGTGAGAGACCAGCTCTCCCAGGATCGGGAGGATCCAGACTTTCGAACCGCATCAGAATTTCGACTTTGAAAATGAGGCCGATTTTTTGAAAATTTAATGATGTAACCATCATGATTTTTTGCGAAAATCGTGAAAAAATGGATGTCCTTTTTTCCGATTGCAATCAATTGGCAGGACTCGCCCGATCGTGAAAACACATACCGCACCCCGATCGGCTGCCGTATTGCAGAGATATAGCGTGCAGAAGAAACCTGTATTCTAGGGATATGCAATACCAACTCCTAGGAGGGCTATATCTCAGGCAAATAGGGCCAGATCGGTGAGAGACCAACTCTCCCAGGATCGGGAGGATCCAGCCTGTCGTTCGGCATCAGAATCTCGACTTTGAAAATGAGGCCGATTTTTTGAAAATTTAATGATGTAACCATCATGATTTTTTGCGAAAATCGTGAAAAAATGGATGTCCTTTTTTCCGATTGCAATCGATTGGCAGGACTCGCCTGGTTACGAAAAGACATACCGCATCCCGATCGGCTGCCGTATTGCAGAGAAACCTGTATTCTAGGGATATGCAATACCAACTTCTAGGAGGGCTATATCTCAGGCAAATAGGGCCAGATCGGTGAGAGACCAACTCTCCCAGGATCGGGAGGATCCAGCCTGTCGTTCGGCATCAGAATCTCGACTTTGAAAATGAGGCCGATTTTTTGAAAATTTAATGATGTAACCATCATGATTTTTTGCGAAAATCGTGAAAAAATGGATGTCCTTTTTTCCGATTGCAATCGATTGGCAGGACTCGCCTGGTTACGAAAAGACATACCGCATCCCGATCGGCTGCCGTATTGCAGAGATATAGCGTGCAGAAGAAACCTGTATTCTAGGGATATGCAATACCAACTCCTAGGAGGGCTATATCTCAGGCAAATAGGGCCAGATCGGTGAGAGACCAACTCTCCCAGGATCGGGAGGATCCAGCCTGTCGTTCGGCATCAGAATCTCGACTTTGAAAATGAGGCCGATTTTTTGAAAATTTAATGATGTAACCATCATGATTTTTTGCGAAAATCGTGAAAAAATGGATGTCCTTTTTTCCGATTGCAATCGATTGGCAGGACTCGCCTAGTCACGAAAAGACATACCGCATCCCGATCGGCTGCCGTATTGCAGAGATATAGCGTGCAGAAGAAACCTGTATTCTAGGGATATGCAATACCAACTCCTAGGAGGGCTATATCTCAGGCAAATAGGGCCAGATCGGTGAGAGATCAACTCTCCCAGGATCGGGAGGATCCAGATTTTCGAACAGCATCAGAATTTCGACTTTGAAAATGAGGCCGATTTTTTGAAAATTTAATGATGTAACCATCATGATTTTTTGCGAAAATCGTGAAAAAATGGATGTCCTTTTTTCCGATTGCAATCGATTGGCAGGACTCGCCTGGTCACGAAAAGACATACCGCACCCCGATCGGCTGCCGTATTGCAGAGATATAGCGTGCAGAAGAAACCTGTATTCTAGGGATATGCAATACCAACTCCTAGGAGGGCTATATCTCAGGCAAATCGGGCCAGATCGGTGAGAGACCAGCTCTCCCAGGATCGGGAGGATCCAGACTTTCAAACCGCATCAGAATTTCGACTTTGAAAATGAGGCCGATTTTTTGAAAATTTAATGATGTAACCATCATGATTTTTTGCGAAAATCGTGAAAAAATGGATGTCCTTTTTTCCGATTGCAATCGATTGGCAGGACTCGCCTGGTCACGAAAAGACATACCGCACCCCGATCGGCTGCCGTATTGCAGAGATATAGCGTGCAGAAGAAACCTGTATTCTAGGGATATGCAATACCAACTCCTAGGAGGGCTATATCTCAGGCAAATCGGGCCAGATCGGTGAGAGACCAGCTCTCCCAGGATCGGGAGGATCCAGACTTTCGAACCGCATCAGAATTTCGACTTTGAAAATGAGGCCGATTTTTTGAAAATTTAATGATGTAACCATCATGATTTTTTGCGAAAATCGTGAAAAAATGGATGTCCTTTTTTCCGATTGCAATCGATTGGCAGGACTCGCCCGATCGTGAAAAGACATACCGCACCCCGATCGGCTGCCGTATTGCAGAGATATAGCGTGCAGAAGAAACCTGTATTCTAGGGATATACAATACCAACTCCTAGGAGGGCTATATCTCAGGCAAATAGGGCCAGATCGGTGAGAGACCAGCTCTCCCAGGATCGGGAGGATCCAGACTTTCGAACCGCATCAGAATTTCGACTTTGAAAATGAGGCCGATTTTTTGAAAATTTAATGATGTAACCATCATGATTTTTTGCGAAAATCGTGAAAAAATGGATGTCCTTTTTTCCGATTGCAATCGATTGGCAGGACTCGCCCGATCGTGAAAAGACATACCGCACCCCGATCGGCTGCCGTATTGCAGAGATATAGCGTGCAGAAGAAACCTGTATTCTAGGGATATACAATACCAACTCCTAGGAGGGCTATATCTCAGGCAAATAGGGCCAGATCGGTGAGAGACCAACTCTCCCAGGATCGGGAGGATCCAGCCTGTCGTTCGGCATCAGAATCTCGACTTTGAAAATGAGGCCGATTTTTTGAAAATTTAATGATGTAACCATCATGATTTTTTGCGAAAATCGTGAAAAAATGGATGTCCTTTTTTCCGATTGCAATCGATTGGCAGGACTCGCCTGGTCACGAAAAGACATACCGCACCCCGATCGGCTGCCGTATTGCAGAGATATAGCGTGCAGAAGAAACCTGTATTCTAGGGATATGCAATACCAACTCCTAGGAGGGCTATATCTCAGGCAAATCGGGCCAGATCGGTGAGAGACCAGCTCTCCCAGGATCGGGAGGATCCAGACTTTCGAACCGCATCAGAATTTCGACTTTGAAAATGAGGCCGATTTTTTGAAAATTTAATGATGTAACCATCATGATTTTTTGCGAAAATCGTGAAAAAATGGATGTCCTTTTTTCCGATTGCAATCGATTGGCAGGACTCGCCCGATCGTGAAAAGACATACCGCACCCCGATCGGCTGCCGTATTGCAGAGATATAGCGTGCAGAAGAAACCTGTATTCTAGGGATATACAATACCAACTCCTAGGAGGGCTATATCTCAGGCAAATAGGGCCAGATCGGTGAGAGACCAGCTCTCCCAGGATCGGGAGGATCCAGACTTTCGAACCGCATCAGAATTTCGACTTTGAAAATGAGGCCGATTTTTTGAAAATTTAATGATGTAACCATCATGATTTTTTGCGAAAATCGTGAAAAAATGGATGTCCTTTTTTCCGATTGCAATCAATTGGCAGGACTCGCCCGATCGTGAAAACACATACCGCACCCCGATCGGCTGCCGTATTGCAGAGATATAGCGTGCAGAAGAAACCTGTATTCTAGGGATATGCAATACCAACTCCTAGGAGGGCTATATCTCAGGCAAATAGGGCCAGATCGGTGAGAGACCAACTCTCCCAGGATCGGGAGGATCCAGCCTGTCGTTCGGCATCAGAATCTCGACTTTGAAAATGAGGCCGATTTTTTGAAAATTTAATGATGTAACCATCATGATTTTTTGCGAAAATCGTGAAAAAATGGATGTCCTTTTTTCCGATTGCAATCGATTGGCAGGACTCGCCTGGTTACGAAAAGACATACCGCATCCCGATCGGCTGCCGTATTGCAGAGAAACCTGTATTCTAGGGATATGCAATACCAACTCCTAGGAGGGCTATATCTCAGGCAAATAGGGCCAGATCGGTGAGAGACCAACTCTCCCAGGATCGGGAGGATCCAGCCTGTCGTTCGGCATCAGAATCTCGACTTTGAAAATGAGGCCGATTTTTTGAAAATTTAATGATGTAACCATCATGATTTTTTGCGAAAATCGTGAAAAAATGGATGTCCTTTTTTCCGATTGCAATCGATTGGCAGGACTCGCCTGGTTACGAAAAGACATACCGCATCCCGATCGGCTGCCGTATTGCAGAGATATAGCGTGCAGAAGAAACCTGTATTCTAGAGATATGCAATACCAACTCCTAGGAGGGCTATATCTCAGGCAAATAGGGCCAGATCGGTGAGAGATCAACTCTCCCAGGATCGGGAGGATCCAGATTTTCGAACAGCATCAGAATTTCGACTTTGAAAATGAGGCCGATTTTTTGAAAATTTAATGATGTAACCATCATGATTTTTTGCGAAAATCGTGAAAAAATTGATGTCCTTTTTTCCGATTGCAATCGATTGGCAGGACTCGCCTAGTCACGAAAAGACATACCGCATCCCGATCGGCTGCCGTATTGCAGAGATATAGCGTGCAGAAGAAACCTGTATTCTAGGGATATGCAATACCAACTCCTAGGAGGGCTATATCTCAGGCAAATCGGGCCAGATCGGTGAGAGACCAGCTCTCCCAGGATCGGGAGGATCCAGACTTTCGAACCGCATCAGAATTTCGACTTTGAAAATGAGGCCGATTTTTTGAAAATTTAATGATGTAACCATCATGATTTTTTGCGAAAATCGTGAAAAAATGGATGTCCTTTTTTCCGATTGCAATCGATTGGCAGGACTCGCCTAGTCACGAAAAGACATACCGCATCCCGATCGGCTGCCGTATTGCAGAGATATAGCGTGCAGAAGAAACCTGTATTCTAGGGATATGCAATACCAACTCCTAGGAGGGCTATATCTCAGGCAAATAGGGCCAGATCGGTGAGAGACCAACTCTCCCAGGATCGGGAGGATCCAGCCTGTCGTTCGGCATCAGAATCTCGACTTTGAAAATGAGGCCGATTTTTTGAAAATTTAATGATGTAACCATCATGATTTTTTGCGAAAATCGTGAAAAAATGGATGTCCTTTTTTCCGATTGCAATCGATTGGCAGGACTCGCCTAGTCACGAAAAGACATACCGCATCCCGATCGGCTGCCGTATTGCAGAGATATAGCGTGCAGAAGAAACCTGTATTCTAGGGATATGCAATACCAACTCCTAGGAGGGCTATATCTCAGGCAAATAGGGCCAGATCGGTGAGAGACCAACTCTCCCAGGATCGGGAGGATCCAGCCTGTCGTTCGGCATCAGAATCTCGACTTTGAAAATGAGGCCGATTTTTTGAAAATTTAATGATGTAACCATCATGATTTTTTGCGAAAATCGTGAAAAAATGGATGTCCTTTTTTCCGATTGCAATCGATTGGCAGGACTCGCCTGGTTACGAAAAGACATACCGCATCCCGATCGGCTGCCGTATTGCAGAGATATAGCGTGCAGAAGAAACCTGTATTCTAGGGATATGCAATACCAACTCCTAGGAGGGCTATATCTCAGGCAAATAGGGCCAGATCGGTGAGAGACCAACTCTCCCAGGATCGGGAGGATCAAGCCTGTCGTTCGGCATCAGAATCTCGACTTTGAAAATGAGGCCGATTTTTTGAAAATTTAATGATGTAACCATCATGATTTTTTGCGAAAATCGTGAAAAAATGGATGTCCTTTTTTCCGATTGCAATCGATTGGCAGGACTCGCCTGGTTACGAAAAGACATACCGCATCCCGATCGGCTGCCGTATTGCAGAGATATAGCGTGCAGAAGAAACCTGTATTCTAGGGATATGCAATACCAACTCCTAGGAGGGCTATATCTCAGGCAAATAGGGCCAGATCGGTGAGAGACCAACTCTCCCAGGATCGGGAGGATCCAGCCTGTCGTTCGGCATCAGAATCTCGACTTTGAAAATGAGGCCGATTTTTTGAAAATTTAATGATGTAACCATCATGATTTTTTGCGAAAATCGTGAAAAAATGGATGTCCTTTTTTCCGATTGCAATCGATTGGCAGGACTCGCCTAGTCACGAAAAGACATACCGCATCCCGATCGGCTGCCGTATTGCAGAGATATAGCGTGCAGAAGAAACCTGTATTCTAGGGATATGCAATACCAACTCCTAGGAGGGCTATATCTCAGGCAAATAGGGCCAGATCGGTGAGAGATCAACTCTCCCAGGATCGGGAGGATCCAGATTTTCGAACAGCATCAGAATTTCGACTTTGAAAATGAGGCCGATTTTTTGAAAATTTAATGATGTAACCATCATGATTTTTTGCGAAAATCGTGAAAAAATGGATGTCCTTTTTTCCGATTGCAATCGATTGGCAGGACTCGCCTGGTCACGAAAAGACATACCGCATCCCGATCGGCTGCCGTATTGCAGAGATATAGCGTGCAGAAGAAACCTGTATTCTAGGGATATGCAATACCAACTCCTAGGAGGGCTATATCTCAGGCAAATAGGGCCAGATCGGTGAGAGACCAACTCTCCCAGGATCGGGAGGATCCAGCCTGTCGTTCGGCATCAGAATCTCGACTTTGAAAATGAGGCCGATTTTTTGAAAATTTAATGATGTAACCATCATGATTTTTTGCGAAAATCGTGAAAAAATGGATGTCCTTTTTTCCGATTGCAATCGATTGGCAGGACTCGCCTGGTCACGAAAAGACATACCGCATCCCGATCGGCTGCCGTATTGCAGAGATATAGCGTGCAGAAGAAACCTGTATTCTAGGGATATGCAATACCAACTCCTAGGAGGGCTATATCTCAGGCAAATAGGGCCAGATCGGTGAGAGACCAACTCTCCCAGGATCGGGAGGATCCAGCCTGTCGTTCGGCATCAGAATCTCGACTTTGAAAATGAGGCCGATTTTTTGAAAATTTAATGATGTAACCATCATGATTTTTTGCGAAAATCGTGAAAAAATGGATGTCCTTTTTTCCGATTGCAATCGATTGGCAGGACTCGCCTGGTCACGAAAAGACATACCGCACCCCGATCGGCTGCCGTATTGCAGAGATATAGCGTTCAGAAGAAACCTGTATTCTAAGGATATGCAATACCAACTCCTAGGAGGGCTATATCTCAGGCAAATAGGGCCAGATCGGTGAGAGACCAACTCTCCCAGGATCGGGAGGATCCAGCCTGTCGTTCGGCATCAGAATCTCGACTTTGAAAATGAGGCCGATTTTTTGAAAATTTAATGATTTAACCATCATGATTTTTTGCGAAAATCGTGAAAAAATGGATGTCCTTTTTTCCGATTGCAATCGATTGGCAGGACTCGCCCGATCGTGAAAAGACATACCGCACCCCGATCGGCTGCCGTATTGCAGAGATATAGCGTGCAGAAGAAACCTGTATTCTAGGGATATGCAATACCAACTCCTAGGAGGGCTATATCTCAGGCAAATAGGGCCAGATCGGTGAGAGACCAACTCTCCCAGGATCGGGAGGATCCAGCCTGTCGTTCGGCATCAGAATCTCGACTTTGAAAATGAGGCCGATTTTTTGAAAATTTAATGATGTAACCATCATGATTTTTTGCGAAAATCGTGAAAAAATGGATGTCCTTTTTTCCGATTGCAATCGATTGGCAGGACTCGCCTGGTCACGAAAAGACATACCGCACCCCGATCGGCTGCCGTATTGCAGAGATATAGCGTTCAGAAGAAACCTGTATTCTAGGGATATGCAATACCAACTCCTAGGAGGGCTATATCTCAGGCAAATAGGGCCAGATCGGTGAGAGACCAACTCTCCCAGGATCGGGAGGATCCAGCCTGTCGTTCGGCATCAGAATCTCGACTTTGAAAATGAGGCCGATTTTTTGAAAATTTAATGATGTAACCATCATGATTTTTTGCGAAAATCGTGAAAAAATGGATGTCCTTTTTTCCGATTGCAATCGATTGGCAGGACTCGCCCGATCGTGAAAAGACATACCGCACCCCGATCGGCTGCCGTATTGCAGAGATATAGCGTGCAGAAGAAACCTGTATTCTAGGGATATGCAATACCAACTCCTAGGAGGGCTATATCTCAGGCAAATAGGGCCAGATCGGTGAGAGACCAACTCTCCCAGGATCGGGAGGATCCAGCCTGTCGTTCGGCATCAGAATCTCGACTTTGAAAATGAGGCCGATTTTTTGAAAATTTAATGATGTAACCATCATGATTTTTTGCGAAAATCGTGAAAAAATGGATGTCCTTTTTTCCGATTGCAATCGATTGGCAGGACTCGCCTGGTCACGAAAAGACATACCGCACCCCGATCGGCTGCCGTATTGCAGAGATATAGCGTTCAGAAGAAACCTGTATTCTAGGGATATGCAATACCAACTCCTAGGAGGGCTATATCTCAGGCAAATAGGGCCAGATCGGTGAGAGACCAACTCTCCCAGGATCGGGAGGATCCAGCCTGTCGTTCGGCATCAGAATCTCGACTTTGAAAATGAGGCCGATTTTTTGAAAATTTAATGATGTAACCATCATGATTTTTTGCGAAAATCGTGAAAAAATGGATGTCCTTTTTTCCGATTGCAATCGATTGGCAGGACTCGCCTAGTCACGAAAAGACATACCGCATCCCGATCGGCTGCCGTATTGCAGAGATATAGCGTGCAGAAGAAACCTGTATTCTAAGGATATGCAATACCAACTCCTAGGAGGGCTATATCTCAGGCAAATAGGGCCAGATCGGTGAAAGACCTACTCTCCCAGGATCGGGAGGATCCAGACTTTCGAACCGCATCAGAATTTCGACTTTGAAACTGAGGCCGATTTTTTGAAAATTTAATGATGTAACCATCATGATTTTTTGCGAAAATCGTGAAAAAATGGATGTCCTTTTTTCCGATTGCAATCGATTGGCAGGACTCGCCCGATCGTGAAAAGACATACCGCACCCCGATCGGCTGCCGTATTGCAGAGATATAGCGTGCAGAAGAAACCTGTATTCTAGGGATATGCAATACCAACTCCTAGGAGGGCTATATCTCAGGCAAATAGGGCCAGATCGGTGAAAGACCTACTCTCCCAGGATCGGGAGGATCCAGATTTTCGAACCGCATCAGAATTTCGACTTTGAAAACGAGGCCGATTTTTTGAAAATTTAATGATGTAACCATCATGATTTTTTGCGAAAATCGTGAAAAAATGGATGTCCTTTTTTCCGATTGCAATCGATTGGCAGGACTCGCCCGATCGTGAAAAGACATACCGCACCCCGATCGGCTGCCGTATTGCAGAGATATAGCGTGCAGAAGAAACCTGTATTCTAGGGATATGCAATACCAACTCCTAGGAGGGCTATATCTCAGGCAAATAGGGCCAGATCGGTGAGAGACTAACTCTCCCAGGATCGGGAGGATCCAGCCTGTCGTTCGGCATCAGAATCTCGACTTTGAAAATGAGGCCGATTTTTTGAAAATTTAATGATGTAACCATCATGATTTTTTGCGAAAATCGTGAAAAAATGGATGTCCTTTTTTCCGATTGCAATCGATTGGCAGGACTCGCCTGGTCACGAAAAGACATACCGCATCCCGATCGGCTGCCGTATTGCAGAGATATAGCGTGCAGAAGAAACCTGTATTCTAGGGATATGCAATACCAACTCCTAGGAGGGCTATATCTCAGGCAAATAGGGCCAGATCGGTGAGAGACCAACTCTCCCAGGATCGGGAGGATCCAGCCTGTCGTTCGGCATCAGAATCTCGACTTTGAAAATGAGGCCGATTTTTTGAAAATTTAATGATGTAACCATCATGATTTTTTGCGAAAATCGTGAAAAAATGGATGTCCTTTTTTCCGATTGCAATCGATTGGCAGGACTCGCCTGGTTACGAAAAGACATACCGCATCCCGATCGGCTGCCGTATTGCAGAGATATAGCGTGCAGAAGAAACCTGTATTCTAGGGATATGCAATACCAACTCCTAGGAGGGCTATATCTCAGGCAAATAGGGCCAGATCGGTGAGAGACCAACTCTCCCAGGATCGGGAGGATCCAGCCTGTCGTTCGGCATCAGAATCTCGACTTTGAAAATGAGGCCGATTTTTTGAAAATTTAATGATGTAACCATCATGATTTTTTGCGAAAATCGTGAAAAAATGGATGTCCTTTTTTCCGATTGCAATCGATTGGCAGGACTCGCCTGGTCACGAAAAGACATACCGCACCCCGATCGGCTGCCGTATTGCAGAGATATAGCGTTCAGAAGAAACCTGTATTCTAAGGATATGCAATACCAACTCCTAGGAGGGCTATATCTCAGGCAAATAGGGCCAGATCGGTGAAAGACCTACTCTCCCAGGATCGGGAGGATCCAGACTTTCGAACCGCATCAGAATTTCGACTTTGAAACTGAGGCCGATTTTTTGAAAATTTAATGATGTAACCATCATGATTTTTTGCGAAAATCGTGAAAAAATGGATGTCCTTTTTTCCGATTGCAATCGATTGGCAGGACTCGCCCGATCGTGAAAAGACATACCGCACCCCGATCGGCTGCCGTATTGCAGAGATATAGCGTGCAGAAGAAACCTGTATTCTAGGGATATGCAATACCAACTCCTAAGAGGGCTATATCTCAGGCAAATAGGGCCAGATCGGTGAAAGACCAACTCTCCCAGGATCGGGAGGATCCAGACTTTCGAACCGCATCAGAATTTCGACTTTGAAAATGAGGCCGATTTTTTGAAAATTTAATGATGTAACCATCATGATTTTTTGCGAAAATCGTGAAAAAATGGATGTCCTTTTTTCCGATTGCAATCGATTGGCAGGACTCGCCTGGTTACGAAAAGACATACCGCATCCCGATCGGCTGCCGTATTGCAGAGATATAGCGTTCAGAAGAAACCTGTATTCTAGAGATATGCAATACCAACTCCTAGGAGGGCTATATCTCAGGCAAATAGGGCCAGATCGGTGAGAGACCAACTCTCCCAGGATCGGGAGGATCCAGCCTGTCGTTCGGCATCAGAATCTCGACTTTGAAAATGAGGCCGATTTTTTGAAAATTTAATGATGTAACCATCATGATTTTTTGCGAAAATCGTGAAAAAATTGATGTCCTTTTTTCCGATTGCAATCGATTGGCAGGACTCGCCCGATCGTGAAAAGACATACCGCACCCCGATCGGCTGCCGTATTGCAGAGATATAGCGTTCAGAAGAAACCTGTATTCTAGAGATATGCAATACCAACTCTTAGGAGGGCTATATCTCAGGCAAATAGGGCCAGATCGGTGAGAGACCAACTCTCCCAGGATCGGGAGGATCCAGATTTTCGAACAGCATCAGAATTTCGACTTTGAAAATGAGGCCGATTTTTTGAAAATTTAATGATGTAACCATCATGATTTTTTGCGAAAATCGTGAAAAAATTGATGTCCTTTTTTCCGATTGCAATCGATTGGCAGGACTCGCCCGATCGTGAAAAGACATACCGCACCCCGATCGGCTGCCGTATTGCAGAGATATAGCGTTCAGAAGAAACCTGTATTCTAGAGATATGCAATACCAACTCCTAGGAGGGCTATATCTCAGGCAAATAGGGCCAGATCGGTGAGAGACCAACTCTCCCAGGATCGGGAGGATCCAGATTTTCGAACAGCATCAGAATTTCGACTTTGAAAATGAGGCCGATTTTTTGAAAATTTAATGATGTAACCATCATGATTTTTTGCGAAAATCGTGAAAAAATTGATGTCCTTTTTCCGATTGCAATCGATTGGCAGGACTCGCCTGGTCACGAAAAGACATACCGCACCCCGATCAGCTGCCGTATTGCAGAGATATAGCGTGCAGAAGAAACCTGTATTCTAGGGATATGCATTACCAACTCCTAGGAGGGCTATATCTCAGGCAAATAGGGCCAGATCGGTGAGAGACCAACTCTCCCAGGATCGGGAGGATCCAGATTTTCGAACAGCATCAGAATTTCGACTTTGAAAATGAGGCCGATTTTTTGAAAATTTAATGATGTAACCATCATGATTTTTTGCGAAAATCGTGAAAAAATTGATGTCCCTTTTTCCGATTGCAATCGATTGGCAGGACTCGCCCGATCGTGAAAAGACATACCGCACCCCGATCGGTTGCCGTATTGCAGAGATATAGCGTTCAGAAGAAACCTGTATTCTAGAGATATGCAATACCAACTCCTAGGAGGGCTATATCTCAGGCAAATAGGGCCAGATCGGTGAGAGACCAACTCTCCCAGGATCGGGAGGATCCAGATTTTCGAACAGCATCAGAATTTCGACTTTGAAAATGAGGCCGATTTTTTGAAAATTTAATGATGTAACCATCATGATTTTTTGCGAAAATCGTGAAAAAATTGATGTCCTTTTTCCGATTGCAATCGATTGGCAGGACTCGCCTGGTCACGAAAAGACATACCGCACCCCGATCAGCTGCCGTATTGCAGAGATATAGCGTGCAGAAGAAACCTGTATTCTAGGGATATGCATTACCAACTCCTAGGAGGGCTATATCTCAGGCAAATAGGGCCAGATCGGTGAGAGACCAACTCTCCCAGGATCGGGAGGATCCAGATTTTCGAACAGCATCAGAATTTCGACTTTGAAAATGAGGCCGATTTTTTGAAAATTTAATGATGTAACCATCATGATTTTTTGCGAAAATCGTGAAAAAATTGATGTCCCTTTTTCCGATTGCAATCGATTGGCAGGACTCGCCCGATCGTGAAAAGACATACCGCACCCCGATCGGCTGCCGTATTGCAGAGATATAGCGTTCAGAAGAAACCTGTATTCTAGAGATATGCAATACCAACTCCTAGGAGGGCTATATCTCAGGCAAATAGGGCCAGATCGGTGAGAGATCAACTCTCCCAGGATCGGGAGGATCCAGCCTGTCGTTCGGCATCAGAATCTCGACTTTGAAAATGAGGCCGATTTTTTGAAAATTTAATGATGTAACCATCATGATTTTTTGCGAAAATCGTGAAAAAATGGATGTCCTTTTTTTCGATTGCAATCGATTGGCAGGACTCGCCTGGTCACGAAAAGACATACCGCATCCCGATCGGCTGCCGTATTGCAGAGATATAGCGTGCAGAAGAAACCTGTATTCTAGGGATATGCATTACCAACTCCTAGGAGGGCTATATCTCAGGCAAATAGGGCCAGATCGGTGAGAGACCAACTCTCCCAGGATCGGGAGGATCCAGCCTGTCGTTCGGCATCAGAATCTCGACTTTGAAAATGAGGCCGATTTTTTGAAAATTTAATGATGTAACCATCATGATTTTTTGCGAAAATCGTGAAAAAATGGATGTCCTTTTTTCCGATTGCAATCGATTGGCAGGACTCGCCTAGTCACGAAAAGACATACCGCACCCCGATCGGCTGCCGTATTGCAGAGATATAGCGTTCAGAAGAAACCTGTATTCTATTGATATGCAATACCAACTCCTAGGAGGGCTATATCTCAGGCAAATAGGGCCAGATCGGTGAGAGACCAACTCTCCCAGGATCGGGAGGATCCAGATTTTCGAACAGCATCAGAATTTCGACTTTGAAAATGAGGCCGATTTTTTGAAAATTTAATGATGTAACCATCATGATTTTTTGCGAAAATCGTGAAAAAATTGATGTCCTTTTTTCCGATTGCAATCGATTGGCAGGACTCGCCCGATCGTGAAAAGACATACCGCACCCCGATCGGCTGCCGTATTGCAGAGATATAGCGTTCAGAAGAAACCTGTATTCTAGAGATATGCAATACCAACTCCTAGGAGGGCTATATCTCAGGCAAATAGGGCCAGATCGGTGAGAGACCAACTCTCCCAGGATCGGGAGGATCCAGATTTTCGAACAGCATCAGAATTTCGACTTTGAAAATGAGGCCGATGTTTTGAAAATTTAATGATGTAACCATCATGATTTTTTGCGAAAATCGTGAAAAAATGGATGTCCTTTTTTCCGATTGCAATCGATTGGCAGGACTCGCCTGGTCACGAAAAGACATACCGCACCCCGATCAGCTGCCGTATTGCAGAGATATAGCGTGCAGAAGAAACCTGTATTCTAGGGATATGCAATACCAACTCCTAGGAGGGCTATATCTCAGGCAAATAGGGCCAGATCGGTGAGAGACCAACTCTCCCAGGATCGGGAGGATCCAGATTTTCGAACAGCATCAGAATTTCGACTTTGAAAATGAGGCCGATTTTTTGAAAATTTAATGATGTAACCATCATGATTTTTTGCGAAAATCGTGAAAAAATTGATGTCCTTTTTTCCGATTGCAATCGATTGGCAGGACTCGCCCGATCGTGAAAAGACATACCGCACCCCGATCGGCTGCCGTATTGCAGAGATATAGCGTTCAGAAGAAACCTGTATTCTAGAGATATGCAATACCAACTCCTAGGAGGGCTATATCTCAGGCAAATAGGGCCAGATCGGTGAGAGACCAACTCTCCCAGGATCGGGAGGATCCAGATTTTCGAACAGCATCAGAATTTCGACTTTGAAAATGAGGCCGATGTTTTGAAAATTTAATGATGTAACCATCATGATTTTTTGCGAAAATCGTGAAAAAATGGATGTCCTTTTTTCCGATTGCAATCGATTGGCAGGACTCGCCTGGTCACGAAAAGACATACCGCACCCCGATCGGCTGCCGTATTGCAGAGATATAGCGTTCAGAAGAAACCTGTATTCTAGAGATATGCAATACCAACTCCTAGGAGGGCTATATCTCAGGCAAATAGGGCCAGATCGGTGAGAGACCAACTCTCCCAGGATCGGGAGGATCCAGATTTTCGAACAGCATCAGAATTTCGACTTTGAAAATGAGGCCGATTTTTTGAAAATTTAATGATGTAACCATCATGATTTTTTGCGAAAATCGTGAAAAAATTGATGTCCTTTTTTCCGATTGCAATCGATTGGCAGGACTCGCCCGATCGTGAAAAGACATACCGCACCCCGATCGGCTGCCGTATTGCAGAGATATAGCGTTCAGAAGAAACCTGTATTCTAGAGATATGCAATACCAACTCCTAGGAGGGCTATATCTCAGGCAAATAGGGCCAGATCGGTGAGAGACCAACTCTCCCAGGATCGGGAGGATCCAGCCTGTCGTTCGGCATCAGAATCTCGACTTTGAAAATGAGGCCGATTTTTTGAAAATTTAATGATGTAACCATCATGATTTTTTGCGAAAATCGTGAAAAAATGGATGTCCTTTTTTCCGATTGCAATCGATTGGCAGGACTCGCCTAGTCACGAAAAGACATACCGCACCCCGATCGGCTGCCGTATTGCAGAGATATAGCGTTCAGAAGAAACCTGTATTCTATTGATATGCAATACCAACTCCTAGGAGGGCTATATCTCAGGCAAATAGGGCCAGATCGGTGAGAGACCAACTCTCCCAGGATCGGGAGGATCCAGATTTTCGAACAGCATCAGAATTTCGACTTTGAAAATGAGGCCGATTTTTTGAAAATTTAATGATGTAACCATCATGATTTTTTGCGAAAATCGTGAAAAAATTGATGTCCTTTTTTCCGATTGCAATCGATTGGCAGGACTCGCCCGATCGTGAAAAGACATACCGCACCCCGATCGGCTGCCGTATTGCAGAGATATAGCGTTCAGAAGAAACCTGTATTCTAGAGATATGCAATACCAACTCCTAGGAGGGCTATATCTCAGGCAAATAGGGCCAGATCGGTGAGAGACCAACTCTCCCAGGATCGGGAGGATCCAGATTTTCGAACAGCATCAGAATTTCGACTTTGAAAATGAGGCCGATGTTTTGAAAATTTAATGATGTAACCATCATGATTTTTTGCGAAAATCGTGAAAAAATGGATGTCCTTTTTTCCGATTGCAATCGATTGGCAGGACTCGCCTGGTCACGAAAAGACATACCGCACCCCGATCAGCTGCCGTATTGCAGAGATATAGCGTGCAGAAGAAACCTGTATTCTAGGGATATGCAATACCAACTCCTAGGAGGGCTATATCTCAGGCAAATAGGGCCAGATCGGTGAGAGACCAACTCTCCCAGGATCGGGAGGATCCAGATTTTCGAACAGCATCAGAATTTCGACTTTGAAAATGAGGCCGATTTTTTGAAAATTTAATGATGTAACCATCATGATTTTTTGCGAAAATCGTGAAAAAATTGATGTCCTTTTTTCCGATTGCAATCGATTGGCAGGACTCGCCCGATCGTGAAAAGACATACCGCACCCCGATCGGCTACCGTATTGCAGAGATATAGCGTGCAGAAGAAACCTGTATTCTAGGGATATGCAATACCAACTCCTAGGAGGGCTATGTTTCAGGCAAATAGAGCCAGATCAGTGAAAGACCTACTGCATCCCGATCGGCTGCCGTATTGCAGAGATATAGCGTGCAGAAGAAACTTGTATTCTAGGGATATGCAATACCAACTCCTAGGAGGGCTATATCTCAGGCAAATAGGGCCAGATCGGTGAAAGACCTACTCTCCCAGGATCGGGAGGATCCAGATTTTCGAACAGCATCAGAATTTCGACTTTGAAAATGAGGCCGATGTTTTGAAAATTTAATGATGTAACCATCATGATTTTTTGCGAAAATCGTGAAAAAATTGATGTCCTTTTTTCCGATTGCAATCGATTGGCAGGACTCGCCCGATCGTGAAAAGACATACCGCACCCCGATCGGCTGCCGTATTGCAGAGATATAGCGTTCAGAAGAAACCTGTATTCTAGAGATATGCAATACCAACTCCTAGGAGGGCTATATCTCAGGCAAATAGGGCCAGATCGGTGAGAGACCAACTCTCCCAGGATCGGGAGGATCCAGATTTTCGAACAGCATCAGAATTTCGACTTTGAAAATGAGGCCGATGTTTTGAAAATTTAATGATGTAACCATCATGATTTTTTGCGAAAATCGTGAAAAAATGGATGTCCTTTTTTCCGATTGCAATCGATTGGCAGGACTCGCCCGATCGTGAAAAGACATACCGCATCCCGATCGGCTGCCGTATTGCAGAGATATAGCGTGCAGAAGAAACCTGTATTCTAGAGATATGCAATACCAACTCCTAGGAGGGCTATATCTCAGGCAAATAGGGCCAGATCAGTGAAAGACCTACTCTCCCAGGATCGGGAGGATCCAGCCTGTCGTGCGGCATCAGAATCTCGACTTTGAAAATGAGGCCGATTTTTTGAAAATTTAATGATGTAACCATCATGATTTTTTGCGAAAATCGTGAAAAAATGGATGTCCTTTTTTCCGATTGCAATCGATTGGCAGGACTTGCCTGGTCACGAAAAGACATACCGCACCCCGATCGGCTGCCGTATTGCAGAGATATAGCGTGCAGAAGAAACCTGTATTCTAGGGATATGCAATACCAACTCCTAGGAGGGCTATATCTCAGGCAAATAGGGCCAGATCGGTGAGAGACCAACTCTCCCAGGATCGGGAGGATCCAGATTTTCGAACAGCATCAGAATTTCGACTTTGAAAATGAGGCCGATTTTTTGAAAATTTAATGATGTAACCATCATGATTTTTTGCGAAAATCGTGAAAAAATTGATGTCCTTTTTTCCGATTGCAATCGATTGGCAGGACTCGCCCGATCGTGAAAAGACATACCGCACCCCGATCGGCTGCCGTATTGCAGAGATATAGCGTTCAGAAGAAACCTGTATTCTAGAGATATGCAATACCAACTCCTAGGAGGGCTATATCTCAGGCAAATAGGGCCAGATCGGTGAGAGACCAACTCTCCCAGGATCGGGAGGATCCAGATTTTCGAACAGCATCAGAATTTCGACTTTGAAAATGAGGCCGATGTTTTGAAAATTTAATGATGTAACCATCATGATTTTTTGCGAAAATCGTGAAAAAATGGATGTCCTTTTTTCCGATTGCAATCGATTGGCAGGACTCGCCTGGTCACGAAAAGACATACCGCACCCCGATCAGCTGCCGTATTGCAGAGATATAGCGTGCAGAAGAAACCTGTATTCTAGGGATATGCAATACCAACTCCTAGGAGGGCTATATCTCAGGCAAATAGGGCCAGATCAGTGAAAGACCTACTCTCCCAGGATCGGGAGGATCCAGCCTGTCGTGCGGCATCAGAATCTCGACTTTGAAAATGAGGCCGATTTTTTGAAAATTTAATGATGTAACCATCATGATTTTTTGCGAAAATCGTGAAAAAATGGATGTCCTTTTTTCCGATTGCAATCGATTGGCAGGACTCGCCTGGTCACGAAAAGACATACCGCACCCCGATCGGCTGCCGTATTGCAGAGATATAGCGTGCAGAAGAAACCTGTATTCTAGGGATATGCAATACCAACTCCTAGGAGGGCTATATCTCAGGCAAATAGGGCCAGATCGGTGAGAGACCAACTCTCCCAGGATCGGGAGGATCCAGATTTTCGAACAGCATCAGAATTTCGACTTTGAAAATGAGGCCGATGTTTTGAAAATTTAATGATGTAACCATCATGATTTTTTGCGAAAATCGTGAAAAAATGGATGTCCTTTTTTCCGATTGCAATCGATTGGCAGGACTCGCCTGGTCACGAAAAGACATACCGCACCCCGATCAGCTGCCGTATTGCAGAGATATAGCGTGCAGAAGAAACCTGTATTCTAGGGATATGCAATACCAACTCCTAGGAGGGCTATATCTCAGGCAAATAGGGCCAGATCAGTGAAAGACCTACTCTCCCAGGATCGGGAGGATCCAGCCTGTCGTGCGGCATCAGAATCTCGACTTTGAAAATGAGGCCGATTTTTTGAAAATTTAATGATGTAACCATCATGATTTTTTGCGAAAATCGTGAAAAAATGGATGTCCTTTTTTCCGATTGCAATCGATTGGCAGGACTCGCCTGGTCACGAAAAGACATACCGCACCCCGATCGGCTGCCGTATTGCAGAGATATAGCGTGCAGAAGAAACCTGTATTCTAGGGATATGCAATACCAACTCCTAGGAGGGCTATATCTCAGGCAAATAGGGCCAGATCGGTGAGAGACCAACTCTCCCAGGATCGGGAGGATCCAGATTTTCGAACAGCATCAGAATTTCGACTTTGAAAATGAGGCCGATTTTTTGAAAATTTAATGATGTAACCATCATGATTTTTTGCGAAAATCGTGAAAAAATTGATGTCCTTTTTTCCGATTGCAATCGATTGGCAGGACTCGCCCGATCGTGAAAAGACATACCGCACCCCGATCGGCTGCCGTATTGCAGAGATATAGCGTTCAGAAGAAACCTGTATTCTAGAGATATGCAATACCAACTCCTAGGAGGGCTATATCTCAGGCAAATAGGGCCAGATCGGTGAGAGACCAACTCTCCCAGGATCGGGAGGATCCAGATTTTCGAACAGCATCAGAATTTCGACTTTGAAAATGAGGCCGATGTTTTGAAAATTTAATGATGTAACCATCATGATTTTTTGCGAAAATCGTGAAAAAATGGATGTCCTTTTTTCCGATTGCAATCGATTGGCAGGACTCGCCTGGTCACGAAAAGACATACCGCACCCCGATCAGCTGCCGTATTGCAGAGATATAGCGTGCAGAAGAAACCTGTATTCTAGGGATATGCAATACCAACTCCTAGGAGGGCTATATCTCAGGCAAATAGGGCCAGATCAGTGAAAGACCTACTCTCCCAGGATCGGGAGGATCCAGCCTGTCGTGCGGCATCAGAATCTCGACTTTGAAAATGAGGCCGATTTTTTGAAAATTTAATGATGTAACCATCATGATTTTTTGCGAAAATCGTGAAAAAATGGATGTCCTTTTTTCCGATTGCAATCGATTGGCAGGACTCGCCTGGTCACGAAAAGACATACCGCACCCCGATCGGCTGCCGTATTGCAGAGATATAGCGTGCAGAAGAAACCTGTATTCTAGGGATATGCAATACCAACTCCTAGGAGGGCTATATCTCAGGCCAATAGGGCCAGATCGGTGAGAGACCAACTCTCCCAGGATCGGGAGGATCCAGCCTGTCGTTCGGCATCAGAATCTCGACTTTGAAAATGAGGCCGATTTTTTGAAAATTTAATGATGTAACCATCATGATTTTTTGCGAAAATCGTGAAAAAATGGATGTCCTTTTTTCCGATTGCAATCGATTGGCAGGACTCGCCTAGTCACGAAAAGACATACCGCACCCCGATCGGCTGCCGTATTGCAGAGATATAGCGTTCAGAAGAAACCTGTATTCTAGAGATATGCAATACCAACTCCTAGGAGGGCTATATCTCAGGCAAATAGGGCCAGATCGGTGAGAGACCAACTCTCCCAGGATCGGGAGGATCCAGCCTGTCGTTCGGCATCAGAATCTCGACTTTGAAAATGAGGCCGATTTTTTGAAAATTTAATGATGTAACCATCATGATTTTTTGCGAAAATCGTGAAAAAATGGATGTCCTTTTTTCCGATTGCAATCGATTGGCAGGACTCGCCTGGTCACGAAAAGACATACCGCACCCCGATCGGCTGCCGTATTGCAGAGATATAGCGTGTAGATGAAACCTGTATTCTAGAGATATGCAATACCAACTCCTAGGAGGGCTATATCTCAGGCAAATAGGGCCAGATCGGTGAGAGACCAACTCTCCCAGGATCGGGAGGATCCAGCCTGTCGTTCGGCATCAGAATCTCGACTTTGAAAATGAGGCCGATTTTTTGAAAATTTAATGATGTAACCATCATGATTTTTTGCGAAAATCGTGAAAAAATGGATGTCCTTTTTTCCGATTGCAATCGATTGGCAGGACTCGCCTGGTCACGAAAAGACATACCGCATCCAGATCGGCTGCCGTATTGCAGAGATATAGCGTTCAGAAGAAACCTGTATTCTAGAGATATGCAATACCAACTCCTAGGAGGGCTATATCTCAGGCAAATAGGGCCAGATCGGTGAGAGACCAACTCTCCCAGGATCGGGAGGATCCAGATTTTCGAACAGCATCAGAATTTCGACTTTGAAAACGAGGCCGATTTTTTGAAAATTTAATGATGTAACCATCATGATTTTTTGCGAAAATCGTGAAAAAATGGATGTCCTTTTTTCCGATTGCAATCGATTGGCAGGACTCGCCTAGTCACGAAAAGACATACCGCACCCCGATCGGCTGCCGTATTGCAGAGATATAGCGTTCAGAAGAAACCTGTATTCTAGAGATATGCAATACCAACTCCTAGGAGGGCTATATCTCAGGCAAATAGGGCCAGATCGGTGAGAGACCAACTCTCCCAGGATCGGGAGGATCCAGATTTTCGAACAGCATCAGAATTTCGACTTTGAAAATGAGGCCGATTTTTTGAAAATTTAATGATGTAACCATCATGATTTTTTGCGAAAATCGTGAAAAAATGGATGTCCTTTTTTCCGATTGCAATCGATTGGCAGGACTCGCCTGGTCACGAAAAGACATACCGCACCCCGATCGGCTGCCGTATTGCAGAGATATAGCGTTCAGAAGAAACCTGTATTCTAGAGATATGCAATACCAACTCCTAGGAGGGCTATATCTCAGGCAAATAGGGCCAGATCGGTGAGAGACCAACTCTCCCAGGATCGGGAGGATCCAGATTTTCGAACAGCATCAGAATTTCGACTTTGAAAATGAGGCCGATTTTTTGAAAATTTAATGATGTAACCATCATGATTTTTTGCGAAAATCGTGAAAAAATGGATGTCCTTTTTTCCGATTGCAATCGATTGGCAGGACTCGCCTGGTCACGAAAAGACATACCGCACCCCGATCGGCTGCCGTATTGCAGAGATATAGCGTTCAGAAGAAACCTGTATTCTAGAGATATGCAATACCAACTCCTAGGAGGGCTATATCTCAGGCAAATAGGGCCAGATCGGTGAGAGACCAACTCTCCCAGGATCGGGAGGATCCAGATTTTCGAACAGCATCAGAATTTCGACTTTGAAAATGAGGCCGATGTTTTGAAAATTTAATGATGTAACCATCATGATTTTTTGCGAAAATCGTGAAAAAATGGATGTCCTTTTTTCCGATTGCAATCGATTGGCAGGACTCGCCCGATCGTGAAAAGACATACCGCACCCCGATCGGCTGCCGTATTGCAGAGATATAGCGTGCAGAAGAAACCTGTATTCTAGGGATATGCAATACCAACTCCTAGGAGGGCTATATCTCAGGCAAATAGGGCCAGATCGGTGAGAGACTAACTCTCCCAGGATCGGGAGGATCCAGCCTGTCGTTCGGCATCAGAATCTCGACTTTGAAAATGAGGCCGATTTTTTGAAAATTTAATGATGTAACCATCATGATTTTTTGCGAAAATCGTGAAAAAATGGATGTCCTTTTTTCCGATTGCAATCGATTGGCAGGACTCGCCTGGTCACGAAAAGACATACCGCATCCCGATCGGCTGCCGTATTGCAGAGATATAGCGTGCAGAAGAAACCTGTATTCTAAGGATATGCAATACCAACTCCTAGGAGGGCTATATCTCAGGCAAATAGGGCCAGATCGGTGAAAGACCTACTCTCCCAGGATCGGGAGGATCCAGACTTTCGAACCGCATCAGAATTTCGACTTTGAAACTGAGGCCGATTTTTTGAAAATTTAATGATGTAACCATCATGATTTTTTGCGAAAATCGTGAAAAAATGGATGTCCTTTTTTTCCGATTGCAATCGATTGGCAGGACTCGCCTGGTCACGATAAGACATACCGCATCCCGATCGGCTGCCGTATTGCAGAGATATAGCGTGCAGAAGAAACCTGTATTCTAGGGATATGCAATACCAACTCCTAGGAGGGCTATATCTCAGGCAAATAGGGCCAGATCGGTGAGAGACCAACTCTCCCAGGATCGGGAGGATCCAGCCTGTCGTTCGGCATCAGAATCTCGACTTTGAAAATGAGGCCGATTTTTTGAAAATTTAATGATGTAACAACCATCATGATTTTTTGCGAAAATCGTGAAAAAATGGATGTCCTTTTTTCGGATTGCAGTCAATTGGCAGGACTCACCCGATCGTGAAAAGACATACCGCACCCCGATCGGCTGCCGTATTGCAGAGATATAGCGTGCAGAAGAAACCTGTATTCTAGGGATATGCAATACCAACTCCTAGGAGGGCTATATCTCAGGCAAATAGGGCCAGATCGGTGAGAGACCTACTCTTCCAGGATCGGGAGGATCCAGCCTGTCGTTCGGCATCAGAATCTCGACTTTGAAAATGAGGCCGATTTTTTGAAAATTTAATGATGTAACAACCATCATGATTTTTTGCGAAAATCGTGAAAAAATGGATGTCCTTTTTTCGGATTGCAGTCAATTGGCAGGACTCACCCGATCGTGAAAAGACATACCGCACCCCGATCGGCTGCCGTATTGCAGAGATATAGCGTGCAGAAGAAACCTGTATTCTAGGGATATGCAATACCAACTCCTAGGAGGGCTATATCTCAGGCAAATAGGGCCAGATCGGTGAGAGACCTACTCTTCCAGGATCGGGAGGATCCAGCCTGTCGTTCGGCATCAGAATCTCGACTTTGAAAATGAGGCCGATTTTTTGAAAATTTAATGATGTAACAACCATCATGATTTTTTGCGAAAATCGTGAAAAAATGGATGTCCTTTTTTCGGATTGCAGTCAATTGGCAGGACTCACCCGATCGTGAAAAGACATACCGCACCCCGATCGGCTGCCGTATTGCAGAGATATAGCGTGTAGAAGAAACCTGTATTCTAGGGATATGCAAATCCAAATTTTCAGACGGCTATATCTCTGGCAAATAGGGCCAGATCCGCGAAGGACTTACTTACCCAGGACCGAGGAGATCCAGCCTGTCGTTCGGCATCAAAATCTCGACTACGAAAATGAGGCCGACACTGTATAGCCGAGATACATCGTAGAGAAACAAGACAAAAACAGTAATTTAATTAGTTTCCCAACCAAAAGTTCGGGAGACTATATCTCGGGGAAATGGGACCAGACCTCTAAAGGACCTACTTTCTGAAGATCGTGGGGATCCAGACTGTCGTTCGGTGGCAAAGAACTCTAGAAGATATTTCTTGAATGACAGTATCACACATCGGTAACTGATGATTTTATATCCTATTTTCTGATGCCAATACATTGTACTTACTTACTGGACAACTCTGCAATTTCTTATTCGATCTTGATGTACCACGCTTTGTCGTGATCGGGAGGCTCCTTTTTTTTAGTCAGTGTGGCAAGGATATTGACTTTCTAATGTTCTTTTCAATTTCATCGCCATAACTCTGCCACTTCTTGCTCGATCGTGTTATCAGGGGGAACACCATAGATTGAATCCTTATCAAGGATCAGGGATTTTTTCCAGTTGTCTTTAATATCGGATATAAAAGTAATTTGTACCGTCTATTTGATTACCGGGGCACGTGTGTCTCGACCTTATCACACCAAATGGTTTATTTAATTTTCGTTTACAACAGGGTGCAATAAGCAAATAGCAACGAATTTAAGCTAGAGCATGTCCTGTAGGATTCTCGGTGAATGTGGTACTGCCTGCTGGCTGGTTAACAAATTTCGAGTAAGGCGCTGCGGCCACTTCATACCCTGATGTCGTCAGGATCGCTTCCGCGCTGCGTGCTAAAACCAAAAGCTTGCCACTGAGGCCAATGTCGATGGACTTTAGCTCGCTGAGCTTCTTCTGCTGATCGATGACATAGATATTATAATTGACGCCGTACAGGCCAAATAATAGCTCCAGCTCGTTTCGTAACGTAGGCAAGGTAATGAGCTCTTTAGTAACGTTGTGCTGGAGCAACAGGGAAGCTCTATTGCTTTTGCCAAAGCGTGGCTTCAATTCCTCGACCAAGGTAACGTTCAGCCAAGGTAGACTAGGCAGCTCCAACTCTTCGGTAGAGCAAATAGTGAGCTTCAAAGGAACGCCTTTCAGATCCACCAGCTCACTAGCGATAAGACGTTTTTTAGCTGCCTGATTAGCTGAATACGGAGCGAATTCCGACTTGACGGCCGTCTTGATCATGGATGCATAGCTTGCCAAAACCTTCTTTAGCTGACCTTCGGCCTCTAAAGTTTCCTTTTTGCCATTGGTGTTGGGAGTAAGCTCATGATAGATAAGTACGGGATCGGTCGGTATCAGTTGAGCCTTCTTCTTGAGCTTTTGTACTCGGTTGATGACTTCGCGGGCTAAGCCTTCTTCCAGTAGCTCTTCGTTGGGCGTCATGTCTAAGAGGACCAAAACCTCATTGTCGCTATGGGCTTCAAAGTTTCCTCCCACCTGCTCGGATGTGCAGTAAATGATCCGAACTTCCTCCAGCTCTATGCGCTGATCCAGAATGTTGAAGTACCCCTGCGCAACCTGCTTCTGAATCTCATCGTCCTTAAGCGACTTAATAGCAGCCATAACAGCCTTGAAGTTGCCTTTAAGCCGCTGGCCGAGCGTCTAAAAAGAGATACGCACTCAGAGAATGATTCATTATGTAAAAGGTAGTCAATATCTTACCTTGTGATCGGGCTCGGCTCTCAAAGTCACTCCATACTTCTCCTTATCAGAGCTCAGTGTCAGTTTTCGAACGTTGAGTTCGCTAAGAATAAAGTCTTGCAGACTCTTGATAGCCGCCAAGGTTTGCTCGTCTTTGTGTATGACGATAATCTCCGAAACGGGATACTTAACTGGTAGAGTGCGTCGATCACGCATAACGCGACCTAACTCCACGACGGACTGCATTAGGGCCACAGAGCGCTCGATGTCGTTCCGAATGAATTTTTTTTGACTAACGGGCATCATTTGATAGTGGACTGAATCGCCATGCTCCAAGGAGCCAGGTGGCTGGAACAAGACCAGCCGCTGGAATATATACTCCGTAAGGTAGGGCGTGAAAGGGGCCATCATTTTGACCATCGTGTAGAGAACATCATAGAGCGTGTCCAGCGACTGGATACACTGCTCTGATCCAAGCTCTCCTTTGATGCGACGACGATTGAGACGCACATACCTTAAAACGAAGAATCCTTATTGGATTATGCGCCAGTCTAGTCAAAAAGAAATAACAGATCTCACCAGTTGGTTAGTTGATCAATGAACTTCGTAAGTCTGGGCACGACTGTGTACAGACGATACATCTTCATTTCGGTGGCAAAGAACTCAAGAAGAGATTCCTTGAATGACAGTATCCACACATCGATAACTGAAGCCTGATCCATATTTTTCAAATGGCGGTCCCGCTGATAGCTGTACTGGCCCTTGCCCGCCAAATCCTCCTTCTCGTAACGCACGATGTTTTGCAGTAGGAAACGGTAGGCATTGTACCAAGGAAGGAACACATCCTTGATAACGTCGCGCACACCCTCCTCCTTGAAGCGCAGACTCTCTGCTCGCACCACTGGAGAATTAATAAGGTACAGCCGCAGAGCATCGGCTCCATATTTGTGGACGACCTCCATGGGATCGGGATAGTTCTTCTTGCGCTTGGACATCTTCTGACCGTCGGCAGCTAGTACCAAACCGCTTGCGATGAGGTTCTTGAACGGTGCCTTATTGAACAGCGCCGTCGAGATCACAAGGAGCGTATAGAACCAGCCGCGGGTCTGATCAATACCCTCCGCTATGAAGTCAGCAGGGAAATTGTTCATGAAGTCCTTTTCGTTCTCGAACGGGAAATGCTGCTGAGCAAACGGCATCGACCCGGACTCGAACCAACAGTCGAAAACGGGGGCAATGCGTCGCAGTGGAGGATTTCCGGGAACAGCCGATGGTATCTCAATATTGTCAATGGTCTCACGGTGAAGATCCTCTACGAGAACTCCAGAAAGTTCCGCCAATTGTTTGATGCTGCCGATAACCACGGTTTCTTCCCCATTGGGCGACCGCCAGATAGGAATTGGAGTACCCCAGTAGCGATTGCGGGAGATCTTAAACGAAGGGATTGATGCAGCTCGATTAAGAAATTAGATATGTAGAAAGAATATTGTACTCACAGCCCAATCCCTGGCATCCTTCAGCCAGTTTCCAAATCGTTTCTCTTTTACAAAGTCGGGCACCCAATAAGTCTGGGAGCTGCAGTCCAGCAAATTCTTGGACATGTGCTCGACGCGCACAAACCACGAGGGCACTGCCTTGTAGATCAGCGGAGTATCTGATCGCCAACAGAAGGGGTAGCTATGCTTCACCTGACCACTGGATACCAGATTGCCGCTCGCCTTCAAATTGGCCATGATGTGCTTGTCCGCATCCTTCACATATTGGCCCTCAAAGTCGCTGGCCTCTTTTGTGAATCGACCCGCATCGTCAACGGGGCAAATCACCTCGCTAGACTTTGTGATGATTCCGGCCGCCAAACAGACGCGGTAATCGTCCTCGCCAAAGTATGGAGCATTGTGGACAATTCCTGTACCCGAATCTTCCGTAACGTACTCATCGACCAGGACGCGGTAGGCCTTCACTTCGGCGCCGCGTTTGGTAAAGTACGGAAACAGCGGCTTGTAGTGCAGATCCTTGAGAGTTTTGCCAGCAAACTTCTCCTTCACTTCATACTCCGCCTCCGTTTTGAAGACATAGGACAGCCGTGACTCCGCGAGTATAAACAGCCGATCGCTCTTCACGTCACGTACCTGAATAGGCAAGGAAATATAATTTGAATCAGTAATTTACATAATTTACATCAGTTGCGCTGTTAACATACCTTCACATAGGTCATGGTGGGATGTACACAACAGGCAAAGTTCGACGGCAGAGTCCAGGGCGTTGTGGTCCACACCAGGAAAAAGGTGTTTGGCAGTGCCAATGCCTCTAAGGCGATCACCACACAAGGATCCACCACCTCCTTGTAGTTCTGGTTTGCCTCGAAGTTAGAGAGTGACGTTGTGCAGGCGGTCGAATAGGGCATGACCTTAACTCCCTGATATACCAGGCCTTTGTCGAAGAGCTGCTTGAAGATCCACCAAATGGACTCCATGTACCAAGGATACAAAGTCTTGTAATCGTTCTTGAAGTCTATCCACCGACCCACACGAGTGACAACGTTCTCCCACTCATCCGCATATCTCATGACAATCTTGCGGCACTCGGCGTTGTAGGCAGTGATGCCCATTTTGGCCACGTCCTCAGGCCCGCGGATGTTCAGCAGCTTGTCGATCTCGAACTCCACAGGAAGGCCATGGCAATCCCAGCCGAAGCGCCGATCTACATGGTATCCCTGCTGATAGGCGTAGCGTGTTACAATATCCTTTATTGTGCCGGCTAGGATATGCCCGTAGTGGGGCAAACCGGTAGCAAAAGGCGGACCATCGTAAAATGTGTACCTACATCATAAATGTGCATATTTAGTAAGTATATTGAAAAAGTGCGGCTGATGTAATAGTCGGAAATACTTACTTGGGCTTTCCCTTTGACAGCTGGCTGCACTTTTCAAAGATCTTCTCGTCACGCCATTGCTGAAGTACATTCTCCTCTTCGGCCGTGAAATTTATATTTTCCGGCACCCGGCAAACGTCACTCCGCTGCAGTTTCTTTCCCATAGCTGCAAAACTCCGTAGTTTAAGTAGAAGCCATATTCAAATGTTATATCTCACCTTTTGAATCAAAAAAATATATATTTTTGCAGCGATTTTGCGTGGCACTTGTATTTTGGTGGCAACGTGCTTACATTTTGCTCAATTTATTACATGTTGTCAACTCTACACGGTTACTACACCTTTGCTACATAGTGGGAGGAAAAAGAGGGTGTGGACAACAGGCAAAACGGCCCCAAAAACGCAACGTATGCAAGGTAAAACACACCCTTCTCGCCTAATGTACCTTGAATGTACGTCTTCAACTTATTCTGTTTTTACACGGTAGATTGTTTTCAGCAAAACCGTGTAGAATAGGTCGTGTAAAAAAATGCAATTGATCGTATGCAATAGGTGATTGGTTCCTTATCTCTAAAACCTATTAAAATTGGGGAAAAAATTATGGAATGTTGGAAAAACAAATTTGCTTATAAAAAAATTTCTTTACCAACCACGTCTGATTGTACGTGTACCTACTAAGTAGATAGCGTGTAGTTATCATGTACAAACTGGACATTTTTGTTGACCTTTCTTGTTTAAACCTTATTTTAGACACAATACAATAAAAAGAGGTACTTAGAGTTGGCCAACCTTGTAAAGAATTGATTAATCAATGAACAGGCCAAGAAAATAATTAAACCTGCACTTTAGCACAGGTAAAAGATATTGCGATCATTTTTGTTTAAGCAAGGGCAAAGAATGTATCTACAAGAACAATGTACATACGGTATTATTTTAACTCAAGTTGTTCCCCTACTTAGATATAGGGGGGATAAGTGGGTTAAGTTATTTCAATCATCATGAAATATATACTTATCGGACATAAACAAAAATAAAGAAATCCCAAAATCGTTAAGTTGAAAAAGGTTACTTTTCAGAGCGAGAGAACAATTGAAAAATTTTGACGCTGCAACGATGGATCCGGATGAGGATACCATTGCCAAATCGGCATCCGCGCGCAAGCGCCAGAAGCGCCATGATTCAGGAGACGAAGATGAGAGCTCCAGCAGCCGCTCCGCTGCAGGAGATGCGACCATGGACATGGAGGCCTCCACAGCACCAATTTGGTGAGTAGATGAGGTTACCTTCCAACAAGTGCGTAGCTATTGATTGATTTTTGTTTGGGCTTGGGCAAAACGCAGCGAAGAGAAAACTGCAGTCATAAGCGAGACTGAAATAGGAACCTACAGCAGCACCAACACCAGCAAAACGAATTATAACAACGACGTCGATGACGACGACGATAGCAACAAAGAGGGAGGCATGAGCAGCAAACAGATATTGCTACAGGGGGAGGAAGCAGAGGGCAACGACGAATCGATGAGTCCGCCAGAGGAGGAGGCCGAAAAGATTTCACTCGTGCAGGGTGCGCTGTCTCCAGCGGCAGCCAGTGCCGTGCTTGCCTCAGATATTGTGCCCAATACCAGTGACTACATCGACAGCGACGATGATCCATCAGACGTTGAAGTGAATCCCGGAACTTCCAATGCAGACACTTCGCCCACATTCAACCAGCGGAACATACCATCCACACGTTCATATCGCCGCATAACCGTGGAACTTGTGGCCACATTAGAGAGCAGCAGCGATAGTGAGGCGGCTGTCGCTCCAGTGCTTCCCAGTGTAGATGAAGAAACCGAGGAAACCGCAGAGGCGGTAGTCCCCAACCCCAACGACGAACCGACATCGAGTGATGGCGATACTAACAGTCGCATGGAGGATGACTTTTGGAATCATTACGACAGTTCCACAAGCAACACCTCCAGTGATGGAGGAATGGTAAGTTCGATAAAAAGTTCTTTTTTTTCTGTTTTATTCGCTGAACTCTCTTTTTCATGGGGCACTAGGCTGATCATAGTGATTGGATTGAACCGGAGCCAAATGCGGCTGACTGGGAGAACATTGACTTCGCCGTGAACGAAATCATGTACAAGGATAAACCGCCATACACCTGGAACTCGGCCCATGAGTTGATGCAGCGCGAGCACAACATCATCAATCGAATTGGGTGGCGCGGCGGCCACACCTCTGTCGATAGCTTCGGGCGGGGCTTCTACGGGTCCAGGCATGTCGTGGAGCAGATGTCGCTCTGGAATACGATGATCAAACACAAGGGCTGTGTGAACTGCCTTAACTTCAATCGGGCCGGGGACCTGCTCTGCTCTGGCTCCGACGATACACGAATCATAGTCTGGGACTGGGCCAACAACAAGCCATTGCATATCTTCAAATCGGGCCACCACGCGAACATTTTCCAGACAAAGTTCATTGACAGTGCCGGATGCTTAGATATTGTGTCCACCAGTCGCGATGGCCAGGTGCGACGCGCCGTCATCCCTCCATCCGGGGGCGACACTAAGCCCACGAGACTCTACGCGCACACCGATGCAGTGCATAAGATCGTGGTGGTTCCGCACACCAAGCACGAGGTGATGAGCGCCGGCGAGGATGGGACTGTTAAGCACTTTGATCTCCGCACCAGTACATCTGCAACCACCATGCTGCACTGCACCCACAATGATCACAACAGACGGGGGCAACGGAGCCGCGTACGTCTTTTTAGCATTTCCCATCATCCGTTTGCGCCGGAGTTTTGTGTCAGCGGCACTGATGACAATCTTCGTGTCTACGACAAACGCAAGCTACCAAGTCCCATTCACGAGATGACCCCCCGAGGCGTTCGGGAGGTTAGTACTTCTACCGCCAAAACGTGAGCCTTTTCATTTGTGTCCTCTTCTCGTTCCCAGACAAAGATGACGCACATCACTTGCGCCGTCTACAATCACAGCGGAAGCGAAATCCTAGCTTCCTACAGCGATGCCGGAATATTTCTCTATGACAGCCGCAACTACAAGGAAGGCGATACTCTTCACTGTTACGAAGGGCACGTGTAAGTGACAGTTCATCTCTCAGAGAGCTCACCCCCTAGATTATTTTGCTCTGTTCTCCTGTTCACCGCCGCCTGGCATACAGAAACCATCGCACCATCAAGGGCGTTAACTTCTTTGGACCACGATCCGAGTACGTGATCAGTGGCAGCGACTGCGGCCACATCTTCTTTTGGGACAGGAACACAGAGTCCATCATCAACTACATGAAGGGTGATATTGCGGGGGTGATTAACTGCCTGGAACCGCATCCCTGGATGCCAGTGCTGGCCACGTCTGGGTTAGAGCATAATGTCAAAATCTGGACCCCCGATGTTCCCGGAAAAGTAAGTGTTCAGCTCACAGCCAGAATTGGTAGAATTCAGTAAAGTATATTATTTTGTTTGCAGCACGTGCCAAAACCGGAGGGTCTGAGGGATACGCTCTATAATAACTTTCGTCGCAGCATTTTGGAGACCGTTGGTGACGATTTCACCAGCGAAATGTTTTTTCGTCAAGTCATAGGGGATCCCTCCACCAGGGCTCGCTGGCGTGTTCGTCGCCATAGTCGTCGCAATGAGGGTGCCGCAGATGCCCCACCAGGATCGGTGCCACAGCACGAACAGAGTTTTAGCAGCGCCACGAGCTCCGCCAGCGACACCAGTTCCATGTATCGGCGTCGTGACAGCAACAGCTCGGACACCAGTGGGGAAGGATATCCTCGCACAGACCCCATGGGCTGCAACCCGCAATAGGCCCATGGCAGACACCCACACTCCACACCACCACCATCCAAAGCATAGTTACAATATTTATCATCTCGAGTAGAGCTAGTGCGGGGCTGCACTTTTAAAGTTCGGGGCTCGCATTTGCAGATAGATATATTCGAGATGTGGTGCGGGCCGTGGCCGTGGTCTCCTTTGTTTTTAAACGCGTTTTTAATGCTGTGAATCTGTACTTGTAAAGAATAAGCAAGCATATACCTATTTTATTAATTTTGAACAATGTTTAATAAACACACACATGTATTGAGAATACCATTCTCTCAGTCGTTTGTCTGGCAGATGAGGGCCACGCTCCGCTTCACCCAGTGCGATGGTTTCGCCTGGGTATTGAGCAGAAGCGGCACCACATAGTTAGTCGAGTGTCCCGTCGTGGAGAGCGTGCCCTTGCGCTCGCCCGTCTTGTACAGGGGACACTTATAGCGTGTTCCCTCAACTAGGTCCAAAATGAGCACGGGCCGGAAAAAGATGACGGGCATAATATAGATGAGTATCTTAGGGTATTGTTCCACCAGCATGTTATGCTCCCAATCCCAGCGCGCCCCCTCCACAAACAGACCGTTGCAGTAGACGCCATCGTCTGGGGGCGTCGCCTTCGTCTCCACCTTGAGCACATCATAGTCGAAGGTCAGCGTGTCGATGGGTATCTTGTACTTGCGGGCAAAGTTCTGCATGGCACCCGTGAGGAAGGCCTGCGTGAAAAAGAAACCGGATAGCCAGAAGGTGGGCGGCTTGCCGTGCATGTACCAGTGGAACAGCCAGTTGAGGCGCTTGTACAGATCCTGGACATAGGATCCCAGCGGCTTGAGGCTGGGATACGACTTGGACATCCACTTGAGCGGTATGCGATTGAATTTCATGGCCGTCATGACATTCTCCAGATCGGGGGTCATGACAATTATGCCCTTGATTCCCATGGCCAGGTCCCTGCAGGAAGCCCGTATCTCCTTCTGCAGCTTAAGGAAGCGCTCCATTTCCTGCACCACCACCGTGTTCATAGACTCATTGTAGTCCACGGGATATTTCTCGGCTGCCGCCTCAATGTCCATGTCCGCCGGCATATCTTCTCCAATCTGCTTTATGGTGTTCAGAATTATCTGCTCCACACTGACTCCGGCGCCTGCAGTGCCCGCCGCCTCGCTGCCCAACAGCAGGATCATCGAGTCCAGCAGTGTCTTTGTGGTCTGCAGGTCTCGCGTTATACCCGAGTTTGCGTGAAGACCGTACACCTCGGGCGGCGCCAGAGATGGTATGTTGTCCTCCAGGTAGCGCAGCATCTCGCGGTGCTCCATCTTGCGGGGCAGTATGTAGCGGTCGTCTGTGGCGAACCTGTACCGGTTGTCGGCCACCACCTGGGGATTACAAAAGTCCGCCAGAATCGTGACGATCGCGCGTCGATCCCAGTTGTCCGTCACACGGCCGCCATAATTGCATTCGCTGGTCAGATACGAGATGGCATCGTACGGGACGTGCTCATATTGGTTGAGAAGCATCTGGAATGTGGAAGAAATTAACCATAAATGTATCGCGAACCATGATGAATGATAGCACTGTGCGACAGTGTGTGATAAATCCTTTGAAGGGTCATACAAAAATCACTTCAACCCATCAATTGTTTAGGGTTTGTCTCGTGCAAAATACGAAACCACTGTCGCACGGTGTAATCGATACAAACTTACGCTCAACTGCAGCACAGAGATCTGGAGATCAGACTCGTTGAATCCGTAGGCGATGTTCCAGCCGAGCGGTCCGTATTTGCGTCTCTCCTGCACCACCGCATGGAAGAAGCAGATGCCGTACAGCAACCGAGTGAAGGCGCGATCCTGCTTGGCACAGCCCGCATAAAACTCGTACTCGTTGATTGGCTCCGAGTTGTAGGAGCGCATCAGGTTCTCCCTCAGCCCAGTCGGTGGTTCATTTGTCATCTTTACGCCGTTTTGCAGAATAGTCACAGGAAACTGAGGCGTGGGGTAGGCAGTCAGCCAAAGGCGGAAGTTGGCTATGGAAAATAAAGTTATATGAGGATTGGGAAAAGACTTTCTCTCACTTACGAACGGTGTTGAAGGTGTCCATGTTCTCCCACATGTACTCCAGGGCGGGCATCCAAGAAGCGGCCAGGTGGCAGTTCTGCAAGCACACCCAGTAGCCCATCTCCTGGGCGCTCTTGATAAGGGCTGTGGCAATCGGGCCCTGGCCCTGGCCCAGCGAGATGCTCTGAAAGGTCTCCTCCTGGCCCATTTTCTCGGCGAATGCCAGCAGGGAGCCCAGCGGATCAGCACCCGGCGAGAGAATGAACACGAGTGGAGTCAGGGCCGTCGAATCGGCATAAGACTTGGAAATGTCAAACTCTGGCGGCGACACGAACTGATCCCCGATGGTGAGGGCGATGAAGTTGCGAACTGCCAGGAAGACAGAGTCCGGTCGCAGGGCCTTCAGCACGATGATCTTCTCAAAGGCAGTGGTCTTGTCATTCCAGGGTGCAGGCAAAGGTTGCAGCTCCGGCGAGGCGTGGTCGTAGATGGCCTGCCAGGCGGACAGGTTCTTCCGAAACGCGTCCACAATCCCACGCAGCTCCTTGAGCTCCTCCAGCCGCAGCACATTCAGCCAGACGGTCTCTGTGATCCAGCTGTGATCGGGATTGGGCGGCATGTGGCTGGATTCTTTCGCATTGGTGACCAGGTGTGCTAGATGACGCATCTCCACTTGGCCCGTGCCCAACAAGACGCGAGCGGTGAGGATGAATGAGAACAGGAGCTTGTCCTTTTCGAAGATGGACCGGCAAACGTTGTTGTACAAGTTCTTGGTGAACCCATCCACCAGGAACTTGATGCGTCGTGGCAGATCTTTGGACTTGTTGGCGGTGTCGATGGAGTACATGTACAGGTTGATATACCAATTCAGAGAGAACTGGTACATGGGATCGATGTTGGGCAGATCAGTGATGGAGTAGTACAGAATAGAGGAATGCACTGCCACCGGCTTGTAGTTCAGCCGGAAGGCCTCAATCTTCGCGGACGTCTCTTTAGCAGCCTCCTGCTTCTCCTGGATGTCTTTGGATAGGCCCTTGGACTCGCCCAGAATCTGGATGGCCGCTTCGTTCTCTAGAATGTCCCCCTCGCTGGCAGATAGCGTCTTCAGGATCAGGTTCTCGGCATCCCGCAGTGCCCCCTTGTTGGTCGCCGCCTCTGTGGTGAGGGTGATGCGCAGCTCCTGCAGATCCGGCCGCTCCTTGGCCACCACAATGCTCAGCAGCTGGTCCATCAGTGCGTTCTGGGTGAGGGCAAAGTTAATCACCGTCACTTTGTTGAAGGTCTCCGGCAGGAAGTGCGGATTACGCAGATTGCAGGTCATATAGAGCCGGAAGTTGGGTGACAGTGGCACCACCGCCTCACCAAGGCTGATGTGCTTGACGCCGCCCTGGATGAAGGTCTGGTGCATCAGAATGGGGTCCAGAGGCACCTCTAGTTCCTCTTGCACGTTCTCGATGATCACAGGAGTGCCGTACTCCATGGCCTCTGCAATGATACGCATGTAGTTGCCCTGATTGAACTTGACGCAGTTCAGGCGGTTCTTGCGCTCCATGTTCTTCAGCCAGTTGTTGGCCTGCCCCTGGGGATCGATGAAGAGGCTGTAGCGACTGGAGCTGGACACTATGATGGCATTTTCGCTGGAGAACTCGTCGTTGGGCAGGCCATCTAGCTGCCAGTTCTGGATTGTCACCTCCAGCCCGAGCACCTCCGTGATGGAGTACTTTTTGGAGCAGGGAATTTTTAGCTTCGTCACCTTCTGGAACCAGTCGTTCACGCACTCTGTCCTCGACTGCAGATTCACTGCCGATAAGTAGGCAATGATGCCGCACGAGAGGAGCACATCGCCGGGCAGATGGTCGTATAGCTCCTGCAGGTCGTCGGCCGCTTTGTTCCAGCGCGACTTTTCACCACCCAGGCCTCCAATGAGGGCCTCGGCACGCAGCAGCTTGTTGCGACAGTTCTCGGCATGCTCCTCGGTCTTCTTCATCTCCTCGTTGGCCTTGTCCAGCTCTATGTTGAGCAGAGCCACCTTCTCCTCGAGGGCGGCGGCCAGAGCACGCTTCTCGGCCAGAAAGCTCATTGTGTCCGCGTACTCCTTCTCTGCGCCGGCCAACTTGGCCTTTTTGGGAGCCACCACTTTGGCCACGTCGTCGTACATATCCATGGCGATGATCCACTGGCAGAGACCCTTGGCCGCACTGGAGGCCTTGGCCACCACCTTGGGATCAAAGTCCTTGTTCGGGATGAACTCTTTGCGGATGCGCTTCATGATCTCCACCGGAATGTTGTCTTTATCGAACTCCTTAAGAGCGGGCAGGAAGTTCATCTCGCCCAGCAGCCGCTTGCTGGGCCCCCAGTAGTCCTGCACCATCTTGCCCGACGAGGGATCGGGTACACGATCCGCCGGTATAGCCTTGATCACGCACACCGCCGCCATAACCAACTTGATGACCGACGGTGGGTTCTTCATCGACTTTACGAGCGTGATATCCGCGGGCTTCAGTGTGTTGAGGGCGGCCAGGGCATCCTCCAGGACGGGAATGGCCTTGGCCAGATCCTTTTCGCACTCGTTCTTCAGCACCTGCGCCGCTACGGCCTGCACGGAGGCCACCTCCTCGTCCCGTTTCACCTGCTCGGCGGCTGCACTTGCCGCCAGGGTCTCCTTGTTGATCTCGAGCATCATCTTGCGGGAGGCCTCCGCCAGGGCCACCAGCTTCGGCTGCAGGGCGTTCAGGTCGCGTTGCATAATGGAGATGGCGGCAGCTGCATTGGCAAGCGTGTCCAGGCCCCCGATGTATCGCATCTTGGCGAACATCGTCTCGCTCTGCTTCAGGTCGATGAGAGTCTGGAAGGAGCGGATGAGCTCGATGAAGGAGGCGTTTGTCTGGTAGATGTGGCGCCCGCTTAACTGGCAGAAGGCGCGCGTGGCCCGGGCAGCTGTCGTGTGGAAGTACTGGCAGGTGTCGACAATGGCCATTTTAATCTCCTCGGAGGGCACGTTCACGTCCACCAGAGACATTCTGGCGATCATCTGGAGCGCCTCCTCCGGCCAGCTATCGTACCAGTCGATGGTGCAGCAGTTGACCAGTGATGGATACAGGCGGACACGCGTACGCAGGGCATCCCCGATGGGCGAGAAGCTGAGGACGATGTGCAGCTTCTGCTTGCAGCGGTTCACGAAAAACGAGAAGACCTGCAGTGGCGACACGTCAATGTTGCGGTTGCCGCCCTGGGCGGCCAGACGTACCATCTCCAGAACCTCCTGCTTCTCGTCGATGGGAAAGATGTTGGGCACCTCGCCCTGATTCAGCAGACAATCGATGTCCTGCAGGAAGAGCTCCATCTTGATCTGGTTCTCGGTTATCAGGAAGGTTGTGTGCTTATTCATTCCCCCCGCTTCCTTGAGGATCACCTTGATGTCGTCATGCCAGTCATTGGCCCCGTAATTCTTGGTGATTTCGGGCTGGAAGAACGAAGTCTGTACCATGTTGGTGGCCAGCTTCGTAAGCGACTGGCGGCCCGATCCCCCCAAACCAATTAGTAATGCGCTCGCTCCCTGGATGGAGATGATGCGGCAGATGCGATTCAAGTGCTGCAGGGCGAAGGTAAACAGGGTGATGTCCATTTTGGAGCGGCGTGTCGAGTTGTAGTCATCGAGGCTGTCCAGAGCCACCTTTAGGAACACCTCCCCGCTGGGCACCTCCTCGTAGCGCCGCTCGTCCGGCACACTGTCTTCGTCGAAGTAGACGCCAAAGAACACGTTGTTGGCGGTCTCCATGCTAAACACCTGTTCGTCTCCCACCTGGACGCAGTACTTGTCGAAGATATTCTCAACCTTGTCCTTGAAGTTGGCCTTCAGGCAGTCGTTCAGCTTGTCGAACATCCACTTGCGGTCTGTATCGTCCACAAGACGGTCGAAGAAAACTCGCATTGCCTCGTGGTACCACACGCGCACAAGCACCTTCTTGTCATTGACGGATTCCTTGCGCACCAGGGTGCAGCCGGTGACGACGCGCGAGATGTCTCGCAGATTAAAGACGTAGTGGCTCTTGGCCGGAGTAGCCCGTACCTCGGACTGGACGCTCTTATATATGCTCTGGGTGGCACTGACGATCTGATTGGTGACCAAGAATACGTCCTGGCCGTGGCCGGAGCGCCGGAAGCCGCTGAGCGCCACATTTAGGAAGATGCGGAACATGCTGTCGTCGCTGAAGGTGTTGATAGAGAACACATTGAAGTGGTTGAGGAAGCGGGCATAGACGTCCTGGCGACTGCCACCCGGTAAGCCGCAGGCGGCCATGATCAGGACATCGTGGATGTACAGCTTGGAGGCGTCCTTCAGATCGTACACGTGCCCGTAGTCAAAGTACTGGCGCAGCAGCTCCAACGGCGGCTGTGCCCCGTACACCTCCTTCACGGGCATGTTCATGTCGTCGACGAAGAGGACGCTCTGCATACCCTTGGGCGGTCCGTAGATGCCACGCTTCCACTTCTGCAGCTTCGAGATGAGTAGTTCCTGACACTGGTTGGCCGTGATCATCACCGTGAAGGTGATGAAACCCGACTCGTACTCCTCCTGGTTCAGCTTGTTCATCAGATAGTTTTGCACATAGACGCTCTTGCCGGTGCCCGTGGGGCCCACTAGCAGCATCCGCTTCTTGTGCTTCACGTGCATCTTGAGGAGGTGCACATAGCGGCCCGTGTCCACAGTCGGTACAATAACGCCCGTCTTTGTCTCCTCCACATCCATGCGTTTGGCCAGCTCCGGCCAGTAGCGCCACGTCCCGCGCTGCTTGAACACGTATACGTACTCCACGAGCAGACCCTCCACGGGCGGAGTCACCTCCATTTTGCCAAGAAACTCTGGTGGGTTTGCCTCCTCACCGTCATAGATCTGCCAAGGAATGTAAAGGAGTGAATCTGTACATCTCCCAAGATACATATGTATACTGCACTACATTGGCTTTGTACTTTTCACAACACAAAGCCTTGTAGATACCGAGTGGTAATTATTAAAGTGCAGAAAGGCGCCTACATGCGGTTTATGAATTTTTAAAACAGAGGTGGATACATAGCAAGCTAAAGATGATCATGAGATCTTACCAATCAGATGTACAGCCTAAAACTTAGTCTTGTGCAAAGTAGAAAACCACTGTGGATCGGTGTTATTCAACTCCTTACCTTTCTCAAAAACGCATCAAATTTGTCTCGCGAGGCCGTGTCCAGAATTCCGCCAACGCCCCAGGACAGGGCGAACAAAATGGCGGCCTGGAAGTAGCCCACCATGTACTTCTGGTAATCTTCCGGGTTCTCTTCGATGGCCTCGTCCAGCAGCATGTCGATCAGGTCAAAGGTCGTCAGCATGCAGTTGAACTCCCCCGACCGGACGAACTGGCTGCAATTACGACGGACAAACGTCTGGCATTGTGGCAGGAGCCACTGCAGCATGGCCGACACATACTCGACGCCCTCCTCGTCGGCCCACCGCGGATCTGCTTTCTTCAGCCAGCTGTTAGCGAAGGCACGCCAGCCCAGCGTCGAGGGCTCCATGTAGATCATTCCACAGCGGGAGACGGTGGCAGGCGAAGCCTGGGCCAGATCCATCACCTCAAAGATCATGGACATTTCGTGCGACATAGTGATCACCTCGCCGCTGGTCAAGCACAGCTTCTTGTTGTCGTCCAGCACCGTGTTCATGTTCTCAATCCACACAGCATCCACGGGACCATCGAAGATCACCCATTTGCGGTCTGGCGTGGGTGTCATGGCAAACTCGCGGAAAATCTTGGCCACCAGGCCGTCGGTCCACTCGTAGGATATGGGATCAAAGGAGCCGTATAGCTGGTTCATGGTGATTGACTTAGGGTTCATGATGCCCATCAGTACATGCTGGAAGTAGCTGCTCTTTTGCGGAGCCTTGATCTTCAGCGCAGACATGACCTTGGACAGGACCTGCAGCGTCTTGGACTTGCCTGCCAGCGGTTCGCCCACCAACATGAAGCCGTGCCGGACAATGATCATCTCGTACGTTTGGATGACCTTGGTGAGGAATGATGGGGCTGGTTCCAGCACCTCCTCCAGGCAGACACGCTTGAATTCGGTCTCGAAGAGACTGTAGTCGATGTGCGGCAGACTGATGCCCGGGAAGATGTCCGAGATTATACCCTCGAAGAGCGGCACATCGAATGACAGGAACTTCGGCAGATTCACGTCGATCAGGCTGCGCAGCAGCAGGATGTCCTCCAGCTCGTCCGGATACTGCTTCTTGATGTTGCCGCAGGCAGAGAGCACTGTCTTCACCGCCCGCATGCCGTAGTCGTAGTGGTTCTGGCTGGACAGCTGCTCCGAGCAAAGCCGGTAGGTGGTCACGATCTTGACGGCCAGCTTGCGGGCGTCCACAAATCCGTACGAGTAGAGGGATATCTCACCGATCATGGCGTAGTCCGGCACCATCATGGCTACGGATCGGAACAGGACCTTTAGGTTGTCGGGCAACTCCGAGCGACCCGCGTAGCCGGGATTCATGGTGATGCAGACGTAGACGGCGGGATTAAGCATCAGCTCTGTGCCCTCAAACATGAACTTGCTCACATTGGCCCGCACCGCCTGGATAATGAGAAGAATTTGCTGGGCCACCACCGACAATACCTCTAGCTCAATGCGGTTGAACTCGTCAAAGCAGGCCCAGGCGCCACACGAGGCCAGGCCCTTGAAGAACTTGCCCATGGCCTTGTAGTCCAGTCCGTCGGAGCAGTTGAAGACCTTGCACTGGACGGCCAGGGCTTTGGCCAGGTCCTTGGTGGTCTCCGTCTTGCCGGTGCCCGCAGGACCCTCTGGAGCTCCGTTCAGATGGAGCTGGTAGGCGCCAACCAGGGTGCGGTAGCAGCGGTCCGTCAGCGGGGTGATCACCAGCCGATCCGAGTTACCCAAATACTCGTTGGCGAAAGGTACGGTGGCGTTTATGATCCTCACCAGAGTCTTTTCATCCTCCCAGTAGTAGCGCATCTGGGCTAGCCACTGGAAATCGTATTCACTGTTGATTTTCAGCCGAATGAGCTCCTCGGTGACGTCCTTGGCGTGCACATCGATGACTATCAGGGACTTGATGGTGATCCTGTTGAGGTTGCTGATCACGGGCGAACGCACGAGGGCCACAATGTCGTTCAACTCCTTGGACAGCTCCTGAAAGAAGTTGGCCATAACGGCCTGATTGGTGCCGAAAGTGCGACGCAGGCAGCCGTGCATTTTGGCGGCCCAGTATACCTGCGAGATGGCCAGCACCACCATTTGGGGCCACTCCAGCACCCACTCATGCCGCTTCACCTTGGGATAGTGGCCGAAGGAGAGCTCGTTCTGGTTGCGAACCGCCTTCAGCATCTCGTCCTCCACTCCGATGAGCCACTTTTCCACGCTACCGCCGGCAGCCATCGTGGAGACAGGCTCTATGAACTCGATGTGCTCCTTGTCGCTGCTGATCATTGCCAGGACATTCTTGCTCGAGTCGAACTCCAGGCTGTTAATGCCCTCGAAACATTTGCTCAGATGCGGCAGCACGCGCAGCGGATCTTTCGTCTCCGAAAGGATCTCCAACATCTCGTCGTTGGCCAGAAAGAAGAATCGCGGGAAGAAGAGGCGCTTCTTCTCAAGGTAATTGCTCACACCCGTCGATATATCCTCGAGCAGTTCGTTGGCCTTCTGCAAGGATTCCAGCAGCCCAGATGCTGGTGCCGTCTCCATCACCAGCGGCTGACGCAGCACCAGGCCCATGTTGCGGGTGTAGGTCTGCTCCACAATGGTGAACAGGCGACCCTCCTCCGGCATCTGAGCCACGATGTCCTTGGAGGAGAAAATGGGCAGCAGGTACAGGTAGTTGGCCTGCACTTTGCCCCACTGGTCAAGCGTCTCGTTGACCCGCATTATCTTCTCGTACCAGGCGCGCACCTCCTCCTCGCAGGGCTTCATGAACGCCGAGCCGCGCATTGTCAGCGTCTTGAGGATGTGGTCGTCGAGCAGCGCCTGGATGTCGTCCAGGCTATTAAGGATCGTCACACCCGTCTCTTTGTATGGGCCCGTGGGGAAGACCTTGTTCTCCCATTCCTTGATCATTGCCTGAAGGGCGTTCCACAGCTGGAGCTCCTTGTTTGCACTGATGCTGATGATCTCAAACTGATCCAGAATGCTATCCAGTCCAGAGTCGAGAATCTTCCTCAGGGTAGTGCCCGCATCCGGTGTGACATCAAAGCCGGCAATTTCAGACATCTCCTTCCAGTGGCGCTTCCTCAGAGCCGGATTGCACATGATGTTGACCACAAAGACACCAGTGGTGAAGTCTTTGATGGACTGAATCATCGAAGTGCACAGCCGCAACGGCACTGGATGCTTAGCCGGATCGGGATCTTCAGTTTGACCCTGCAATTATACGATTTAGCGATCTTTTGCACACATATGTTGCAATTTTTGACCCACCTTAAATTTGCAAACGGGATTGTCAATGAGATCCTGTTTGATCTTGACGCGGTAGTATTTCTGGTTCTTCTGGAACTCCTTCAAATAATTGTCGGTTGTCGATTCAACAAACTTGGGCTCCAAATACTCAAAGGGTCCATCCCGCCACACGTTCAAATAGCGCTGCCAATCAATGCAACATCTGTGGATATCAAAAGGGAACATAAACCATCAAAATTCTCCAATGACAACGGGGATGGGATGGGCTTTGTTTGCAACAATTTAATTGATGGTCTTTGGTGCTATATATGTGTGTCTATGTGTGACAGTACTCACTTCATTAGCTCTGCAAATGGATAGACAAAGGACTTGATCACCTCCAGCGTGGGATATTCGGTTTGGGCCACCTTAAATAGCTTCTCCTCCTTGTTAATCCAGGCGACGTAGTCGTCAAATGTTTTCAGCTGATCAATAAAGTTCTGCAGGATTATATAGCTGTCGCGAAACTTCTCCGGCCTGCTCATGTCGTCGATGATGGCCAACTTGGGCAGCATTTCCTCAATATCAGTATTAAGCTTTTTCACCACCTCCTGCAGATGCTCCTCGAAGAGGAACTTGAACTGTTCCTGCTGGGAGGCGTTGTACTCGCATATCTCGTTGATGACCTTGATCCAGGTGATGGTCTTGATAGTCAGATCGAAATGATACTTGGACATTTCCCTCAGCTCGACAATGTTGGTGCCCACCTGGAGGCAGTAATGGATGCGATCCGTCAGCTCGGCAAGCTTCACCGTCTTTACATGGATCATATAGTCGGCGCTCTCAAGTAGCTCCTCCGTGGACTTTGGTATCTCTAGAGCGCGGTATTTAATCTTCTCGAACTCCTCGCAAATCTCCTCCTCGGCCTTGATGTGCTCTTGTATGATGATGACGGTGATTTCGGCAATCAAATTCTCTGCCAAATTGCGGAGGCCCTGGATCGCAGGCTCGTTGTGGATGACGGCCATCACAAAGTACTCGGTCGCTGGCTCGCTGCGGAGCATATTGATAAACTCGTAGTAGATGTCGATCCGAGCAAAGTACTCCTCGAACTCATGCGGCTCGGCCAGAAAGATGTTCAGAGCCTCACGCTCCTCCCACGAGAACAGGGCATGGTACTTGCTTCTAAAGTTCTCTATGAACTGTGTGACCTCGTCGTAGGTGGCAATAATGATCTTTTGAACCTTGTCAATAACATCCTTCAGGGAGTTGTCGTTCATCTCGATCTTGAGGTAGTCACTGACCTTGGCGTACGCGGCCATTGTGGTGAGGGTTTCCACCTGAGGTTGCAGCGGCTCCATGCGATAGCCGACCATCGAGATCTCCGTGGCGATCTCAGCAAAGGTGCGTAGAATGCTAAAGAGGTTGGGCCGAGTGTCCAGGTCGCCGGAGGACTCGGTCCACTCCAAGGACATACGGAACATGGGCATCGTACGTGGATCGCTACAGATGCGAAACATTTCAATAAATGTTCGCATCTTCATGTTGTTTAGCTCCCGGTTCATCAGTCCCTCCAACCCGCTCCAAGCACGCTTCCACAAGGCCGGAGGCATCACCCGCTTGCGCAGCATCTTCCGCAACACAATAACCAGCTTGGGATACCAAGTCCACCGAAGAAAGGTGTTCACCTTGTCCAGCTGGTTTTGGATGTACTTGCGGTAGAACTTGTAGGAGAGTGCTTCGCGTCCGCACAGCCCCATCTGCTGCTGCTGGGCGCCCGTGGCGCTTACGTACTTGAAGATACAGACGACGTTTGGCAGATCCGACACCGATATGTTCAGTACGGCGCGCATGGGCAGCTGCAGGATGAGCAGCTTCAGGCCAATCTTTCGGCGGTTCTCCAGGTAAACGCTGTAGTTGCCTGTGCGACCGGGACGCTTGAAATGGATGTCTGCGTGGGGCAACTCAAAGTTGGATGGGTCTTCGTCGGAGAACTCGGGGTGGCGCAGTATGTTCTTCATGCTGTAGATCTTCATCAGGCGGTTGAACTCCTCATGCACATCCTTCATGTACGAGTCCACCATCTCTGGGTATCTGCGCCGCAACCGTTCCGAGGCGAAGCTCAATATCTTGGCCTCTGTCTTGCGCAGCATTGGCGGTACGATTATCTTGCGCACCTCGCGCCGCAGGTTGTCCACGTAATGGGACTGAGGCAGCGGCCGGATGTCCGGTTCGGGATGCCAAGACTGGCGGGCAATTCTCACCTTCACGTCAGCCGCCTTTTGCTTAAGGAACTGATAGTGTCGACGCTCGTGGACCTCAGAGATGTGGAACTTGAGCAGGGGATTCTTCAAGTACGGCTCATTATCGTATTTCCTGGTGTCCGAGGGCGGCCGATGCATGCGGCTCAGCTTGCGGCTGTACATGGTGAGTGACTCTTGTTTCAATCGAATCCAAAATTCAATGCGGTATCATGCAAAGGGAATCTTTTCATGGAAGGGTTTTCCACTCTCAATGCCTGACAACTTTCCGTATTCCGTATTTATAGTTGTTGCTAAGGCAACTTATTGTGTTTGTTTTTTATACCCGGTACTCGACCCTTTCTGTGGGCTGAAAGGGACGTTCAACTTCCAGTCTGGCCAACCGGCTCCACGTTCCGGTCGGATGTCGGCCTTGAGTGATGAAGCCAACCGTCACACTCCAGCCCATCGCGATCAGTAAATTTCACCGCCTCTGGTGTACTCAGCCTGTCTGATCCTGCCGCCAGGAGCCTGTAGGCTGCATTCCGTGAGTGCTCATGTGTGGCGCACAACGACGCCATTAAGAAATTTTATTTCAGTTGACACTCTTAATCCAAAGAGTTGAAGCAGCGTGCAACTCGTATTACCCTTAACTTATGGGAAGCGCAGAGAACGGTTTGAAGTTGGCTGTTTTCTTTGCTCGGTCCCGTTACTTTGTCTGGCCTGTGCAAATGAAGGGATGATACCGACGCCTAGCGGTGGCATTATCCGATAATATCAGTGACTCAACTAAAAACGTTCTTGTCATAAATCTTTTGTTCGGTTTGTATCCAAATTACGATGGCGAAAAATTTCATTATTTATTGATTGATCGTTATTCATTCGATTGAAATTACATTGCAGATACAGAGATTAACAACTTTTTAGCAACAATAATGACAATATTTATTATATAACATCTCGTCAATTGCAAATACAATACAATATTCTAAAACACCCAATATTCATCAGTTCAAAAGCCTCAAGTTAATGCTGATCTCCGATTCCGATATACGGTTACGGCATGAGATAGTATCAGGGGATAGGATCGGTGCAGATAGGAATAGACGTCACCTGTCGGCAGCTGGGCACCGAATTCGGGACGTGCTTACAGTTTACAATAAAGCGCAATACATTATACAATAGCTATACAATCTGAATACGTATACAATATAAATACAAAACATACGAGTAGATGAGCTTTCTTTTCCTTTCCAATAATAGATTCGTATCAAAGAAATTGCACACATTTGATTTTGCCAATATTTTAGTTGTGTTGTTTTAGTTCTCTAGGTACATACGTTTAAGCGTTTTCATATATCAAATACACACGAGTATGTATGTATAATTTGTAATTATTGGTTACCCACATACGATACCTCGTCGTAGGTGTATTAGTATGCGGTAAATATGCATATTAATCAGTATACAGCTTAGGGGCAACATAACAATTGCAGTAATGATTGATTTTAGTTTTTTGTGGTTGGGTTTCATTGGTCGTTAAGGGTTAACATCGACGACGCCCACTTGTTATCTCTCGAACTGCAGCACATAGTCCTTGAGCGGGCTGGGCAGGTTCAAGCGATTGACATTTGGGGCCAGTTTGCGGTTCAGCGCCTCGTATATAGCCCAGCGAGCCAGTTGCTTGAGGCTGCGCGGCTTGCGGTAGAGCGAGGATATCAGGGCAATCAGTTGTTCGGTCTTCTTGCTGGGAACTTGGGCAACGTAGAAGTTGTGCAGCGACTTGAGGCAATTGTAGAGCGGCTCGTGCTCCATGGTCAGGTAAAAGAGATGGATGATACGCGTAAACGTCAAATGCGGATCGTTGAGTATAAATTCCTTCTTCGTTATCAGTATAATATAGTAAAAAAGCAGATATCGAGAGTTTGTGCGGAAAGAGTTGCGGAACGTGTTATCGCCCCCCAAAGCAGCGGCGGCCCCACCGCCGCCCAGAGCCTCGCCGTAGCTGGCAATTTCGCTCGAGAAGATCGCTATGCCCGGCGTAGTCTTGCTGCTCAGTACAATATTCGGATCGGCCCCGTACTGAATGAGCGTCAGCGTCAGCTCGTATATGCACTCCATGTCGTGGCAAGTGCGCACATTCTGCACCATATCCATGACAGCCTGCAGAATGTGCTGATATGTCTTGTTGCAGTCCAGGCCATGCTGCAGCAGCAGCAGCAGAATGTTCTTGATAAAGTCAAAGTTTGTGCGCTTCTGTGCATCACAATTGAGGGTAAAGTTCTCGCTAACCGTGAACACGAGAACGTGCAGCGGCTTAAGATTGGCGCGATACGAACAGTTCGGATTCGCGCCATGCTGTAGCAAAATGCGTATGCAGTTCAGATAGCAGACCTAAAACTACAGGTTACTATACGTTCTGCCAGGATATATTTTTGCTTGGACTCACCTTCATTGAATGCGTAAAATGATGAAGATGGTCCTTGTTGATTAGCGGCACTAACAGTACCATTATGGGCACGGACCCATCCCTGCCCACAATGTTGGGATCACCTGCAAGATTATATCCAGTATACCATATCCCAATAACGATTCAATGCACAGGAGTTTTCTCCCCTTACCATCCTCCTTGATGAGCATATTGAGTAGCTCGTAGCAGACCTCCCAGTCGCGCAGGTGGCGAAATACACAGGCCATGGCACTGTTGCCCGCCTGATTGATGGACTGCTTAGCGCCGTTCTGCAGCAGGAACCGCACCAAATACAAGACGTCCCACTTGCTCCATTTGTCGTAGCCGTAACGAGCTTCCTCCAAAGCATAGCGCACGATGAGTGCATGCAGTGGCGTGTTCCCCAGCGAGTCGGGGGCATTGATCAGCTCCTTGCAGCCGCGTTCCAGTAGGATGCGAAGAGTGGCCAGCGTGTCCTCGGCCGGTTTACGGGCAGCAAATATAACTGCATGGGGAATGTTGTTTTCATAACATTCTGCTATCACGTTGAGAGATTAATTCCATCTTGAACTCACCGACATGGAGCAAGGTCATCTGCTGGGTACAGGTACGTACTGTGGTCACGGCTCCCTGCTGTATAAGTAGCTCGAGAAAGCGGCCATCATGCAGCACGGCATGGTGTATCGGATAGTACTCATCCATGATAAGATTTATCTCTTCCGATCGCGTCAGGACCAGCTGCTGGACACAATTCCATGCACCGCGCTCGCAGGCCAAGTGCAAGAGCGGCTTTTTAGCTCGAAACGGTATCCAAGGCTCTTCCATCTTCTGTGTGAGCAGGCTCAGAACATTGTACTGGTCGCCATCGATCGCATAGCACAGAGCATTTTGAAGCTTGTTGTTCAATCGCTCGCTGACGTCGTCTACATTGTTGTGCCACTTGCCGCTTTCCTCGCAGTTGTGCGTATGGGCGCCGGGGAAGCACATCCGGGTATCCACGTCGATACGGGCACCGTGGCGCAGGAGAAGTTCCACGCATTCTTCGTAGCCTCGGAGGGTAGCTATGTGCAACGGCAGGGAGCAGGGGGAACGGTTCACATCGGGCCGGTGGCGGTGCAAGAGCCACTTGGTGAGATCAATGTGATTTAGGCCGACGCTGCGCTGCAGGATGTTGTATCCGCAATCATCGTATATGACCAGGATATTCTCGTTCTTCGGTATCTGAATCAGAAGGCTTTCGAGTGTTTGCAGCGAGATTTTGGGATTGGCACGCAGTATTTCGAACAGCGTCTGGATCTTCTCCTCCGTTGCCTTCGACACTTTGTGGCCATCGCGATGTGAGAGCAGTGCCGACCCAGAACGGAACACTTGGCTCACGGAACCACCCATGTCGCTTCGCTCGCTGGCTTCTCGTTCTTTAATCCAGCTAAAACCCCACTTTCATGCTTCACCGTCCTGCGACGCAGTTTTTGTTGTGACCTGCTGTGGAAAACAATAAACAACAAAATGCGTAGCAGTCCCCGCAGCCGTAAAAATCAATACGCTCTGTTAAACATTCGCCAAATCAGCACTGGCAACTGAGCAGGAGGCATGAGGCACTCCATTCACGCTATCACATTGTTCCCCATCTCGTTTGTGCCTTTATTCACTAAATGCATTGCATTAACACATCCAAAACTCTTTTTTTCAAAATCCACTTTTTCGCTGAATTTCAGTTGCTCTCTTCTTTAGTGTTGGGTGGTTCATGAACGAAAAAAACGAACTATTCACTGACGTGAACGGACGGAATAAGTTCATCGTTTTATCGATATAATCCAAAAGTAATAAAAGCTATTTTTTTACTATTTTTTTACTCCATCTGGTGCATGAAAATTACTAAGCCGATTATAGTCCGCACTATCGTATGCAATCCGCACTGTATGCACTGTGCTGAACGCGCCCATGTACTCCATGAGTAGCCACAACGACGCGAATGTATTTTCCAAAAATCAGTTTTTACGCCAACAGGGTTCCGACCGGTCTAGCCGCGTACCTTCAAGTGCAGCCAGCAGCCTTTTGTCCGTTGTCAATGGGGCCGAATACAGTAAATACAGCGAAATATTTAGCCTTCCGTCAACGGAATCAAGCAAACTGAAAGTGATAGAAATTTTAAAGCACACCAGGGCCAAGGCGCGCGCTGCTAAAGCTCATAGGCCATCACGAGAGACTGAGCACGAATCTGAGGAGGACGGGTATATAAAATCAACTTTTGATTTGAACTTAATTTAGAATTAACCAAATTTTTGTAAAATGTATATCCATTGATAGTATTTGTTTTAATGCTTATACGTATATTTACTCCTCTTCCCTCAACTACAATTTTTTACGCTTAACGTTAATTTTGTAGCCAAGAACAATACATTTTTTAAAATAGTTGAAATCAACTTGAAATTTTAAATTTTATTTTTAATCAACCGGTATCATCGTAAAAAAAACAGCTGTTTGTCGACGGGAATTCTGTTGAGCAGGTCTGGCGCAATTTTTGGAATCAATCTATGCGATAACGAGAGCAACACGGTGACTAGTGATCGTTGTTATCGATAGATCGGTGGACGGACGCACACTTTAAAAGTATTAAAGAACATCCATAAAAGCGTAAATAATGACTCTTCGGTTTGAGAGCTCCTACGAGAACTTAAGCAGCCAATATCTGCTGAAGGAGTACAATTACCAGAAGCAGTTCTGTCACCTGTACGCTCACCGCCTGGCCGAGATGACGCGCCTCCTGACGCCGCTTGCCCAGAAGAAGTGGGGAAAAACGGAGCCAATTAAGAAGCTGTGCGAGCTGCGTGGCGAACAGGATGTGCACTGCATCCTGATTGGCACCATCTACAAGCACCAGGCCCACAAGCCCAGCATCCTAAGGGACATATCCGAGGAGAATCAATTGGCACCCCAGCCCCCGCGACAGAATTACTCGGAGCCTGAAGACAAGGTGATCCTAGAGGATGAATTGCAGCGGGTGCGTTTACAGGGTAAGATGCTGCAGACCCAGCTCATGGCCACCGGCATCGTGTGCGCCGTCCTGGGCGGAACAGATAACGAAGGCTTTTTCAACGTCGACGATGTGATGTACTATGAAAGTGGGCCACAGAAGCCTTTGTCTACCATACGGAACCGTCTGCTGGTGCTCGTATCTGGCTTGGATCAGCTGCAGGCCCACACCTATGTAGAAGCCCTGAACCTGTTTCAGTACTGGCTTAGCGGCAGTCTGGGCAATGGGAAAGACGCCAAATCCTTGGTCCGATTGATCATAGCCGGAAACTCGGTGCGCGGCAGTGCAGTGGCGCATGTTCCGACCCTGCAGGTAGCACGCTCACAAGCGAACGCCAACGACACTGTCCAGGCGGTCACCCAGCTGGACAGTTGGTTCGCCTCGTGGGCGCAATGCCTGCCCATCGATGTGATGCCGGGCGCCTACGATCCGGCCAACTTTATGCTGCCGCAACAGCCGTTCCACAAATGCATGTTTCCACAAGCGGCACAACTCACATCGTTCCAGGCCGTGACCAATCCGTACAATTGTCGCCTGGATGATGCTCTCATTGTGGGCACTGCAGGTCAGAATGTGGCAGACCTCCTCCGCAGTACTTCGATGGAGTCTTCTCTAGAGGCCCTACGCTGCACCCTAACATGGGGCCATGTGGCCCCCACAGCCCCAGACACTCTGGCCTGCTATCCGTACATCGAAAACGATCCATTCATCATGCGGGAGTGTCCCCACGTCTACTTTGCAGGCAACTGCGAAGCTTTCGAAACGGCACTTCATGTTACCTCCGAGGGGAAACGCACATGCTTAGTCTGCGTGCCCAACTTCGGCAAGACGAAGAGCGTCGCCGTGGTAGATCTGGACACGCTCTCCTGTAGGCAGATAAGCTTTAGCGTAGAATCTGAATGAAATATAAAGTCATATTGAAATAAATTACATGCATTTTAGTAAATATAAAGAGTCTTGTTTTATTCGCTATTCATTAGTGCACAACGGGCCCCAGAGGCTCCCCACGGATGTTGGCGAAGTCCAGGCGGGAGTCGATGCTCTCGTCAATCAATCCAATTACTGCAATGTTGTCGCCGCGAATGATATGTAGTCCCAGCACAATCTGCTCGATGCCGGACGACGTTGAGAAAACCCGCTCATGACACTCGTCGATGATGATGTTGATGGTCTGGTCGAAGCCCTTCAGTGTCCCGATGAAGTTCCGTCCATCCGCAGTAATTATGGACACGGTGTGGTTGATATAGGATTCCAGGCCGGACATTTTTCACCTTATTTCGTTTTATTTGTCAGAAAAAGGAAAATACGGATACGGTAAAACGCTAGCGACGCGCTTTCCGATACCGATAGCGATAGGTGGCAAATGCAACTCGCGAACATACATATGTTCGCCCGACTGCCCTGCTGCTCATGTAATCGGGGCTCGTTTTTTTGGATTTTTTGCCATAAACTTTTAAATTAAAAACTGAACAATGCTACGACGCTTTGTGCAGGTTGGGGCCAGGCAAGCGACTCGCGCCCAGTCCACAGCAGCCGCCCAGGAGAAATGGGATCTTTACGCCGGCGTTCTCGTGGAACGACTGCCCGTGGTCTCCAAGTCACTAAGCCCTGTGGAGCAGCAGTTCCAAGACTTGCTGTGGCGTGTCGAGTACGAGAACAGCCTGAAGTCCGACCATGAGCTCAAGAACGAACGGGAATTGGCCCAGGCCAAGCTCATCAAGCAGGGAAAAGTGCAGGTGGATCTGGACGACAGCATGACCAAGCAGACCGCCCAAGACCTGAAAGATGCATACGTCGAGGAGCTGAAGAAATTCCAATTGGGCTCCCGCACGACTCCCGATGATGCGGCTAAAAAGACCAGCTCAACGGACCGGTGTCTGGAGGACACGCTCTATTTGCTGGTGCAACAAAAGCTCGGCCAGCAGCAGCACATGATCCTGCCGCAGGGAAAGCGCCAAGACGGTGAGTCCATGCGCCAGACGGCGGAGCGTGTGCTACGCGAACAGTGCGGAGACGATCTGCAGGTGCTCTTCTACGGAAACGCACCCGTGGGCTTCCACAAGTATAAGTACCCCAGCAATCAGCGGGCCGAGAGCGTCGGGGCCAAGGTGTTCTTCTATCGCGCCTCCCTCCGCACTGGCAATGTGGGTGACAAGAAGACGCCGGGTCCCAAGTACGAGTGGCTGCCCAAGGATGCCCTCGACGGGAAGCTAACGAATGTCGCATACGCGGATAGCATAAAAAAGTTTTTGTTATAATTGTAAATATTAATGTTTTCTAAAGAATAAATCGAAAATAAATAAAGAGATGAGATTTCTGTTCGACTCCTGGATTGAAACCGAATCCCTCCCAGTCCCCAGCAACAGGCATTCAGAAGTAAACCTCGTTATATTTAACATTTTTAGACATGCAGCAATATATGTATTTATTTGCAATTCACGGATTGTAAATATGTGTTCAATACAGGAGGCAATATTTATTGTTTGTTAAGCTTTTTTCTCTTTTTGTATTTTTTATAAAATATTTTATTTGCTCAAGATATCTCAAAACTCTTTCGTTTCGAATACACGTAGAAACTGGACAAACATAAAACAGGAAAAGGCTGGATCATTATGTATTTGATTCGGATAGTATAGCAATAGTATCTTAAACTTTTTGATATTTCGATTACAGACATTCGACGAAACGACTATAGAAAGTGTATAATGCTTGTTTACTTTACTTTACTGGAAGCTAAGCGTTTAATGGCGCTTCATATGCAATTACGTTGTAAATACTCGTATTTATTTTCTAGATCGTAGGCGTGGCTCAGAGATTAGTTTGAATACAGAGTGTACAGAATGTAACTATTATTTCAGGCGGTGGTAAATCCTCAAACAGAAATGTCCAAATTTAAGATACTTTACGGGAGGTGGCTGGTAAAAATAAAAATGCAAAAACTTCAAACTGGTTTATAGTCATTTTGATAAATATGTATGTATGTATTGCAGGGTGCTATTACTGTTGATTTTAGGTTCATTGTGGCATAATTTCTAAAATAAGCTTTAAATTGTTTCGACTTAGAGACTAAAAATATTGACAAAAAATTGTGTAAATATATAATTTTGTTTTGTTTTGTTTTAGATTGTAAGACATATTCTCAGGCGCCACTGAACAAGACCGAAAGCCCTCTAGTTCTGGAATAGCGTTCGCGTGAAATCGATATAGTCCAGGGCATCCTTGATGGGCTGGCCGGAGCGCGGTTCCGAGAAGGGCTTCATCCGTTGCACACAATAGTCCGCCATGTCCTTGGTGAGGTTCTGGAAATGCACAAAGTCAGATGAGTAATGTAATCGACCAAAAGACAGGACAGCTGACAAAACTTACGCAGTAGAGCTCCTCCTTGGTGACGTAGGGGCGGTCAGCGGCAGTGATAGCGCGGAAGGCATTCTCGATTTCTTCGTAGGATTGCACATTCTCGGTTTCCTTGGAAATCATAAACGCAATGTACTCCTGCAGGGAAACGTAGCCGTCGCGGTTGGGATCGACCACATCGAGAATGGCCTCGAACTCTGGGTCGGGTTGTCCCTCCTCAACCATAGGCAAATCGTAGCCGAGGGCGCGCAGGCATGACTTGAACTCCTGGTGGTTTAGCTTTCCGCTCTTGTCCTTGTCGAAGTGCTTGAACATCATCGAGAACTCCTTGAGTGAGTCCTCGGAGACACCAGAGTGATTGCGTGCCTGGATCTGTTGCTCCAAGTTATGCTGCATTCGCATCGACAGCTGATCCAATTGATCCCATTGCTGGGCCAGACCGACAGTCGAATGTTCCGTGTAGCGATTGTCCAAGATCAGATGTTCCTCGAGCAGAGCGCCCAGCTCCTCGATCTTCTTCAGATCGACGCGACGGGCTCGCACCTCTGTGGCCTTGACGCGAAGCGCATCCAGTTGCTGTTCCAGGGAACCGGAGCCTTCCATCATCGATGTTCTGTGCATGGAATTGAATTGGATTGGAGTGGGTTGAGAGGTTTGCAAAAATAAAATAGATTTCGTTAGTACAGCACGACGAAAGGTCAGCGTTTAGATTGAGTTTAGTTCTCAAAAGAAATTAGAACGTTACAATGATATAATGCATAAGAAAAGCAAATCTTGTTAGAGGTCTGTTACGGGCAGCGAATAAATTCTTGTTTTTTGTTTGTGGGGGCTCTCACAACTAACTTGTCGTCCCTTCATGTTCGTATTTACAGGTGTCGGAATTTTGTTCTTTTTATGGGAATTTCATCGGGATTCACGAGTATCGGAACACTCGAGCAGAGTAGAGAGGTTAGTGTAGTTTTAGAATCATATAAATGGTTTTCTTTTTGTTTTTTTGGTTCATGGAATTCAGCAACTAATAAGGACAATAATTGTCTAATGGCTATAAAGCGAGTTAAAAATAAGAAAAGCGCCAAAGGAATTTCCAAGTTTGTATTTTGAAACAAACAAAAAAATCTACTAAAGTTGTAGTCAACGAACGTAATAATTGAAATTTCTACATATGTATTTCTGTACGCTAAAACATTATTTATTATGCATAGCATTTATTATATTTTGTCACATGCTCAAGAATTAGTTTTCAAGTAATTTCGAAAAGAGTTTTGAGAATAAGTTTCAAGTGTGACCGTAAAGAAATGAAGTCGCAATGCTGCAACTGCAGCTCGGCAGCAGATCGGCCTGTTAGCGACCATCTATTTATACTGATATGCACTATGATACAGAGTGGCCGAATAGTACTAAAAATCTAAGCTGTTAAATTTGAAAACTGCTGCTGCTGCTGTTGTTGTTGTTGTAGTCGCTATCGCTGCTCGATCTTAGATAGAGGATATTTACAAAGAGTTCGGGCACGAAGCGCAATAGCAAAAGTTATTTCCCAAAAGAGGAGGCGTTTGGCGCTTGGTTAGTGGAGGCGCAGCTGTTAGGGGAGGCCTTTCTGCTGGACAGACCAGCCGGCTTCTCGAACGAACGAACGAACAAACCACACACGAAGGATTACAAATAATCAAATCAAAATTCACAAAAGAAAATAGTTTCAAACGCAGAAACAAGACTGAGGACGCCTTCTTAATTACCCTTGACGGTTATAACCCAGCATATAATATCTAGAAAAATAGAATTGAACGTTTCAGTTACGCTTTTCATGGTTCGAATAGATTGAGATTGAGACCACCAAGAGTTTGTTTTCGTTGAAATGGATTCCGTGTGTGTGTGTGGGGAGGGAGGGATTGTGGATTGAGGGGCAGGGCAAGGATACCATGGATTATGGAAAAACCAACACACAATCGCGCACAGCCGGGATATGGCGTGTCGTGGCTTCTCTATTATACGATTACACACTCACCTTGTTTCTGTCAGCCATTGGTGGAAGAGATTGGCATGCTTGGCAAACTCCTTGCGCAGCTTGTCGTTCTCCTCCTGGCGCTTGGCCTCCTTGGCAAGTTCCCCATCGCGTTCCTCTATGATCTTTTGCAGATTACGCCAGGTCTCCTCAAGAGCTTCCATGGTGAACCAAGTGTATGGATTCGGTCCAACATTAAAGCTCTTGATCTTCTGGTCGAGTGCTGCCAATGCCTTAAAGTCAGCTTCGGCCGAGGACAGAGACGCTTGGAATTGTGCGTGGGCGTCGCGCAACGCGCGTATTTCTTCGATCGAATTGCAGCGAACAGGATCTGTGAGATCCTCTTCGGCATTTTCGAACCAAGAATTGAAGGCCGAAGCTTTCTTGGCAAATGTCAAGTAGAGTTCCTCGATTTGGCGGAACTGCTCCTGCATGGCCAACAGCCGCTGCTTGCGCGTATCGGAGGCGTCGCGCAGACTCTGCCAGCGGGCGATCACATCCCCGTGACGCTTCAGTATGGCCGGCGATTGGGCGTGACTAGCATTGATCAGTTGGTCCTTCAGTGCCGTGATGTTGTGGATGCCCTCCTGTTCGAAGGCATTGAGACCTAAACGAAAGAACCGAACACAAAAATAAGTCCAAATTCTCAATAGAGAGCACCTAAAGATCCCACTTACCTGCGTCGAATGTCTCTTGTTTGGTCAACAGCGTTTGCACCGTGGACAGATCACGTCCAAACTCATCGGAGCGCACATAGTTCTCCTTGTCATCAATCCAGCTCTCAACCACATCGGCCTTCCACATGAACTGCAGATAGGCGGAGTTGTCCAGCAGGGCTCCCTTGCGACGGGCAGCCAGGGCATTGAGGTTCTCCAGCTTGTTGCGCAGCTGCTGGCAGCGCTGGGCAATGGAGTCACCGTGGTGGTTCTTGGCCTCCACCAGCTCGCTGCCCTGGTCGCAGATCAGCGAGCAGCGGTCCTTGTGCGCCGTGAAGTCCGTCTCAAAGGCATCGTGCTTCTTCAGCAGACCCTGGACAGCGGCCATAGAGTCACCGTAGTCCTCCACGGAGAGCAGCTGCTGCTTCTCGGTGATCCAGGCCTCCTCCTCCTCGACCTGGGCCAAGAACTGCTGATAGGTCAGCGACTCATCGAGCTTCTGGCCACGCGTGGCAGCCAGATTCTTGAGCTCGGCCCAGGCCTGATTGAGGGCCTTTAGACGCTGCTCGATTTCGGGAACTCCCAAATTGGAGACGTCCATCAACTTCTCGCCGGCCTCCTGGACAGCCTGGATAGCTGGCTCGTGGCTCGCCAGCTCGGCCTCGAGACGCTTGTGCTTCTTCTTGAGGTTCTGGACACCGGTCAAATCGCGACCGTAGTCATCGGAGCCGACGAGCAGCTTCTTCTCCTTAATCCAGCTCTCCTCGTCGGCAATGTCGCGGAAGAATTGGTGCAGGGTGAGAGCCTCGTTGAGGCGGGCCTGACGGTGGGCGGCCAAGTTGCAAATGCGCTCGTATCGCTCATTGATGCTCTGACGCTTCTCCTGGATGCCAGCAGTGTCAAACTGACCGCTCTCGACCAAGGAATCGGCCTGGTTGTTCATGTCCTTGATGCGGTCTTCGTGCGCCACGATATCCGCCTCGACCAACTGATGCTTCTTCATGAGGTTTTGGACAGAGGCCAAATCCTTACCAGAATCCTCAGTGGTCAACAGACTCTCGACTTCGCCCAACCAGAAGTCCAAATCCTTGACAGCAGCGATATAAGTGCGCTGCTTGTTGGCCTCCTTCAGCTTCAGCGACTTCTCAGTCGTCTTGTGCGTCAGGTATTCCCACTGATCGGCGATCTGTGTCAGCCGCTTCTGCACCGCATCCTCCGAGCCGCTGCACTGTTTCTTGTCAATCAGATTGCCGCCCATCGCCAGCACGCTCTGTATGCGATCAGCATTGGCCGCCAGCTCTGCCTCGAAGGCCTGATGCTTCTGATGTTTCGACTGGATGTTGGCCGGATCCTTGTAGCTCTCCTCGGTGGCCAGCTGCAGCTTCTCGGCAATCCAGTTCTCGATCTCGTCGGCATCGCGTGAGAACTGCTGCAGCGTCTGCTCATCGCCCAGGCGGGAGCGCTTCTCGATGAGACCTTCCTTGAGATGGCGCCAGCGCTCCAGCACCTGCTTGCGCTTCTCGTCCACCGCAGTGGAGGCGTAGTGGTTCTGGGCGATCAACTGATCGGCCACCGTCTGTAGGGCGGCTATCTTCTGCTCGTGCCCGTTGATTGCCTTGTCAAAGTCCTCGTGCTTCTTGATCAGCGCCTCCACATTGCCGCCGGCATTGGCGTCATCGTCCGCATTGAGGAAGGCCTCGCGGGCCGACATCCAGGACTCGGCCAGCTCGCAGTCTCGCATGTACAGCTGCAGATCCAAGTTCTGCTCCAGCTGCAGACGGCGCTCGGTCCAGGCCTTCTCCAGATCCTCCCTGGCCTTGGCCAGATCCTCGATCTGCTCCTTGATCTCCGGCGAGGCGTAATGGTTGGCCTGCAGCAACTCGTTGCCAAACTGCTCGAAGGCGCCAAAGGTTCCAGCGCGAGCATCAATCTCCGTTCGGTGTTCCTAAGGGTATTCCGAATAGCAAACGATTAGTTCCTAAATTCTATAATTCCCAAAAAGATATCAACGCCTGGTGGGGGTTAGAACAACAATATGCAACTGTGGCTGGCTGCCTGGGCTTGGTTTATTTATTTGCTGCAGCTTCAAGCTTCAAATTAGTCAAAAACCAACAAACAAACGTGGAACGAAATAGGGTTAAGGAAAGAATTCGATGTAGATGATGATCAGATAAGATCAGAGTAGAGTCTGTGTGTCTGACAGTATTGGAAGATGATCGATGTGTGCGGATACGATTTAATGACTGCCCCAGGAAAGATCGAATTTGTTGAACAGAAATGTACAATGTATAAGGTTGAGGTTTCTTTTTACACGATGTAGAGAATTTTGAGAAGCTATAGCCGATATTTTAAGCGTATCCAGATTACACTTTTCTTTGCGGCTCTTCCTTTTTGCCTGTGAACTGAGTGTGTGTGTGTCGGAGTGAGAGTGATATCAGAGTATGGATGCTGATGTGGATGGATATCCCAGTATTAGATGATATAACAATACAATTCTTGGGGTTATTCAACCAACAAATAATAGTGTCTGTCAGTCTGTGTATGACTATGTGTGTGGGTATGGTTAAGCAAAAGCCAAGGAATATGCTTGAATTTCGCTATTTGTACACTCAAAAGGTGATGCCTGATAATTCATAAAAAGTTTCACCAAAAGACAATAAAATAATAATATAATCGAAAATTCAGCTATGAAGTCCTAGTTTCAAAATTATCGACAACTCGATTAATGATTTATGATTTATGATTTTCGAAAAATTCGAAAAAAAGGTTCAACCAAAATCGAGGTTTTTTAGTTCTTAAGCTCTAGTGCACACATAGTCGTGCATTCAAAAAGTATCTCAGGAACCAAAGAGCGTCCGGCTCAGAATTTGTATACCCGGTTTTCAAAGAGTTTTGGGATATATGTGGATGTGTGTGTAACAGCCAGAAGAAAGCGTTTCCGACCTCGTTTCTGCATCAAAACCAGTTTGCCAAATTGGATCATTTTTATATCCAAAAGGAAGAAATGAAATTTCAGTGGCTATGCTACGCTCTCCACTCGCTTACTCATTCTTTCTATCTCACTCTCTCTCTCCCCTTCTCACTCTTAATAGTGCAGTGTGCGCCCTGTAGCGAAATAGAGCGGAATAGCCACACCGCTGCTATTGGTGTGAGAAGTGAAAGAGAGAGTCGCTCAGAGAGAGAGAGTGACAGATGTAGCGAATGGAATAAAAAACAGTACAAGAAAAATGGAAACGGATACAATATTCTCAAAACTCGAATCAAATAGTTTCCCAAGAGAGAGATCGTGGTCTGCGTTCTGCGTTGGCTGCCCCATAAAATATATTGTATAAATCATATACATACATATGTATGTATATACAGGGTATACAGGAAGAAGTTCTGGTGTTCGGCATCTTATTATTTAAATGTCTTTGGTTGCATGCTGTTCTTTTTTGGGTGGGTTTCATAAAACTTTCCAAGAACAATAAATTTATCTGGAAATAAGAAATCCATCCAACAAATATTCGGAATATTCAGATGATTCGAAGAGCAACAAAATGAAATGGATGGCATGGCACACAGATGAACAGAACACAGAGAGAGAGAAAAAACACACAAAGATACAACGGAATCACTGCTGATGATAATGGGTTAGCCGAAGGATCTACCTCGTCGCCAGATGCGGGTGATGCGATGCTTGCGGTCGAAGCCCCAGTGGCTGTGGCTGTGCCTGTAACTGCAGGGACGGAGCTGCCCAGAGTGAACTCAATCTCAGCACGTTGTGCCTAGATCCAGGATCCAGGATACAGGATACCGATTCGGATTTTGTTTGGGTTGTGATGTTTGTAATGCAGAAACATAACCATGATGGGAGTTTGTTTGTTTGTTTGGATGTTGTTTGTCATGAACCATGGAACCATGAACCATTGTTGTAGTTTGATTGTTGATTGATTGATTGATTGTTTTGTAGGTCGTCGATAAATCGAGTTTGCGATTGGTTTATGACGTGGAAACGAACCGAAAAACCAAAACGAAAGAATCAATAGAGAGGGATACAAGAGTTAATAAAATGCTCCATCAATAGATCTGGCCACAGTTTAAACTGGAAGAAAACAACACCTTCGGCATGACCGAAGCTCTGAATACCCTTGCAGATACCTTGCAGATAATCCTTAAAGATACTCTGCTACATCTGCACTGCAAAGGTCTCTGGGGTCCACTGGATTCCATCTCTTACCTGATGACGTTCAATGAGCGCCTCAGCGCCGGTGACATCATTGGCCAGCTCATCGGAGGTGACCAGGCTCATCATCGAGTTGATCCAGGCGAGCAGATCGCGATAGTCGCTGAGGAAGCGTTGCAGGTCGTACGAGTCGAGCAGCTTCTCCTTGCGGGCGGTGGACTTGGTGATGATCTGGTCCCACATCTCGTTGATCTCCTTCTGCTTGGCATACGTCTGTTCGGCGGTGTCCGGATGAGATTGCATCAAACGGTTGGCCGTCTCGTCCAGCTGACGGATCTTGTCGCGCAGTGCGGCGAGATCACGCTCAACGCCCTCGTGCTTGCGCTGGAGTGTCTGCACGCTACGCAGATCCTTGCCCAGATCGTCATTGTTCAGGGCATTGGCCTTCTCGGCGATCCAGTCCTTGGTCTCGTCAATGTCGCGATGGAAGCGCTGCACCTCGTGGGCGGAGCCCAGCTGGCTGGCCTTTTCGGTGGTGAGCGTCTGCAGGTTGTTCCATTTCTCGTTTAGATCCTGCATCTGGGTCTGGATCTTGAGGGCGGCCTCCGTCTGTCCTAGCGACGTCAATTGGACGGCGATTTCGTTCATGTTGGCCAGACGCACTTCGTTGGCCTTCAGGTCGTCATTGAAGTCGTCGAACTTCTTCTGTAGCACCTCCACCTCCTCCAGATCCTCACCGACCACATCTGCGATCTGGGCATGGTTCTCCTTGTCGCGGATCCACTGGGCCAGATCGGCAGCCTCGCGCACCAGCACGTACGCCTTCACCGTCTCGTTCAGCTTGTTCTGGCGCTCGCGAGCCAGGGCCAGCAGATTGTCGTACTGCGAGTTGATCTGGTTCTGGCGCTTGGCAATCGAATGATTGTCCACAAGGTTCTGCTGCGAGGCACTGAGCCCGGCCTCGATCTTCTTGATGTAGGCAGCTGGGACGAAGCCCTGTCGATCGTTGACCTCCACCTTCCACCAGTCCTTGTTGTTTGAGTTCAGGAGAGTGAGGACATCGCCCTTCTTCATGGACACCTCGCGGGGTGACTTCTCCGTGTAGTCGTAGAGGGCCACGACGCACTCTTTGCCAGTGATATCCACCACGGGTGTCTCCTGTTGCCGGCAGTTCTTGGCCTGCTCCTGCAGGGCCTGGATGGTGTTGCCGAAGGCCTCCAGATCGGAGACAAGCGCCTCGTGTTTCTTCAGCAGCGCCTCCGAAGAGTCCTCATCCTTGCCGTAATCGCTGCCGGTGGCGATCGGCTCCTTCTCGCGCATCCACGACTCGGCCTCGTTGGCATCCGCAAAGTATTGATGGGCCTGCAGCGAGTCATCGAGATCCTGCTTGCGCTGATTGGACCTCTCCTTGAGGTTGTTCCACTGCTCCTGCAGGGCCTCCAATCGCTGCCGGATGTCGTCGCTTGCGAACGGCTGGTCTTTCAGCATATTATCGCCTGAACTGATAACATTCAGCAGCCTGGCCTCGTGGTTGTTGATCTCCGCGAGCACGGCCTGATGCTTCTTGATCAGGTTCTGCACTCCAATCAGATCACGTCCCCGATTGGTTGAGGCGGCGATGGGCTCCTTCTCCCTTATCCAGGCCGCCTCGTCCTCCAGGTCACGGAACAGCTGCTGCACGTGCAGCGAGTCCGACAAATGCTGCTTGCGCTCGCTCATGGGCGCGGCGAGGGCAGCATAGCGGGCCGACAGATTGCCCTCCTTGTTGCGGATATTGTCTGCATCAAAGTGCCCGGATTCGATAAACTTATTGGCAGCCACCTTGATGCTTTCTATGCGATCCTGATGAGCCATGACATCGGCCTCGAGGAGGGCGTGCTTCTTCTGGAGATTCTGCACAGAGGTTAGGTCCTTGCCGTGATCCTCCGACAGCAGCTGGCCCTCGATCTCGCTCAGCCAGAGCTCAATGTCCTCGATGGTGCGATTGAACTGCTGCTGCTGGCAGGCCTCGTTCAACTTGCATCCCTTCTTGTCGGAGGCCTGAACGAGCGTCTCCCAGAGCACCACAATCTCCTGCATGCGCGTGTTGATCTGATCGGCGGCATAGTGCTGCTTCTCGATCAGTTCCGTGCCCACATTGGTGATGTCCTCGATGCGCGACTTGTTGGCGTTCAGCTCGTGCTCGAAATTCTGATGCTTCTGCATCTTTCCGTTCAGATTGGTGGGGTCCAGGTAGCTGTCATCTGTGGCAAACTTCAGCTTCTCGCTGATCCAGCCCTTGGTCTCGTCGCAGTCCCGCTCGAATTGCTGGTATCTGTTCGAGTCCTCCAGCAGCTGGCGCCTCTTTGCCGACTTTTCCTGGAGGGCGGCACGGCGGGCCAACAGCATCTGGCGACGCTGGGCCACATCGTCGGCAGCATAGTGCTGGCCATCGATCAGTTTGGTGGCGAAAATGTCCAGGGCCTTGATCTTCTCCTCTTGGGCGGCCAGACTCTTTTCAAAGTCCTCATGCTTCTTGATCAGAGCCTCCACCGAGTCGAGCGAGTCGCCCAGATCCTCATTGGCCAGGAATGCCTCCTGCTTGGCCATCCAGGTGTCTGCCTGCTCGGTGTCGCGGTAGAAGAGCTGCAGATCCATGCACTGCTCGTACAGGATGCGGCGATCCTCCCACAGGGACAGCAGCGAGCTCTTGTCGTTCTCCAGGGCGCCCAGCTTCTCTTGAATCTCGGCGGCGGCGTAGTGCTCGCGCTCCAGCAGCTTTTGGCCGGACTCGGTGGTTAGCTTGAAGCTGTCCTCGCGGGCATCGATTTCGCCCTTGTGCTCTTGGTGACGCTCCAGCAGGGCCTCGGCCCCAGCCACATCCTTGGCCAGCTCATCGGCCGAGATAATGGCCTTCATGCCGTTGATCCACGACACCAGGTCGCGGAAATCGGCGAGGAAGCGATGCAGATAGTAGGACTCGTCGAGCTTCTGCTTGCGTTCGCGGGCCTTGGCCGTCAGACTCTGCCAGTAGTTGGCGATCTCCGATTGCTTGTCGCGGATCTGATCGCTGTGATCCGCATGAATGGAGCACAGACGCTGGGCTTCAGCGCCCAGGGTTGACACCTTGTCCTCGAGGGCAGCCAGATCGCGCTCTACGCCCTCGTGCTTGCGCTGCAGGGCCTGAACGCTGGCCAAGTCGCGGCCATAGTCGTCGGAGGAGAGAACCACATCCTTCTCGGCGATCCAGGCGACAGTCTCATCGGCATCTCGGTTGAACCGCTGGATCTCGTGGGCACCGAAGAGCTTCTCCTGGCGCACGATGGCCAGCTGCTTGAGCCGCTGCCAGGCCTCGTTGAGCTCCTCCTTGCGCTTGGTGATGGTGTCGCGCTCGGGGTGGCCATCCTGGATGAGTTTGTCGGCCAGCTGGTTCACTTCGGTTACACGGTACTCCTGCGAGGCCATGTCCTTCTGGAATTCGTCGAACTTACGCTGCAAGACCTCCACGTGCTCCAGATCCTGGCCGAACTCATCGGCCGTAACAAAGGTCTCCTTGTCTTTGATCCAGAACATGACCTCCTCGCACTGGCGCAGGAACTGCACTAGAACCAGCGCCTGCTGCAGCTTCAGACCCTTCTCAGCCAGGCGGCTGAGCAGCAGCTCCCACAGCTGATGGAGCTCATCCAGTCGCCGCTGAATAGTCTCGGAGGCAAAGTGCTGCTGATTGATCATCTCCTGGCCGGTGTTGTCCAGCGACACGATGGCATTGCTATGCGCCGAGACCTCGGCCTCGAACGCCTGATGCTTCTGGATCTTGGCCTGCAGATTGGTGGGATCGCGATAGCTCTCCTCGCTGGCCGCTTGCAGCTTCTCATGGATCCAGGACTCCAGCTCGTCGGCATCGCGCTTAAAGTACTGAAAGCGCCGCGAATCCTCGAGCTTCTCGCGCTTCTGACGGGTCTCGATCTTGAACTCGTTGTAGCGCGAGAGAACCTGCTCACGACGCTCCTGGATGTCCTCGACGGTCTCGAGGATTTTCACCTCCTTCGGTGTAAAATTCTCCATATCGTTATTTCGTTTGCTTGTCTTCTATTCTTGAAAATATTCGTTCGTCTCGTGGCTTCGTAAAGAGCTGCAAAATACAAACACACAAATTTTCTATCAATCAATTTCCATTTCCTTTCGTTTTGTTTACATTCGCTATTGTTGTTCCAATTTACCGTAAGATCCAGGCTCTAGGCGCTGCCAACTGGGTTTAAATTAATACTGCTGCTGGTACCTGCTGCTGCTTCTTCATCAAATGTTTGACCGTGCACAACTGTAAAATAAGTATGTAATTATTATGTTTTCATTTGCATTTGTAAAAGGTAAAATATATGTATGTATGTAAATATAAAATAATGCATCATATTAATAGACTTTTTAGACTACTGATACCGAGAATGGCTGATTTGGGTTTGAATTTCGATTTTGTTAGTCAAAAAAGTTGGGAAAACGACCGGAAAATGAAGGAAGGAGACTTCCTTGTAGAGTTTTGTGGGTGTTCTGTCGCACGCCATGAAAACGGTATCCAGCAGTGTCTCCGGCCCAAGTCTTGCACAAGTACACACACACACATGCAAGCTCATTCTATTTTTAGATCTGTGAGCTTTCTCGACTTCGTGCGAACGAGAGGGCGCGGATTTCGACGAATCCGAAAACCTCGCTGGATATGAACTATATGAACAATATATTGCCTCTGCTCCAGTTTAAACAGGCCAAGAATAGTTAAATTTGTATTCTAACTTGCACACACATACAAAAATAAAAAGAAGATATATTGTAAATATTGAACTCTTGTCTGCATCCCAACCCTGGCCTATCGTCACAGAATATAATTGCAATCGCCGCTTATCGCGCTCACGACTCTAAACGAACAATTTAAATATGATCGAACCGGTACATCTACGACTGCAGCGATTGCATAATCGTTAGCTATGCAAAATAATGAATATATGTATTCACTTTACTCGCAAATACAAATACAAATGACACAGAATAGAGTTGCAATCGCCGCTTATCGCTTATCGCGTTGCCAACTGCTCAGGTCGATGATCGAATCGTTTCAGAATGCGGCCCCGCTCCGCTTGCCGTTCAAGAATAAACTAAAACTAAAAGAGGTGACAGTGACGCACTCGTTCACAGCCAATTGTTATCTTATCGACAACATGTCCACCCCAATAAAGACAATCCCGCTTTTCCCCTCCGAGTTATTTGCTAGTGTCCCTTTTATTTAGGGAGCCAAAGAGTACGTTACATGACATAAGGGCTGTATTTTTGTTAGGAGTTTTAGAAACTATCCAAATCACGTGACAAGTCGGCCAGCATCTCCATGAACAGATGCGATTTAGCGTCGTCCTCGGGGCTATTGATGTCTTCCTTGCTATCATTGCTATCACCGCCGCCAAAACGATTCCCCTGCGACAGTTGCTGCAGCATTTGGGAAAGGGCATTCCAGACGGGCGGTGACCAGTTCTCCTTAAAGAGCGGCATGAAGAGCTCGTTAAACTGATCAGCATTCAATACGCCTGCTTCCAGCATGGTGAGGAGGAGCTTCTCCAGCAGGCGGAAGCACTCCAGATGGTTTCCCAGCTCCTGGATAAAGCTCACACTGAGCAAACCATCAAAGATTCCCGGTAAAGCTGGCTCACTGGCCGAGAGCTGAGGTGTGCGCCATACTGTGCAGCTGGCAGAGAGGATCTGTGGTGTCAGGAGCTGCGGCTGGCGGATGATCAGCAGCTGGACAAGTCGCACCAGGCCGGAGCCAATCAAATGATAGAAGACGGTGGGCAGCTGGGTCAGCAGAACGGCGTGTTGGATCTGCTGGAGCAGCGCCCACAGCTCTGGCGCACTACCCACGCTCTCCGGACGCAGGCTGACGCAATGAAGCCACTGCTGCAGCTGGAAGAGCATGTCGGAGAGACTGAAGCCCACGTCCAGGGTCAAATGCATCTCGTTGGAGCTGCCGCCGCCAGTGGTCTCCAGTTTGTTTTTGTTGGCGCGGCACACCTTGGCGGCCAGCTCCTGAAGATCCCCTTGGTAGAAGCTGGACTGCATCACGTTCGCCTGCAGCCAATGCTGCAGCTGAGTCTGAGCCTGTCCCCGGATCAGTTGGGCGTACGTGGCTCGCAGCACCTCGTTGGTGCTGTCGGGTAGCAGGGCCCCCAGGGACTGCTCAATGCGCTCCGTTAGCATCCGTGGCACTTGGTCCGCCCATCGCTGGCAGGCCTGCGATTTGGCCTCTTGGTAGATCTGCTGGATGTCGCCAAACACATCCTGATACTGCGTGGAATCGATCTCGTTGACACGGCCATCGGCCGCCGCCTTGGACGGCAGCAGAATCTGCTGCTGGGCATCCTTCACCACGCATTTGAAGCTGCGCTCAGTCACAAACTCTATGAGGCGTCTGGTCGAGGCGTTCTGCGAGTGGAGGAAGGCATCGCCAAGTTTCCGCTGCTGCTGCTCCGCCGGACTGAGCTCCACGCAAGCCACCACCGATTGGGCCGTTGCAGAGGTTGTGGCACCACTCTGATTAAGCTGCTCCAGCCGCGTGGTTATGTACCGGAATCGGCCGCTTCGTCCAGTGCTTTGGGATTGCCGGGAGGGCGTGATGTTCACTCGGAATTCATGGAGATAGGGGCAGGCCACCGGCAGAAGCTCCTCCATCTGCGGCACATGGGATGTCTCCAACGAACGAAACGAGCTCAGGCAGCTCTCCACCACGGCGGCATTTCCACCCATTTCCAGGGCCCTGTAGCTGTAGTATCCGCTGACCAGATGCGGCTGTGCCTCCAATAACCAGCCCAGGCAGCTCCTGGCAACGAACACGGCACCGGGCTGCAGTTTTTCTGCAGGCATGGCGGCGTACAGGGCATAGAGGAGCTCCAGAGTGGCCAGAGTGTTGGGCAACTGGAGCGCGATGAGGTCCAGCATCACCAGATACTGCACCAGCCAGGGCAGGGTGATCAGCAGCTTGCCATTCACCATCGATCGTTCGAGGAGCTCGCGAAGATTAAAGTCCGGCTGGAAGTGGCTGCGCAGCTGAAGCTGCTGCTGGCAGACCTGCGATTGTGGCTGGCCGGAACAACGATTGTAGGGTAGGGCCGTCACATATCCGAGGAACTTTGCCAGAATCAGCATATTGGCCATGGTCTGGGCACGCACAATGAAGGGCCCGCCCTGCTGCGAGGGGCGTTCCTCCTCCACCACATCCTCGGCCAGCTGCTTCAGCTCGAATGTGGAATCATTTTGACGCACCAATTGGACATATAGGGCGAGCTTCAGCTGCACTAGAAAGGCCATAGAGGAGCAGTCGCTGATAAAGTCGCGGAAGAAAGCCTGCGAGCGGGGGAACTGATCCTCGACGCTGGAGCTGGAGGTCACCAATCGCTGGGCCAGGCGGTTCAGTCGCAGCTGGTCCAGCTTGAGACCCAGCTCTTCCGGAGATTCGGTTGTCTCGCTGCCAGAGATGAGGAGCTGGCTGACAAACAGCTTGGCAAAGTGGGCCATGTTCACGGCATGCTCCGAAATCTTAAAGATGGCCCGCACATGCGGCTTGAGTTCTCGATTGAAGCAGAACCCCCGATTGAGGTGGGTGGCCTCCCACAGCTTGAAGGCCTTGTAGAAGAGATCCCGCTGCGACTTGAAGGCCCCGAACTCATTCTGGTTTGGAAAGTTATCGCGCGAGTCCTTCTCCTCGTGGTAGTAGACGTTCTGCTGGCTGCCAGGCGAGGCCAAAGTCAGGGAGGAGGAGGCGCTGGAGGTCTCCTTTTTGGCCAGTTCCTGCTTACGGTGGCACGACTCCTCCAACTGCTGCACCAGGGGCTGAGGCAGCAGGCCCAGGCGCTCGTGTTGCAGGAGTATGCCGAGCGATTTCCTGTCCAGCTGGAGAAGAAGATACTGCTGATGCTCCAACAGTTGGAGGGCAAAGTAAATGCAATTCTTGTAGAGACCCAGACGCTGCAGGGGAGTCCCCAGATCCAGCTCCTTCACCGCTTGACTCGGAGTCACATCCGAGTCGTGGACGTTGAGCAGCTGCATCACAAAGCTCAGCTCCCCGAGCACATTCGGCACCATATTGAGATCCATTAGCTGGCCATAGATGGCCGAGAGCCCCTGCAGCTGGCCGGGACTTTTCACATCTTCCAGTTTGACGGGGACGGGCTCCTGCATGCTGGAGACCTCATCTTCTTGTCCCCTCTCTGGGACCACACTGACGGGGGCCTCACTTTTGATCTCCTGCTTGTGGAGGAGTAGGGATTTGCGCGCCTCCATATCCAGGGCAGCGCCCTGGCTGCGATCGAACAGTTCGCTGCTCTGCGAGAGGCGCCACAGATTGTTCTCGTTGCTAAAGGAGCTGGTGTCACCAAACGAAGAGCTGGCCGACACGTTCTTGCTGATGGTCATCGGGAGAACCCGACGTCTGGGTTTGGCCTGGGCCACTCCCTGGGCTGTCTGCTGTTGTTGCTGCTGCTGGGGAGTGGTCTTCTTCTTGGTGGATCGCTGGTGACCTTGGGTCGGTGTAGTAACCAGAAAGTCGCCTAGACAAAAGCTGTGGCCACGGTCACCAGATGCGCCTCCTCCTCCGCTGCGATTGGCGCTTTGGGGAGTGCTGCAGAACTGACGGCTGCCTGGAGCACCTCCAGCGGACCTTCGGCCTTGCGACTGCGGCCGGACCGGAGTAGACATCGAGGATGTGGCACCGGCTGCACTCTGGTTGTGGGGAGATGCGTTGAACAAGTCCTCAGACGGCAGCAGTGGCTTGGGCTGTCGTACAGGTGTTAGACACTTGGGAGTCGTCTCGGTCTCGCTGCCGCGGAAATGCTGCTCTGTATGTTGGCGCACGGCAGCCAGAAAGTACACGGCAAAGTCCTCCAAGCTGCAGGTCTTTCCTTTTTTGAAGAGCGACACGAACTTGAAAGGCAACTGTACACGGGGAACGTTTTCCAGATTCGTCAGCAAACGCTGGAGCTGATTCTCTTCCAATCTGTTCATTTTTATTCCTTGTATTTTCTGTCGTTTACAGTGACGTTAGGGACATAGCCTCCTTATTACGGAGGCAGGCTCGAGCTATTTTTATCAGCTCTAAATATTTCTCTCTCTCTCTCTCTCTTTTCCTGCAACGGAAGAGGGGAGAAGAGAAATGTTTTCTTGTACACTCTCGGCTTTTGTTTGGTTTTCGTTTCTATTTTTGGATATTTTTTTTGTTTATTTTTTTTGGAAAGGCTGAAGGATTTTGTTTCCTTGAGGATTTTGATAGCTTTTTAAATCACTTCCCTCAGACACAGTAGGACGCGCAGAAGGACGAGGAAGAGGAGGAGGAGCTAAGGAACTAAGTCACGAAAGAAACTACGAGGTATCAAAATATGGCAACATATTTCATTGATACTATATAATAGGGTATGTAAGGTTAGGATACATGGTAAAGAGATAAATAGGGTATAGAAAATGCAATTTCCAGTAAAGTAAATAATAGAGAACATATAGACACACAGACAATGCACAACATCAAACCAAATTTAAATTTAGCTTTAAAATGTTTCCTCATGCAACGACCCTCTACTGTACACAAATTCCCCTTTTGTTAAATGTTGATAAGCATACATATATAAGATATTTCAGGGAATTGATTACTGCTGGATTACTTAACATTTCCAGAATATGAATGGACGAGAAGAGGTCAAAATAGCAACAATCTGCCTTAATTAATTAAAACCAGTGACATCATTTCCCCGTGGACAAAACAGTCACACATCAAGAGGGTGGGTCGACGCCAGAGAGCAGGGCAGGAAACAACAGAAGAGAAGTACAAAAAAAAATACCCTAGGCTAGGCTCGGGCATTTTTTGTCTCTCTCCTAAAAGCAGCCATACAAAAGTATGACCAAACACTTCACACACACACAAATATCATTGAAGGCAATTTAACTGTTTATCGCGGTACAAAATACAAATAACAACAAAAAACAGCAAGTGCGAGAGAACGAACCCCCTTGAAAAGAGAGCAAGAGAAAACACACATATGTATGCCTACAAACCCATGCCTGTGTGTGTACATTAATTGAAGTGTCTATCAGAAAATAGCTGTGGATGACGTAACCCTCGCAGTTTGGAATTATGAGCAATGATTGCCAAGCATGAAATATAGAAGTCAAAAGAACGCATAGGCTGTGTTGTACTATAGCCAAACACACACTCGCAAAGGGGCTGAAATATCCTACACGAATTAGCCTTCAAGCAAAGTCAAGGACATTGTCATTAAAACAGGTTTTTGGCAAATGTATGGCAAAACATTACTCTTCGTACTCGGACGCTCTCACATACACAAAAACAATCCCATGACAGGCTCTCTCTCTCACGCTTTCTCCCGGCTGAAGTTGCCGCACCACCAGCCGATGACGTACACACACGCACACAAACACAAAACTCCTGCACGCATGCACACACACAAACAAAAATGAAGCTACTACATGCATAGATACTTTTTTTCAACTTCAATTGGAATACGGAGTTTGTACAAAATATGAACGATTTCAGGATAATTGAGCTCCCGGTATTGCCCCATTCATCTATTTAATAATTTTTAGCACTTTTCGCTCAAATTTTCCCCATGTTTAATTGGATTTAGACTGTCTCTATGAGAGGGTGTGGCGTTGACCCGAAAAATTTTCACTTTGCTCACTAAAAAACTTTAAATTGCAACTTATAGCTATAAATTCATGTGCTACCATTATAAAATTAATGAAAACTTACACTTTGATATCTAATGTAATGTTTCACAGTTGTTTCATTAATACAATTACTGATTTTAAATGGTTTTTTGTAGTTTTTCGCAGCGCCTGAATTTCACGCGAACCGCACGGTAAAAATGTTAAATCGATAGTACACTGCGATATCGATAGCCCATAGGCGAAGAAAACAAAAAACAGATACAAGTTAACCCATTACGACGCGCTCCTAAGCGGATCGTAGTTGATAAGGATAAAAAGTTGCAATATGCATTGCATTTTCAGTGCACACAAAAACCCATTTGGTATTAAATTAACAATTTTAAGTTGACTAAGTTTGCGGCCAAGTATGGTAATATACCGCTGTTAATTCTTTTCTATTGCATAAATGACACCCGTAACTACACAAAACAATTGCATGATTTCCATATATCAGACCACCAACAAACCTATATATTCACAGGGAACATGTTTTAGGTAAATCCCGATTATGATTATGATATTTGAAAATTTTACTTGTAGATTCCCTTTTCATTTTTACTTAAGAAGAATAATTATTGGCACATCTTTCACCAGCTCGGCGCTAAAATTCGTCAAGTTTCATAATATTCGTGGGTATTTAAATACTCATTGGCCCTTAAGGGGTTAAACAATATTTAACAACACTGAAATAGCTTTGTTTCGTTTATTTGGGGTGTGGGAGTAAAATATATTTTGAAATGGATAAAGAAAAGCTAATTGCTCCCAATCAGATGGGATACCTGATCCTGAAGGACGATGGCAACCTTCTGGATTCGGGGGGTGACCTGAAGAACGACGACCGTAGTGCGAATGTGATAATGGGGCTTCTGAATCTGACGGACAGGTAGGAGCATCAAAATCTCCACATAATCTTGATTTTCCCCTTGATCTTGCATGTTTACAGCATCGATGAGGACTTTATGCCCAACAGTAGCTGCGAGAGGATCACCATCGACTACGACCAGCACTACTACAGTATATGCATGTCCAATCGGCGCATCTACGTCGTAAAGCTAAGCAAGACGCACACGCAGAATGGAGCCACCACGAGCTCGTCGTCTTCCACGTCCTACAACGACGCCGCCGAGGGCAACAACATTAGCAGCTCCACGGTGCTGGCTTGAAAACTACCGACCAATGCCCATTCCACGTGCAGGTTCTGCCGGAGATACGAGGAGCGCCGGCCAGGATCGGGGCAGCGGCACTACAATTGGCGAACGCCCTTCGTTTACCTCATACTGCTATTTATTTGTCAAAGAATACATCATCTGTGAGCTCCTGTTCAAATATACGCTTCGCCTCTTGGGTCACGTCCAAAAGGGTCGCCTTGCTGTTGCAGAGAATCACATAGTACTGCCGCCAGTTGCAGCACCGCTTCACAATCCAATAGTCATTGGTGGTCTTCACCTGTAGCTCTTCGGTGGCCGCGGCAGCCGCCACATTCGAACGCTCGCCGGGATTGGCGAGATCCGCAATCACGCTCATAACATTACGTGGAATACCATTCCTGTGGATATTCGTGTGGTGCTGCAGACTCTGTTCGTTGATGAACAGATATTTGGGTGTGGTATCGTTGGACGCTGGGCCGCCACCACTGCTGCTGTCCTGTCCAGGATGGGCCAGGGCTTCCTTTGACACTTCGCTGGCAATGTCACGAGCCAGGCACGTCAGCTGGGGCGCAATGTAGGCATGGAGTTCGTCGTACAGTTCCTGCTTTGGAGCAGGCTGTTTCGCTGCAGCGAGAGAAGGGAATTCAAAATACAGAAAAAAGTGAAGATGTCATGTGATTTTGACATACCATCAAGGAAAAGACAAAGGGTTATTTGAAGAGCGCGGTAGATGAGCAAATAATGTGGCGTAACTTGATTTTCAACTGATAGGTAGACCGTAAGCGGTAGTGCTTCGTCCTGGCCTTCACTGGCATCGCTGGGATGGCAGCGCACGAAGCCTTTGGCTTGGCACTCGCTGATGCTGCGCTTTATCACAGGAGTGTTGGCAGATGAGGCGTTCGAGTCCATTGGCAGGACATTTTGGACAATGTACGCATGAAGACTGTAGAGATCGCTCGCGCCCATCTTGCCACCGCAGACGATCTGCTCGTTGTATAGCATAATGCTCTCCTTGATCACCGGAAAGGTGGCGCACAGCATGCCAAAGTTGTGCGCTCGCAGGAATAGCGCCCTGTCCAGGGGCAGGTACTGGATGGAATGGAGCATGTCAATGATATCACAGTGAGCCAGATCCTTCAGGCTGATCAAATATGTATCGAAAAACTGCAGCAGTTTTTCGGAGAGCATTTCGCGGCGCTGATCGGCATTATCCAACCCAGCTCCAAGCGATGCCAGTGCTCCATGCTGGAAACGATACATTTGGTAGCATTGGCGGAGGACGGCCCTATATATGCGGTCGGAAATCTCGCCGCCCCGGTAATCGGCCACCTCCACGCCCTCCTTGAGCCGTATTTCCTTGGGCACGTTCAGCACCAGGACCAACCAGAAGCCCAGCTCTGGCTGGTGGAAAAGCTGCGTGGTCTTTTGCGTATGCAGCGCCTTGCAGTCGTCCTCGGTGGTGAAGGTGCTGAAAAAGACAGCGGTTATATGGCTAACGGAGCTACTTCTATAGTGGAAAATACCCAGTAAATCTGATGATAGCTTCGCTGAGGCCCACATCTTTTATTTTCGTGTTCAGCTCGATGTCGTTCGGATGATAGTACAAGACTTTCTTGTGTTCCTGCGGATGTTACTCATTCGTGGGCGTTGCTTGCGACTCAGCTCATTATAACTCACCTCGCCTTCTTTCTCGCCAAAGCTGGAGTTGAACACGTAAAAACTACGAAGAGTCACCTCCAGACGTTGCAATAATTTCGTCATATTTGCTCAATTTTATTAAAAATGTTTATTTTGTTTTAAATATTGCTAAATTCCCTAACGCGTTTCTGATCAAAATACCGCCATTTGTCACTAGAAAATCCACACTGCGTTCCTTAATACAAAATATACTAAACATATACATTTATTAAATATTCTTTCAATAATTTGAATAAAATAAAACAGCATAAATTATTGAACAATTGAATTTATTAACCTGTGTATTTTGAATTTCAATGGGTAATTTATGTCTCGAATTTTAGCGGGAAAAGTGTTGTCAACAAATATCGGTCTTGGTACTGAGGCCTGAATTTAAAATAAATTTGACAGTCGTTTAGTGCAAAAAATTTTTGAATGTTTGGCCTTGATGTAACTAGTTCGGTGTGTGTGGGGGTATGTGGAAATGTAGTAAGATTAGGCGCAGACTCCGCCACGGAGACGCAGCACCAAATGGAGAGTCGACTCCTTCTGGATGTTGTAGTCCGAAAGAGTGCGGCCATCTTCCAGCTGCTTGCCAGCGAAGATGAGACGCTGCTGGTCTGGGGGGATTCCCTCCTTGTCCTGAATCTTGGCTTTCACGTTCTCAATGGTGTCAGAAGGTTCGACCTCCAGGGTAATAGTTTTTCCAGTCAGAGTCTTCACGAAAATTTGCATACCACCGCGGAGACGCAGCACCAAATGCAGAGTCGACTCCTTCTGGATGTTGTAGTCCGAAAGAGTGCGGCCATCCTCCAGCTGCTTGCCGGCGAAGATGAGACGCTGCTGGTCAGGGGGGATTCCCTCCTTGTCCTGGATCTTGGCCTTCACGTTCTCAATGGTGTCGGATGGCTCCACCTCCAGGGTGATGGTTTTTCCGGTCAAGGTTTTCACAAAGATTTGCATACCACCGCGGAGACGAAGCACCAAATGCAGAGTCGACTCCTTCTGGATGTTGTAGTCCGAAAGAGTGCGGCCATCCTCCAGCTGCTTGCCGGCGAAGATGAGACGCTGCTGGTCTGGGGGGATTCCCTCCTTGTCCTGGATCTTGGCCTTCACGTTCTCAATGGTGTCGGATGGCTCCACCTCCAGGGTGATGGTTTTTCCGGTCAAGGTTTTCACAAAAATTTGCATACCACCGCGGAGACGAAGCACCAAATGCAGAGTCGACTCCTTCTGGATGTTGTAGTCCGAAAGAGTGCGGCCATCCTCCAGCTGCTTTCCGGCGAAGATGAGACGCTGCTGGTCTGGGGGGATTCCCTCCTTGTCCTGGATCTTGGCCTTCACGTTCTCAATGGTGTCGGATGGCTCCACCTCCAGGGTGATGGTTTTTCCGGTCAAGGTTTTCACAAAGATTTGCATACCACCGCGGAGACGAAGCACCAAATGCAGAGTCGACTCCTTCTGGATGTTGTAGTCCGAAAGAGTGCGGCCATCCTCCAGCTGCTTGCCGGCGAAGATGAGACGCTGCTGGTCAGGGGGGATTCCCTCCTTGTCCTGGATCTTGGCCTTCACGTTCTCAATGGTGTCGGATGGCTCCACCTCCAGGGTGATGGTTTTTCCGGTCAAGGTTTTCACAAAAATTTGCATACCACCGCGGAGACGCAGCACCAAATGGAGAGTCGACTCCTTCTGGATGTTGTAGTCCGAAAGAGTTCGGCCATCCTCCAGCTGCTTGCCGGCGAAGATGAGACGCTGCTGGTCAGGGGGGATTCCCTCCTTGTCCTGGATCTTGGCCTTCACGTTCTCAATGGTGTCGGATGGCTCCACCTCCAGGGTGATGGTTTTTCCAGTCAGAGTCTTCACGAAGATCTGCATACCACCGCGGAGACGCAGCACCAAATGGAGAGTCGACTCCTTCTGGATGTTGTAGTCCGAAAGAGTGCGGCCATCCTCCAGCTGCTTGCCGGCGAAGATGAGACGCTGCTGGTCAGGGGGGATTCCCTCCTTGTCCTGGATCTTGGCCTTCACGTTCTCAATGGTGTCGGATGGCTCCACCTCCAGGGTGATGGTTTTTCCGGTCAAGGTTTTCACAAAGATTTGCATACCACCGCGGAGACGCAGCACCAAATGGAGAGTCGACTCCTTCTGGATGTTGTAGTCAGAAAGAGTGCGGCCATCCTCCAGCTGCTTGCCGGCGAAGATGAGACGCTGCTGGTCTGGAGGGATTCCCTCCTTGTCCTGGATCTTGGCCTTCACGTTCTCAATGGTGTCGGATGGCTCCACCTCCAGGGTGATGGTTTTTCCGGTCAAGGTTTTCACAAAGATTTGCATACCACCGCGGAGACGCAGCACCAAATGGAGAGTCGACTCCTTCTGGATGTTGTAGTCCGAAAGAGTGCGGCCATCCTCCAGTTGCTTGCCGGCGAAGATGAGACGCTGCTGGTCTGGGGGGATTCCCTCCTTGTCCTGGATCTTGGCCTTCACGTTCTCAATGGTGTCGGATGGCTCCACCTCCAGGGTGATGGTTTTTCCAGTCAAGGTTTTCACAAAGATCTGCATTTTGTATTATTCTGCAAAGGAAAATGCAATAATGCATGGATTAGTAACAGCCGAGTGTAGTGGAAATGACAGAAGAAACTATATTAGGATTTTAGACAGACGAAAAAAGTAAGATATTTGTATAGGATATCTCTTGGCTTGCTTTGTTTCCGGGGTGAAAGGTTGTTACTTGTTCAATTCGACAAAGCAAAGACACAAAGGAAAAAATTGGAAACCTTTGTTCTGCTTGGTTAGTCGTGGCTTTTATTAGAGATGGACACGTATAGAGTTTCGCAAGCACGAACCAGTATAGCCTGACGCCACTAACCATACAGTATATACTGTATGGTTAGTGCTCATACGCATGCTCACAAAGGGGGATGCATGTGTCATGCATATACATACATGCATGCATATGAAGTTGAGGCTTCTCGAATTTTCAGTTGGCGTCACAACCCCATTTCACAAGAAATTGGCTAAATTGGCTGTTTTCAAGGAAACTCCTTACCAAAACTAATGCGTTGCAGCAAAATTCCAAGTTTAAAATATGCAAGTGCATAAGAGATTGAATAAGAAACAAGCAAAAAATGACTGCAAAGACCCTTGTTACAAGGCCTTGCATTGTCACGGATTGCAAAGTTGCAGCTCGTTTCCTACCCCTATATATATCTGCTTAAATATCATTTAGAACTTACTTTTGTCAGCAAACTCTAGATTTTCTTAAACTAATCTTCTAATCTTTTTACACACAAAAATATTTTCTGCTAATTTTGCAATGGGCACAAACGAACTGTGCAGTGTGACCGCGGACTTATCGTTAAAATATACCATGCGACTTACAGAAATATACCGATTCACTTTAAAAATATACCGTAAATATACTGACGAATTTTTATTCTTTTATTGGATTTCTATATACCGTTGAAAAAAAAAAATTGATGAAATTGACAAAATATATTATATTATATACCGACATACCGTAAATATACCGTCAGTTCATTTTTGACCTTAAAAAAAATTCCTATAGTATTAAAAATACCGTAAATGGCCAGTCTGGAACTCTTCTTCTCGCTAAATTTGGGTGTTCTGCTTATCGATAAAATATACCCCAGAAATATACCGAAATTTCTTTGGTACATGATAACTATACGCTAACTACACATTGGATACATGTAACCACTAACCATACAGTATACTGTATACTGTATAATGTATGGTTATTGATGTAACCTACAGCTTTATGTAATTATCAAAAGCGACACCTGAAGGGGAAATGTGTAATTGTCAAACATTTTTGCCCGTTTGCCCCATGGAAGCGCCAGTGTGAAAAACCTACGTCATACACTTTTTGATATGCCTTTTTTCCGTAATAATTCAAAATATGGCTAACGGTCAAGAATTTTATGATGATCACTAATTGGTATGGCCTGGTCCTTGGCTCTAAATGGCATTTCTACACGATTTCTACATTGGTGCATTGCACAGGAGTGTGAAACTATAACGCGTCTTAAAAAATACTGGATAATACCATGAAATGTATTAAATTTGCAAGGTGGCAGTCTTTAACGATGAAATATACGACCCACAATGGTCGTACAATGATTTGAATTGCCACTGCTGCTAAACTTTTTTAACAATTCAAAACAAAAATATTTTTTACAAATTCAACTCACCACAGAATAAACTTGCTAAAATATTTTCAAACACTTCGAGACAACAGGACCGTACTGACTGACTGAAAATAACTAAATATACATATATCAAACAAATTTAGCTTGACAAAAATTCAGAGCCCGCTCTGATTAAAATAAAAATTTACTTTTGTAAACTATTTTTGAAGCTGTGAGACGAGCGGAAAACCTGACCGTACTGACCGATTCAGAAATTTGTTCTATTATCAAACCGTTTTCGTTGACACTAAATTCAACGCCACGTAAAAATAGAATTTTATGGGACGTATTTTTTTTTATTTTTAACTCACCAAAATAAAAAAATTAAAATATTTTCAGACAACTTTAAGACAAGACCTGGATAACGACTAAATAAAATATATGAAAACTTTGTACTAATCCTTGACAGTTAGGTCAAGGCCTGTGATGATAACACTTTCCGTAAGATATAAGCCTTTCAACAACACTTAATGACAGAGCTGATATACGATCTTCACAAAAAAAACTAATGCAACTTTATGAAAACCCATACTGTATGGAAATGGTTGTGAATTAATACGCGAATTCCAGGAAAACTAACAAACCTTATACACGTCACGTATGGGGGTTTACTTACCAATAATGCTCTCTAGAGACTTTTACACTTTTTGGACAATTTCGAATGTCTGCTAATTTTTTTTCAGGTTAGCAGTCAATGAAAATTGCTCGACTAGAAAATTGGGGGGGAAAGGGCTATTGTAAATCTATTGATGTTCTATTGAATAAAAAAATAACGACTACTGCGTTGAATATTTTTAAATATTTTGTGTAGTGTATCGTACGTTTCACTGTGACTGGCCTTTAACAACCTAAAACTTTCTAGACATTTTCGCTAAAACCTTATTTTACGCAAAATGCAATAAAAGCAAGTATTTAGAATATGCCAGTTAAGTAGAAAAATTATTCACGAATCGTATAAAATTATGTGGGCATGGCTAAATGCTCTATCTAGCTGATAAAATTCGACGGAATATCAAAATTGAGGAATATTTATAAATTCGTCAGTATACTTACGATATATTTTTTAAATGAGACGGTATGTTTTGGAATATTTCCGAGGGGCGGACCGTATATCTTACCGATAAGTCCGCGGTCACACAAATTTTCTAGTCACTTCGCAAACGGCCGCAAAAAAAAATGGAGCTCGAAATACTCAGTGCCAAGACCAGCAAGCCCTATGGCAAGGTAAAGGTGCCCTCGGTCGCCACTCCAATTGGAGACTTGCGCGCCCTGATTCAGAAAAGCCTGAAGCAGGCTCCGGACGCCAACCGCCAGTCACTGCGCCTGGATGCGCGTGGCAAGAGCCTGAAGGATACGGACACCGTGGAGTCGCTGTCGCTACGCAATGGGGACAAAATCTTTGTGAAGGACCTGGGACCCCAGATTGGATGGAAGACGGTGTTCTTGGCTGAGTATGCCGGGCCCCTGATTGTGTATCTGATTTTCTATTTCCGCCCGGAACTAATCTACGGCAAGGCAGCCAGCACACCGATCTCCCTCACCACCCAGTAAGTAGACCGGCCCGTGTGTGTGTGTCTTTGAGTGTGTCGGCGCGACTTTCGCCGCACATCTTTCGATTTGTATTTTTTTGAATACGACCTGATTGACCCAACAGCGACTAGGGCCGCTTATGCAAAGCGATGAGTGACTAAAACGCAAGCAAGCATTGGCTGGCTTTTACCCGAATGCATAATTACTAACCCGTTTTCGTTCGTTTCCCTTTTGTCCAATCTTCTGCAGTATCGCCGCCGGTTGCTACACTGTCCACTATGTGAAGCGTTTGCTGGAGACGATCTTTGTGCACCGCTTCTCGCACGCCACAATGCCGTTGCGCAATCTATTCAAAAATTGCACCTACTACTGGGGATTCACCGCGTATGTGTCGTACCACGTCAACCATCCTTTGTACACATCGCCCTGCATGTGCACCGTCTGGGCCGCCCTTGGAGCCTTTGCTGTGAGTAGCCGTAGTCGTAGCCGTAGTGGTGGCGATGGTGTCTCCCCAAGGAGATTAATAATTATCTTTCCCTTGCAGCTGTGCGAATTAGGCAATTTCTCCGTACACATTGCATTGCGCAATTTGCGTCCACCTGGCACTAAGGTGCGCAGGATTCCAGTTGCCGACGCCAATCCGTTGACCAAGTTGTTCAAGTGAGTATTTATACTCTTCCCCACAGTTTGTGTTTTAAGCTAATTGCCTTGTTTGCAGCTTTGTGTCTTGCCCGAACTACACCTACGAGATTGGGGCCTGGGTCTCCTACTCGGTGATGACCTCGTGCCTGGCCGCCTATCTGTTTGCTTTTGCTGGCGCGTTCCAGATGACGGTCTGGGCCTTGGCCAAGCATCGCAACTACAAAAAGGAGTTCAAAGATTATCCCCGGCAGCGCCGCTCCATCTTCCCATTTGTCCTGTAAATGGCCTCATAAAACATTGCCGTTGCAGTTCTCGTCGCTGTATTACCTATTCCATTTGATTAATTTGGTTAGCATTTAAAGGGTAGTTGACTAATGACTAATGAACTTTGTGCTTTCATTCGTTCAAAGCAGAAATACATATTGGGGAAGAGTATGTTTACCCTGTGTGTAATTTTCGTAAGTTTCCCTTGGACTTTGATCAAGTGGGAAATTCGGGTAGGGCAATATCAGTATTGATGATTTGGTTTCTTCGAAAGAGCGTTCGAAGTGCATGTGGCCAGCACGTTCCAAGCGCCACGAGTCGGGCTGTAACTTCTTTGCTTGAATGCTTTGCTTCAAGGGGGCGGCAGTTATATCAAGAAGAGGCAGCAACTTGAGTTTCAAATCCAGCTCAGCTCATACTCTATGTGTGCATATATGGCCGCGCCAGTCAACACGATAGTATCGTATATAATTCGATACAAATCGACATGCACCCACCTCTATTGACATACATACACACATGCATACGTAGTTATTTTGTGTTTATTTTGCCGGTAAACAAATCATCGAAGACCTCCAAGCAAAATGGCAACGGAGCTAAATGATGAACTGGACACCTTGGATCCCACTTCGAAGCTTGTGCCGGCGCGCATAGAATCTCCCACTGCTCACAAGATAGTGGTCCTAGTTCTACTCAAGCAGTATGTAATTGTAGGTTTGCTTATTTGTTGGTTTGTTCCCGCCACAAAGTTACAATTCTTGACTTATGTTTGTGTCTTAATTTTGCAGAACAAGAAGGAATGCTTGGACACAGGTATCTCAATGCGTCCCCAGAAGCGCCGCATGTTTTACATGCTCATCTTCAAACTAATCCAGGAGGCAGACAAGAGCTACGACGAGCTGCACGCCCTGCTCACCACAGGCCGCTACAAATTGGACAAATTGATGCTGGAAGCGTTTGAAAAGGCCATGTCCGAGTTCTGCGCGGGCAGCATAGAGGCCTTGTTCGACTTTGCAGAGATCCAGAACATAGACGAGATACTGAACGAGAACTATGGCATCAGCCAGTTTAGCATGGTGGGCGTCTATGTGCGTCGCGTAGGTGTGGTCCTGGAACGGCTCAGCTTTTCCGACATGATGGACATGTATCGCAGCATTTGTTCGTTCTATGAGCGTGGAGTGTGTGCCATGGCATCGGGCCCAGGGCCACGTAAGGCAGTTGCCGGCGGAGTGCTGCACAGGGAGGAGACGCCTCCCCCACTCGCCAAGGAGAAGTCCACCGAGGAAGAGAAGAAAAACGATGATGCAGTGGGGCGCTGTGCGGACGGGCGCAATCTCTTAAGCAAGTGGGCACCCAAGCAGGCCAAATACTTCATCAACAAACAGTCCGAGCTGCTGGAGAGCAATGAAAGGCACTCCTTGTCGCCCGTGGAGCTTCAGCGAAAGGTGCAAGAAATGATACAGGATCTTCCGCTGACGACGACCCCCTACTTTCTCGGCTACATGAACCAGTTGCGGGTGAGGGACTTCTACAACTCGCTGTCTGCCTTACATCGCGCCTTGGACCGCAGCCCCGTACGTCTGATGAGCCAGGAGAAGGGATATCAGTATTTCTGCATTAATCTGGCCGTGCTGCATGCCACTTTCGGGCACCGCGATGAGGCGCTGTCAGCCCTCAGGGAGAGCATCATGCTGGCACAAGAACACGGGGACAAAAGAAGCCTCAATCTCGCAAACACCTGGTATTGTCTACTGCGCGACGAGCTGCCGCTGTCCACAGTCCGGCGCAGTGTGTCCGAAGCCAATGAAGTGGACGGCTCGCTGCTGCAGAACTACACACTGGCGCTGCATTTTGCCGTCAAGCTGGGTACAGTCGCCGGCTACAAACCGCTGCGCCTGTTCGACCTGCTCCATCACAGCGATAATCTCACCAACCGCAACAATTTCGTGGACCACGCCTCCGAGGCCCTAGCGCTGAGGAGCGCCGTCTGGGCAGCCTATGGCCGGCACGAGCTGTCGGCCCTTTACTCCCAACTGCTACTCACTGCTCGGGATCGCTTTAGCAACGGCTCGGCCGGATTGGGCAGTGCCTTGGCCAGCTATGCGCTGTGGCTGCAGCTGCAGGGTCAGCCCCAGATGTCGCGGGTGCTGCTGGATCGCGGCAGGTGCCGTTTTCCGCGCTTGCCCAGCGCCGAGGGCTGGATGATAAGCCAGTGCCATGTGATCATCCAGGCGGGCATCTATCAGTGTCGCTGGCACGATGCCCTGAAGGCCTGCGACCAGCTGTATCTTCTGGATATATCGGATGCCCTGATGCAGAGGGCTTCCATCTATGTTGCCAAAAGGGAGTTCTTCAACGCGCGTCGCCTGCTGGATAATCTGGCCACGCAGACCCAACTGCCCTTCCTATTGCGTATGCGCATCAAGGTGATGCTGGGATACTGCGGTCTGGCCGAGGGTCGCTTCTCCAGCGAAACAACCATGCTTCTGATGAGTGTGGCCGAGGAAATGGCCGAAGCACAGATGGACTACGAGCTGGCCTTGGTCGACATGCTGCTGGCCCAGCAGCTCCTGCTCCTGGGCTTGCCCCAGAAGGCCTATCAGGCTATCAAGCGTGCTATGCAGGACATTCACACCAACGGCGGGATCTTCGAGCGGGCCAGGACGGATTTTGTGTTTGTTCGCTGCCTCCTAGCCATCACGCCCAACAATGTGGAGGCTCGCAAGGGCCAACTGATGAAATCGCTGGACCTCCTGGAGCGAGCTGCTAAATCCTTTAAGAAACTGCAAGCCCATTCCAAAGTGCTGGATGTGTACGTCTTCCTGGCGCAGCGATTCAACGAGTTTGGCGAACGGACGTTGAGGAACAAGTACGCCGGAGAGTTTCGGCGCTATTTCACCAATCATCCCATACCGCGCGAATACCTCGGTAGTCCCTGAACGGGGAGAAAAGTGGGAGTCTGTCGTTTAACATAAACATAGTTTTATTAATTTGTTTAAATTGTAGTTGTTCCTTTTTTCCTATACAAACTACAAAACTAAAACCTATCAGAAGTTTCGCAACTGTTTGAAGAGAATGCCGGAGATGAGTTTTTATTGTGGACAAATTTGGGGGCCATTCCATCCCACTCTGCAGTGTCGGGGATATGGGGGTTGCAGCGTAAATGCTTAAGGCGCTTGCTGTGTGTCTGTTTTGTCTGTGGTTGTGGTGTGGTGTGGTATGGAGGGGCGTGACCTCCGTTTTGCCTTCAACTGGGATTAATTGATATTGGACAAACTTAAGATAACGTGTCCCAAACACGGACTCTAGCTGGTTATAGAGCTAATGTTAATGGCTTAACGAACCAATGGCAGATGGGGCGTAGGCCCAGATGGAGTGGAAGCCATTGCACTGCTCGGCCCTAGGAGCACCTGCTTCTGCTGCGACTTGTGCAGCTCCTCCATAGTGGCGCGTTCAGTCTCAAAGACGATCGGCGCGAACATAATGATAGATGTAGTGAAAAAGATCCAAGCAGCGTTGCGCGAAAACGAGAAGAGGCCCTTGCAGGTCTTCACGCTTGTGTCGGCGACGGTGCACGCCGCAGTGCGCACCGGCCCGGGGAGCATCTCCGTCAGTCCAATAAAGCGCTCGCTTAGCGTCTCGTCGGGTTCCTTGAGGATGAGGGATAAATAGAAAGTTTGAGGTTATAGCACGCTCCAATTTGTATTCTTCCATAGTCGAGCTGCATGTTTACAAACATCTCGCCGTGCGCCATGCGCCAACTTACATCATCGTAGTTCTCCTCATCGCGTGCTGGCTGCTCAGCGGATGCCTGCAAGGAGATGAAAGTCATTAGAAAGTGTGTACCAGTATTCTTGTAATTAGTATCCATGTATAGCTAGCTGGGGCAAACGTTCTACGAGTACCAGCTGTGATAGCTGCTGGTAAGCAGGTCGGTCGGTGCGGCCATTACGTGAGCACGATAAGACGGAGGGGAGTGTGAAGGCAATGGGAACCACGTTTTTACTTACAGTGGCCACTGTGCGACGTTCTGGCGTCTCATCTTTGCTGCCGCCTAACGACGACATGCCACTATCCTTTTCAATGAACTCAATTTCAGGATCAGAGTCCATCAAATCCTCGATTTTCACAGTTTCGGTATCCACTTTGCGGCTTTATTTTAACACACGTTAAGAAATCGTTGGGTAACGTAATCGTAACCCGTTTAAATATGATGCACACTGGACAGGGAGACTTTAACGCAGACAACGGACGTTAAATGCAGTATTCACTTGCATTTAATTGAGCTTCGACACAAATTTTTCGTTCGGTGTTCGTAAAAAAAATTGATTTTATGGGCCTCGTGAACAGTGTTGAGGTGGAGAACTATCGATTGTAGGGCACTATTGCGCTACTAAACTATCGATGGTTCAATAATTCGATAGTGGGCGATAGTGGGAAGCACAGAATAACCGTGGAAGCGTTTTAGCCCACTAAATCCCCCTCTATTTAAATAGTTCAACTACTTGAGGTAAATGGCGGAAAATATTACTGATTGTAAATTCTTCTTGAGGATTCATGCCATCTCTACGATGAACTTAAAAAAACCACGATATTTTTCAGCTGAAATGCACTAAAATGATTAAATTTTCATTATTTTCAGTGGAAAATTGAAATACCCCCTTGGCTTATAATAGGTTAATCGTTCTCCGTCAAGGATTGGAAACCATATTCTCGATTTTGATATTCCGCTGAATATTACTGGCTAGATAGAACATTTAGCAATGCCCACATAATTATATCCGATTAATTTAACTATTCTCAACTTGACTGGCTTATTTTAAACACTTGCTTTTATTGCATTTTGCGTAAAAAGAGGTTTTAGCGAAATAAGTCAAACAAAAAACAAGTAGCGAAATAGGTCAATCAAAACAAACGAAAAAGGAAATTCGTTCATATTGCTCAATTTTGATATTCCATGGAATAATGCTGACTAACTAAATCTCTCAGCAAAGCCCACATAGTTTTATCCCATTGATAAATACATTTTCTACAAGATTTGATAGTTTCTAATCCTTTCTTTTATTGTTTTTATTGTAAAAAAAGGTTTAAACGAAAAAGTTCAAAAATAAAAGTGTCGCTATATTGCGTGTAAGCCGTAGTACAAACATATGTACATATATGCCTTTGTATACCCGGTTTTGTTCATTTTATATGAAAGTATATATATTGATATGAAGATAAAACGTAACTAATAAAGACCTTTTCTCAAATTGACATTTTTTAGACATATTCATGTATATGATGAGTGATGAGTATATGATCTCGATCCTGATACCTATTCTTGGTCTCTGCAAGAAGACAATAAGCTTTAAAATATCGTTGAAATATTGAAAATAATATTAAATAGTATTGAATAATATTAAAATATATTGAAAATAAATTGTTTTTGCCTGGGATGACAAACATGTTCACAATTTGATAACATCCATTCACCCCAGGGTATGTGTGCATGGAATGAGACTCATTTTTGTCAATCGGGCATTTTGTACTTGACTGGTTTGTAAAAACTTGACTTGTTTTTTTTTGCTACGGCGATTGCTGTTTTTGCTCTTCAACAACAATATAGCATCTCGTTATGATGAAAAAACGAACTTAGCCCACTTCAGCCCCCTCTATTGAAATAGTTCAACTAATTGAGGTTAATGGCTGAAAATATGAACGATTGTAAATTCTTTTTCTAGATTCGTGCCATCTCTCATTTGAACTTAAAAATAACAATGCTAACTTTCACCTGAACTGCGCTAAAATTATTAAAATGAGTTAATCGTTCGCCGTCAACGATTGGACACCATATTCCTCGATTTTGATATTCCGTGGAATATTACTTGCTAGATAGATATCTAAGCCAACCCCGCCCACATAGTCTAATCCCATTGACGAATAAATTTTCTAAAAGATTAATTACTTTTAAGTTATCCCATTTATTGTATTTTGACCAAAACAAGGTTTAAACAAAAAAGTTCAACAACAAAAATTTGTATTGTCATTTTGTTTCTTATCGGTTTTATACGAATACGAGTATCAGCCCTGATTTTGCCGCGTACACCTTTGCTCGATCTGATTACTAGGCTTTAAGAGAAAGCCAAAAGCACTCTGATGTGAATAATCTACTAATGCATTTGAGGACCATTCAAGTTAAAATTTAAAAAACCATAACTTTCAACGAGCTGAATTTTGCTGTTTGCATATGCATTGAATTTACATAGAAATCGATCATATATCGACTCTCTGACATCACAATCCACAAAAACAAACGAGCTTTTCCCTTCGTAACTCACCATTTTTTCTCTGCCACTTATTGTGTATCGTAAAGTTTATTTGCGATTTTTTTCTGTAAAATATATTGATAACTGTTGTCAGTTCTGCGAAGAAGAGAATATGAATGAATGAATTTCTGAATTTGACAGGGCCTACCCGGATCCATTTATTTAGAGAAATAAAACATTTTTTGAGCGTTGGTGTACCGGAGTTTATTATATCGTATCTTGATCGCTCGTCATCTTGCATTCGTAGTTATAAATTATGAAAGCATAATTTAACGAAACTCCTACCGCTTTAAGTACTCATATGCATATAGATAGTGTCTTAATTCATGTGTTCTGCGTTGTCCAGTATATAGTATAATATAGTAGTATACATATAATATTAGATAGTTTGACATTAAACGTAAACAGCAAATGTTTATTTAAGTAGTAGTCGTAAATTGTTGGGTTACATAAGGTATTCTGCATTAGGTATTCAAGCACATTTAGATGTCATAAAAAACTACTTGAATTAAAGACATGGATCGGGTATGGTATGGTATACAAACATACATACATTGTATATGCATAAAGATCTTTTATATAGAACAGTTTTGAATAACTTGAAAATTGTATTGTTTGATTTTGTTTTCGGTTTATTTGGTTTTCATTTTCCTGCTCTTGAAGTTGTCCAGTTTTTGTAAATACCCTACAATAATTTGTGGTTAGCTTTCCTTGTGATTCCCATTTGACTATTTGTACCTTTGACCTGATTTATAAACTTATTTGCTGTCTGTGCACTTATCCCGCCTCTCTCGTACGATTCATATGTACAATGATTTAAATATAAATACATATATATTTTTAATTTTCACTTTACTGATGTTTCAAAAGAGCACATTTTTTGAGTTTTCCTCTCCATTTCTTTGTCTTCTCCTAAATGTTTTTTTTATCAAAAAGGAAATGAAAAATGCAAATGAATAAAAAACTAATTTGAAACCTTCATGTCCTATGGATTAGTGGAAATCTTTGTAAAAAAAAGGTATTACTTGTAGTTTTTTTGAACTATGGCTAAGCCGGGACGGCAATATGTAATGGACTTTGAATTTTGGCTAGGAATCAAAAAACAGAAACCTAAAGAAATTATTCCAAATTAATTTGACTAGATTTTGAACTGGATCAATTGATTTGGATCCGCAAATTGGGCTGTTTCATTAATACAATACAATATTATACGAGTATAGTTCATACATATATTCTTCTTTAGTTTTTTCTTTATTCGTTTCCATTCGTTTCATTTCCAAGTACTATTTCCAACTGAAATAGGTTTCCGTTTGGACTTTTTCTTATATAAATTGTTAACATTTATTTTCTTATTCTAACAACTTTTTGAAAACAACTGTTTTGGGGGATTTTGAAACACGCATACGTTGAAAGCAGCATAACTACATTTAATAAGATACAAATATATGAATCCACCTAGGGATTTTCTTCATAATTTCTTGTTTTACATATATATTTTATTATGTATGCCCCTTGTTGCATCCATCACCCTAAACACAATATCACTCACGCTCTCAGACTTATCCGAATATGAATATATATGTTCTTTTTTGTTTGTTTTTTGTTTTGGTTGTTTTGTGTGTATGCTGTGTGAGTGTGTGTGTATAATCTATAAAAAATTTTACAAAAAAAAAAAAAACAACTTATAATCCTAAGTTTTCCACTTAATTTTGGGTGGTTCTGGCTTCATGTACTTAAACGAATATATTACTCTTTACAATCGAAAAAACTTTCAAAGCTAATTTTTGTAATATGTGTGTGTGTGCGTGTGTAAAATGTAAAATGTGTTTAAGTGTAGGTGTGAGTGTGTGTGTGTATGGCCTGCCTTGCACTTTCTCCCACGCTGTTTGTATAAATATAATTCTTCCTTTAGTTTTGTATAAAATATTAAGTAATTTTTGCTTGCAATTTTTCACTCTGCAAATTTCTTTTTGATAATAATTTTCCGGTTGACTGAGTATATCCATAATAGCTTAACACTTGTGTATGTTAAATGGTTAACCTTTCCCGTTATTTTCCATTTCTAATTTTTGTAGTTGTTTGCTGACCATCCTTTCCGGGCTGAAAATGTTTACAGCAGAAGTCTCGTAAATTCTGTAATTAAATCAAGAACAAAATAGGCGTTAGAAGTCCATTAATTCTAATTGCTGTGAAGCTGTGCAAACAATGGTCAAGTTTTCCTGAAAAATGAATGAGTGGAAAAAAGTATGTCAAGCACCCACATACTCGTAATCTCATTCTTTTATTACAAAGTTGGATGAAAGCTGGGGTCTAGCAATGATCTCTAGCGAGCTCAGGAGCTCTCAAAGGATTCCTCCCACAAATATTTATCACTGGAAATCATTTCCCTTGACAACTTCTCCCAATCACCCATTCTACCTAAATCCTTTAATAGAGGACACATCGAAACTGCACAAAACGTCGCCTCCAGCTGGTGATTACGCCTCCTCCCACCTTCGACAAGCCACACTTTTACGAGCTTGACACCAAGTAGGGTCCACCAGGGGTGTACGTATACGTGTTCCTCTGGCCAATCCTCCAGCACATTGCAGTCTCAGCAGAACGAACAGAAAACAATGCCAAACAAAATGTGAGTAAGGGAGCTACTATCCATGGTCGGTACTCCGAATATGGAATACCCTCAATAGAGGGTATATAGAGAGGAAAGATATCTACTGAGGTTTCTGTGCTGATTGACTTGGCAATTGATCCAGACCAATAATAGTCTACGGAAATCAGTAGCAGTAACAGTACCATGTACAAATTCTTTGAGTGCTTATCACAGGCAGATGAGGCCGGTGTAAAGTAAATAGGGTAAAGACAAAATGAGTAAATAAATTGCAGATGCCAGCAAACAAATGGCTGGCGGGTGCGGGTGCTAGTGCGGTTGTGGGTTTACTGGACGTTACCGTTTACTGGACTGGGTGTGGCGACATGCATGTCAATGCGTTACAAGGCCAAAGTATCAACTAGCAAAGCGATGGCATATGAACCTAATGATACAACACAATACAAGGGAATCCCAAACCGATGGAGGCACAGACAACACACACACTTACATACTCATAAAATAAAAACAATGCACACACGCGCACTCTTTGAGGACACTCGAGCCCGAGCCCGAGCTAGTTGTTTGTGCGTGTCAGTGCATGTGGCAGTATTAGTTTAAGTTTATTAAACCAATTTAATGCCACCCAAGGGAATGCTGTACTGCCCTTTTCGCTCTTGCTGCAGATGTTGGAGATGGGTGGAGATGGGGGAGGGAGAGGGCCTAACGTAAGGTGGTTTCCTAAGGCTTCCTAATGGCCATCTGACACTGGATCAAAGGGCGAACATAACGCTGATGTCTCTAACTAAAACTACAAGGCATAGGCAATATCCAAAGAAATGTACTCGAAAATATCTATAAGAGTTATGTAAAGCGAAATTAAATTCGTAAAATTCGTAATGTCTGATTGGATTACGGTAGTGGCTTAGTGGCGTCAGTAAACGAAAAGTTCCAACAACAAGAAAGGGGCATAAAAACTTATTCAGTAAACATGCACTCACATTAAAGAGCTTCTGTGGGGGTTAATAAACTTTGTCGTTTGTCTAGCTGATTTATGAGCGAATAATTTTCGGCTGTCGGTGGGTTTGGGGTTGGGGGCTGGATAAATATTGGCTCAAGGTTATATGTATGTATTTTATGGCAAGACTTGATTAGGGCCCAGAGAAAGTCACTGCCTCTGCCACTGCCATATCCACAGACAGAGTCAAAGCCACAGCCATAGCCACAGCTGCAGCAGCAACAGGAGCCAGAGGCAGAGCAGTAAATGGAGCTGTTTTGTGGCTTTTAGATGTGTGTGTCCTTCGGACTGGGTGACAGCGTCAGCAATGTCCTTTATCGGCTGCACTGACTTACCCTCGTAATTGATGCGACCATCCTGATCCAAATCGGCTATGGCTAGCAACTGCTCCAGCTGCTGCTCGTTCAAGGGCTCGCCAATCATTTCCATGGCGGTCTGGAGCTCGTCGCGCGTTATGAATCCGTTCCCATCCCGATCGAATACTCTAAAAGGAGATTTACATATTCTTTGTAGAGCGGATTTCCGCCAAGGATGGACAGAAAGGAGCATGGGGGGCGGTATGCGTACGCATACACTCACCTAAATGCGGCTATCAAGTCCTCGGTGACATCATCGGCCTCGTCCAGGGGTTTGCTGTTACTGGGGTTATCATCGTGCTGCTGCTGCTCATCGCGCAGCGCCTGGATCCTGCCCACCCATTGCAGGAACTCGGCCTCGTTGATTAAGCCGTTTCCTGTAAGTGAACCAATAAACGGGATAGAGTGAGTATGCGTGTGCTTGTGCGTGAGATGGAGATGGAGACAGCCATTGGACAGCAAGGAGAAAGGGAGAATTCTAAGCTTTTCCGAGAAAAAAGAAAAGATTGAGTGCATTTCTTTGTTTGTTCATTTGTTTGCCTGCCAGCTGAAAATGTTTACACGCTCCAAGAGATGTCCTTCCATTGTTGCCCGGACAACATGGGATTGTCGGGGCAGTACAGTCGCCGGAAAGTACAGTCCCCCGCTCAGAAAGTGCAGTGTGTCCAGGTGCTGGCATTGTGAAAAGCATTTTCCGGACAGATTTGTAGAAGCACTAACAAGCTAAAGCCAAATCCCAAACTTAATTCACAGCCAAGGAAAAAGGGAAGACAACTTTTTTGGGGACTTCTTTCGAAACTTTTACAATTAAGAGCAAAAGATATGGCGTCCGGAAAACCTTTGAAGCCACGTCTTCGACCTTGACCTTCGGCGCAGAAACAAAAAAAAAACAGAGCAGAAAAAAATACAGAAAAGAAATGTCGAAAAGGGACTAGAAACAGTTGGTGTAAATGGAAATGAAAACGAAGTTGAAATCTGCGATAATCTCTCTGGGGCAATCGCCGAGCGGTTGGTCTGTGGCAAGAATGGAAAGTGGCAAGTGTGGCAACTATGGCGGATGGCGGATAGCCGATGGCTGGGTGCTGTGACGTTCCGTATATCATTCACATTCGGGGCTAGAGAAAATTCCCATTTCTAATTGCAATTTGTTCTCTTGGGCCAGCGTATCCGAAATTTGAATTGCTAATATGTTTGTCGTGAACAAAAATGAAATAAAACCTCAGAATTAGGCAAAAGTGATTTAATTATATCTGAAATACGAATCGCAGCAGAGAGTGGGGATTAGTTTAATGAGCTATCCTTGAGGCAGCTTTGAAGTGCTTCAAAGAGTATCCTGCATCCAGAAGGATATCCAATTACATGTATTTCCATCCTCCGTTCTATGCTTTTCAAGCACACTGCAGTTGGATATATTTTCACCCGTTCTTTGGGGACTTTTCAGTTGTACTCCATGGTTCTTCTTGGCTTGTTAGGAAAACCCAATCTCTGGCTCCGTTGCCTTGCCAACAAAAGAAGAAAAAACCAAGAGAGAGAGAGAGCAGATGAAGGCCAAAACTGGAAAATGTTGGAATGTGGGTAATTACGAAACGGACTGCTGGCTTTGAGCCGTTGAGTGGCATTTGGTTGTTGGTTTGGCATCAAAAAAGCATTAAAGGTCATAAAACCCGATGCCCGGACACTCGCATCAATTAGACAATGCAGTGCCATCACAGCCAGTGCCTTCGGCCCGTGGAAACGTACATAACGACGTCCCCACTCAACTCCGGACTAGGGACAAATATTATTCCATCAGGCCATGATGATTGCTTGGAGTATTTGTTCATATGTCGGCATACACATACCCGCACAGCCATGAATGGTCATACTCGTACATGACTTGGCTCAAGCCCATGCTCCCGCTCCCCATCATCATCCCCATCATCCCCGTCATCGTCCTAGTTCGCAGAGCTCATTGTTTGCCATTTTCCTGGTGCTCAGTCTGCTGCTCTGCTGCTGGTCTTTCTGCTGTTGTTTCCTCTGACATCTGTGTGACATTTTTGTGTTGGTTGCATGAAAAATATTTTCATTTGTGCTTAGCGGCCGGCATACAACCCCTCAACCTCTGAGCCCTAGGCTTTGGTTGTCATTTGCCAGGGGAAAACGGGTATGCCAGCCGGTATGCTCCGCATTCTTGATCAAGTCTGCATCTGCGTGTCTGTGTGTCCGTGTCCGTGTTCGTGCTCGTGGCGGAAGATTCATCTTCTTTCAGAGATGCCTATCCTTTATCCTTGAGATATTTTCCTTTTCCTCGTATCTTTTTTTTTTTTTAAATACAAAACTAAATGTTTGTTCGCCCCATGCACATTATCTCTGCCTCTGTGTCTGCCTCTGTGTCTCATGGCTGCGTCTCTTTCTGTACTGCCTGCAAAAAAGGACAAAAAAGGACAAGTCCAAGGATAATGAAAATGGCGCTGTTGTGTAGATGCTGATGCTGCCGCCATTGTCGTCGTTTTTCGTTCCATCTGCAATAAGGACATTCTACGGCATTGCCAGTGAGGGCGAGGACGTCTCCAACAGCGGCACTATTTCTGTGGCACATCTTGGCAGCGCCACCAAAATGTATCCTGCATAAGCAATGTCCCATCCTTCCATGTGTGTCCATGTCTCTTCTCTGCATTCAGATGTCGTCGCTTGGTTGAGTCGTTAAGCAGAAAAACGAATATTTCTAGAAGCTTGTCATTGATCGATGGCTGGAAACGGCAAAAGGAGCTAGATATGTTCGAGATGATCGATAAGTGTGTATCTTATCGACACCATTACTCGACTAACACTCTAATTGTCTACAGGACTGCCATCTCAGGCCGCATCATCTCCGGCTCGAAGAATTAGTAGGTATGCTTAGCTAAGTCCTGGCTCTCATTTTCAATTACCCTTTTGCCAATCACAGATCCATTTGCTGTTCATTACCTATCAACCCATCTCAACCCATCTCATCCCATTTAGAGTCTGCCAGGCAACGACAACTTGCAACTGCGGTTGTGGCAGTGCATCTCGTCGGGGCACAAATCAATGCCACAGGGGAGTGCCACGTAGGAGCAGGTGTTGTTGTGTGGCACCAACTTCATGCCAAAATGTAATCAATTATTGGCAAAATGTACCTGCTGCTGGCTGGCTGATGCTTCTGTTGCTGTGACTGTGGCTTTGCTTTGCTGTTGCTGGTCCCATTCCTGTTTGCCACGGCTGACCTCATGCCAGCGGAAACGGAAGTCAGAACGGCACGGCACAGAGGAGCGGGGTGGGGGGGAGGAAGGTGGTTGGCATGTCTGTGTGTGGCTCCTGTTTGATTGTTGCTTTGTGGATTGGAAGGCCCTTCCACCCTCCGGGTATGTGTAATTTGGACACATTTGGGCTGGTAGTAAAACATGCAATAAAAGTTGGCTAACACACACAGGCACACACACACCCATTTCCAGACAAGCCAATGGCTGTCTGTGATGGCAAATAAATTACCTTGCAGTTTAGCCATTAATTAAATCTGGCCCAAAGCATTCTCCAATGTTTCTGTCCACTTGTCCCTGACCAACGTAGCGTATGCGCAATGTTTTGTTTTGAAAGGAATTCCTTCTGATTTGCTGCTGGCTGCTATCTGCTGTCTGCTGTCTGCCAGGAATGCAGTTCAAGGCTCAAACTGAACTTTGAACTTAGCTGCAGCCCCAAAGCTGCTCCTCTCTTTTCCCTCTGGCCCCAGCCCTTCTTTACGAGCATTTCGTTTGGAAAACTCACTTTCTGTCGGTTGCCCATTTTGGGGGATTTCTTTTTTACTGAGGCAGCCATTTCCCATTTCCATTTCACTTGGTCTGCAATATTCGGCCAAACGTTGGGGGAATTTCTCGGCTTTTCCTTGGTATTTTAAGCTGTATTTAATTTGGGCCCTTTCCAAGTGCTGCCCTCCAATTGGGGGCTGCCATTTGTGCAGATTTCCCGGTGGCCTCTTCATTGTGATTCGATTAGAGCTTCATTTCCATATGAAATCGGCCTTGAAAGGGTGGCGGGTGGTAGGTGGTGGGTGGTGGGTGGCTGGTGGTGGTTGTCCGACAGTTGTTGCTAATGGGAAAAACGTTCTGTTCTGCTTTCGAACTGCGGTCTCCACTCCACACACTGCTGTCCAATGGCCAGGGGCAAACTAATTTAACATGACATGGCCTCTCCCCATGGGCCTGCCTTTGACACTTAACCACTGGCAAATCGGAAATTTAATGGCTCGCGGCTGTCGTTTATGGCTTTATGTCCACCACCAAATCGCTGCCGCATCTGTGCCAACAACACGAGAAAATCAGCTGGCCCTCTATCTCTCGAATAGAGCCTGAAATTAATTTCATTGTAGCCTGAAAGCATCGACAATTACTTTTAAACGCCGACCAGTGTCCAGGCTTAGTCTCGGCGCACATAAATTATCAATGGTGTTGCCCAACCTGACCTGACCTGACCCCACAATTGACCCTAGTCAGGGGTAGAAAGCAGAAAAAGGAAAACTGTTGAATGCTCCTGGCCGGACCCAGCCCCATAAAGACACGCATAAATAAGGACCGCAGCCAGGTGTCCATTTGCCAGCGTCAGAACTTCCAAATCACAGTCAAGCCGGCCATGGCCTATCGCCCTTTGAGGGCGGGAGGTAGGGAGATAGGTAGGGTGTCACAGAAACCTAAGGAATGTTAATGAAGCCGTAAAGTGCGCATTCAACAGCTTTTGGCCTTAATCGAAATCAAAAAGACAAACAAAAAACTTCATGGGGAGACAAAGGCAAGTGTGTCTTTGTCTTGGGGCCAAACTCAGGACACATCAGCAGTTTTTTCGCCACTTCTCGGGTTATTGGTAGCCGGTTATGTTCTTTGGTTACTTATGAGATGCGGTTCAAAGGCCGTTTTAAAATACGATTTTAAAAAATTTACATTTTCCGATACAGAAACTTGTTAGAGAATTCTAATATGCTATCCTCGCTCAACAGAATAAGCCTCTCTAATAGCATTCTATTGACAGAATTTTCTAGAAATCTAATTCTCTATTATTATTGCACACTAGGAGAAAAAACCAGTGTTAAGCAGGGCTACCAGTGTTGATAAGCAGATCAGAAATGGCAAGCGAAAGTGTTGCCAAGTCTGCTTTTGACACAGTTAATACCACAGCTCTGTTGTTGTCTTTCATTATAGGCAACAGTACAGATTTCCAACCGTTTTTCCGTACTGTCTGTCGCGCACGTGTCGATGCCTGTGTTCGCGTTCTGGATTTCTGTAAGCTTGCAGGATATCTATAGACAAGGCACATGTGCCTATACGAAACTCGGGGCGTTAGTGCCGCAACATTTGTCTGCCGGTGGCAGTCATCAAAACAGGTCTCTCCCCACGATTTATCTCTCTCTCTCTCTATCTCCCTGGCTGCTATATATGCCTCGGTGTGGGCAGTGGCTGTCAGCAACAGTTGCCTGCTTTTATATGATAAATGTCCGTGACATCTGCTCCATAGCTCCGCTGCTCCACCGCCTTATCAGTGTACGTGACCTCCTTTAAATTAACAGAATTTGCTGGAAAGTCTCCATCGATAAGGCTCCTAATGCATCGGGCAAATATTGAAGTTACCTGGACCAAAAGGCGCTTGAATGGAATTCAATTTGCTGCCGACACACTTGACACAAACGAGCCTGAAGGCCACGCCCTCATCATGCACTCGCCAATACTGGTATATGTATACGTATATGTATATGGGAAGGATACATTTTGATGTACATAAGGATGCGTCCATAACTGACATGAATAAATATTCGTCTAGACAACAAACAAGCATTTTAATGCAAATTTAATTTTCTGACAGGTTGCTCTAATTTGATTGAAAAATATACAAAACATATGCTACGAACAAAACGAAGAGCTGACATGTAGAGTAAATAGGGTACACTTTCCACAGGCCGGCCAAGAATGCAACAAGATAGCAGCACCCACACTGCCGCACTCCCACAGAGTGCTACTCATATTCATGTCCATGGAAAATAGCATTTTTCTAACAAGTAAATAAAATAAGAAAACTTCCGGACCGGCGTGGCACTGCAACAAATCGGCTTAAGGCGGATGGACCAAGTCTTGCGACTTATCCGGTCTAGAAATATACAAATAATACAAGACGGTGTAGTTTAGTTTATCCCACTAAAAGATACCCTCTGATATAATTTTGCGGATACAAATCAAAGGAATCAGTAACCAAATTACTCGAATTTGGCTATCGCCTACACCGAATATATCTTAAAACTGTGACATAAATTACCCCAAGCTCAATATACGACAGTGCGCCACAAGGAGAGGGTACTCGAATATTTCCTAGCATACTTATTGGGGCCGCATGCAATAAAGTTATTTCTTCCTGTTATTCTTAGATTAAACTTTGCTCTTATTTGATATTCCTGATGCCCAAGGGAAATGTCAGGCCTGGAGAGTTCCACGAGAACAAAAGCAACCACATTTCACCTGCAGAGGGACGCTCGGCCAAGTCTAAACTTGATTAAATGACAGCAAAACCACTTGACATGCTCGGCGGGTCTTAATTACGGTTTCCAGTCCGCCTTCGCACTGCCTTTCAGCGCAGCTTGAATTATTAAAGAGCCCGGCAGACTAGCTCTACCAGCTCTCATAGGAAGGGACTAACTGTTGCACTCAGTGTCCACAGGTGGGCTTTTTGTCACAGAGAAGAAGGGCCTGAAGTGGCAAGCAAGCACTTTGTTGCTGTTGCTCTTTGCTGTTGCCGTTGCTGTTGCTGTTGAGTGGCACTTACCTGAATGGCTCGCCTCACGGATGAGATCGTGTATGATTTCATCACGCACATTTATGCCCAGGTTCTTGAGCATAAACTGAAGCTCGTTGGCGGTGACGCGTCCGTCACGGTTTCTGTCTAATAGATCGAATGCTGTGCGTAGATCTGAAAAGAAATTTCATATTAGAGAACTATTAGAGAATTATTTATTCAATAATAATAGAATATATGTAAATTTTCCGTAGAATTTGTCGGAAACAGCAATTGAGCAGTGGTTCATAATATTTCATTAAAATTTTGCCGCCGGAAGTTCGGTTTTTCCCGCGAACAATATTACGTATGCGTCGTGTGGGCGAACAAAACTATAAGCAAGCCTTAAGTGAGTATTTATATGCATATTAAAGGGCAACAAATTGCGTCGAAAGTGTTACCCTGAAATGGAAATGTATCAGAAAAGAGTGTTTGCTGTGGAAATGCGACACAGAAAACAGAGATTTGGGAGGAAACCCTCTTTTGGTTTGTTATTGCAGCTGTTAAATGTCATAAAATGTTGGAAAAGCATATGTAGCTCAATGGGGGAGCAGCTCCTCCCATTTGAAATGTGTGTGGGGAAATAATCGTTCCATGAACTGGCTTAAACTCTCATTCTGGGCGGGGCCTTGTACAATAATTAAGGCCTTGTCGCGGCCTTCTCTGTGGCATGCCAAGACAAGAGCTTAGTCGATGCTTTGCGGCCATAAAAAGTTGCTGTCTCCGCGCCCCTGCCTTTGCTACTGCTGCCATCTGCGTCTCACTTTTGGCCCCAATGCCAAATCGATCAAACTTGCAGTTGGCTGGCTGCAAATCCCAATAAATATGGACGTTCAGCTAAAACTGATAATTTTTCCAATCGCGCTTAACTTTCTGCGCAATTTGGTTCGTAATTTGGATAAATTCTATGCAATTTGGGTCATGAATATTGTGATAGGGAAACGCAAGGCTAGGAAAAGAGCTTAAGGCTGAGGCACTGGAAAACATCTTAAAATTCGTACCACCCTGAGCTGCCAACCAACCCGTTCCTTGGCGGCTTCCGGTGGCATGAAAAGAAGAAGGGAAGAAGATATGCGAAAATTGCATGTAAATTGCTTTGGGCCATGTCTCTTCCACCTACCTGCCGCCGCTTTTCCTCGCTCTTACGGAATGTGGAGCACTTCCGTTGCCTTGGCTTTGTCGAGTGGCCCGATGTGTGCCTGTACCCCTGCCGCAGCCGGTGGGTGTGCCTGTGGTGATGCCTGCACCTGTGTGTGTGTGCACTTGTATAGTTTGTAATTGCACACGTGTTTATTCTTCAAATATTGACACATTGACACAATATTTTACGTTGCTGCGTCTGGTAGCACTGCTGACAGGTGTCAGAGAAGTGGAACATATTGAGGTTGCCCCCATATTGAGGCACACATGTGATTGACATCTAGTTAAGTTGTAGTCAAATAAATTCGAATTTGCTGTTGTGTCACTTGTGAATGTGATGCGTTTATCGATTTCTGAGCCAACAAAATGTAATCGCAAATTAGTGATGGCAACGTGGAGCAAATGTCAAGCTATCCCTATCCCTATCCCTATATCCTACATTCACTAGATATATATATATGTATGTATGATTCTGGCACAGAATTAAGAAAAGTTTTTAATTGCAATATTAGCTTAGGACAAAGACCTTTCCTCTCGCTTAGAGCTCCCTGCTCTCTGCATCGTGCTCCATGCTCCATGCTCCGTGCTGCGTGTCCCTCATTTCAAGGCAAAGTGAAAGTGCGCTCAGGCAGAAAGTTTGCAATCTGTAAGTGTCGCACGGAACTAATTGAAGGGACAGCGCCAGGACCAGCATCCCGATGTCCCTGGGAGACTGAAATTTGAGTCGTTTTCCCCTGCTTGCTGCTGCATTTAAGCCATCAAACTTTGTCCTTAAAACACTTCTTGTTTGTCTAGCTCCTTGTTGTCTGTTTGGGTTTTCGGTCCGTTGTCCGTTGTCAATGAACTTGATAATTGCATTGCATTGCCCTCTGGGGGCTCTTTGGGGGTTTCCCATTCGCTTCCCACGGGTCTCATTTGGGGAGTGGAGTGTAATTGAGTTGGAAAAACAAACTTACTTGCCAACACTTCCACAAGCCAAGCCCACACACGACATGTAGGACATGGGACCCTAAATTGCACCTTCCACTGCACACTGGTTGTGCTGTAGTCGTAAATAACGCTTAAAAGTTAAAAGTTCTCGCAGAAACTTTACCAATCCACCCACACATACGAATATTGGCAGAAGATTTTCCAGGAGCTGGGCTGGCATGGGTGTGCGTATGGGTATCTGACTGTATGCATAAACCAGAGTGGCCATGAATTGTGGCTTATAGTGGCTGGAAAGCCGTTTATTCGGCGGAAATGCCGCTGATGGTGGTCTCATCTTGGAAATTGTTCATGGTTATGGTTCATACAGATATTATATGTAATTTATTGCCATGTAACCTTTCAGATTATAGCCCAAATAACCTTTGGAAGCTTTCTGGTTCAGTGCTACCAAACTGTGGGGCCTTGACCTTGATTGAATCTCTGCAGAAGCGGAAGTTTTCTTTTTTGCTTTTTGCCTACATTTGCTCTGGTTTATGGTCTGGATTTTCATCTTGCATTGCGAATTTCCATATCTATTTATAGCCTGCCCTGCCTGACAGTAAACCCTGTTAATCCCCTTTCATGTCGGCACAAGAATTAAATTATTCGAAACAATGGGCCATGCTTGAACATTTCGCGCGCGCTTTCCAACACTTCAAACGTGTCAATTTGAAGAGGACGTACATATGTAGGTGTTCGAGTGCCTCTATTTGTCACACACACGCACACACACAGGCGAACATTCCCCTCCTCCAGAATGGGGTAGCGTGTGTACTTGAGGGTGTTAAAGAGCCGAACAGAGCCCTGAATGTTGGGAATATACATACTATGGGTAGTATATTGTAAAGTTGGGCACAGAAGACACACAGGCACTGACCGCCATCATTAATGTGTTCTTCCGCCCGGAGAACAACAGTCGCGAGAAATATGAAGAAGGGGGCTCCCTGCCGAATCATAAGAAAATGTAATGAACATATAAAACAATAATAGACTTGGTTGCTGTGTCCCAGCGATAAGATATTCTATGGTAATTCCCAACAAATCACCACAAAAAAAACACCAAACAAATATGAAGAAGAAAAAAGTACAGATTCGGTGGTCGAATACTTTGATACCCTGGCAGATCGACGATTGATTTGATTTTTAGATACGATTAAGCTCTAGCAAGGCACTTGAGAGTACAGACTATACAGAGCATTGAAGAACATTTGTATATGTTATGGGGATCGATAGGATTAATTAAGCAATTAGTTAGCGTACGTAACAAAAGATACTTCATTCTTAAAGTTACAAACTTCAGGTCATAATTATAACACCTTCTTGGAGCGTATCGCAATAACAAACACACAAAATTATCGTGTTGATTAGATTGGCAATGCCATTCGTGTTTTTTTTTTGTATTTGTGTTTGTATTTGTATTTGAGTTTGTCTTTGTCTTTGTGTGTGGGCGGACGGACGGGCGACGGTGATTTGGCATGACACACGACTCTTTGTTGCCCTGCTCCCTGCTCGTCTGCTCGTCTGCTCGCCTGCTCCAATTTGTTTAAACATTGTGCACATGCATATACATAGTATAGATTTCCAGTGATAATTTTTTGGCATGTCCACAACATCATGTGCTCTGTTAGCACTTCCATAGAAATGTGCGAACACACGGCCCGGAGATAATTGCATTAGCAAAAAACTGGAGTAGCTAACGGGCAAAAACTGGGAATATGCGATCTGCTGCAGGACGATTGCATCACCGTATTATATATTATAGACTTGTGCTATTGATTAGTGCTGACAGATAAGTAGCGAAGTACCGAGCTCCCCCACGTATAGCATTTAAATACCCATAAAAGTACACATACGATCAAAAAAATATTTAAATATTTAACAACTTTGAAGTGTGAAAATATCTTAAAATGTATTGAAAGTATTTTTAGGAATAAAACATTTACGGTGTGCATTTAACAAATAACAAATATTGAAGTAGGTATTAAAGAATCGAAACGGATGTCCATACTTAGCTCACCTCGCACTTGACTTGCGATTTCTTTGTGATCCATTTCTGTAGATCTAGGTTCTTCTTTCCGTTTTATATAGCAGTTCTATATGGTATTTATAGATTTAGCGTGCCTCTGGACGCCCGTTTATTTGTGCGATTATCTGGCTGTTAAGATGTTCTCTCGTTTTGCTCTTTGGCAATTATTACTTTTACTTTTTGCGGATGTTTGTGTACTTTTTGTTGTGTGTCTTTTCCCTGCCTTTCAATGGGGCATGGAGGGTATGAGTAATGTTCGCGATTTGTTTATCCACTTTCAAAAGTTCTCAAAGATTTCACTTCAAAAATAGCAAATAATGGGTATGATTATTGTTGATCTTGGCAGAGCAGCCTATAAACGATTATAATTAACCCGATTCGGCATGGATTTCTTTTTGGAAATCCTCCAATCAAAACCCCCATCTCGTAGTACTCGTAGTATTAATTGAAATTAATTACACAACTGAGGTCTGATGACTGATTGAGGTCAAATGCCAATGTGTTGTTTGGCCTCAGGGTCAGGTTTCTCCTTCTTTGACCTCTCCGCGTCACACACTTGACGGCTTTCATCAAATGTCATTTGTGGAGTTTCCTCGCACTTGATATGTGTATTGCCTTGCTGCCAATTTCTCTTAAGGCCAATAAATATGGCGTGGAATATTAGCATTCTATAGTTTGGTGGTGAGAATGAATGCTCAACATTCTTTTGGCTAAACAGCTTTAACAGCTTTGAAATGTTTATCAGATGGGGAAACTCATTTGTCTTATCAAATTTCCAAGCGAATAGCTCTGACCTGACTCATATCTGTCCTGTCCCAATAGAATGCCAATTGCAAAAGGAAAGTCTTTTGCAGTTGCAACTATTGTTACCACAAGTGACATAACAGACTCCGTCTGGGGTCTTGCAGCAGTCCTTTCGAACCGGACCCAGACACAGACACAGGCACTGGCACAGACACAGAGTAGGGCTTGGACTTTAAGCCCATTCAGACACAGGACAGTGTGAAACCAATCAAAACTTTGGCTAACATTATCTCTCCGATTACCATATAACTTGTGAAATTACGCCGCTCTGCCAAGAGGTTCACTGCCCGGAATCTAAACTTCGGAACTGATAGCCGGATAGTGGAGATAGCGATAGGTTGGTTGTTAGTTGGGGACTAGACCACAGAGTGGGGACTCGGACTTTCCGTCGCGTCTTCTGTTGGCAATCGCGTCGACTTCGAAACTGAACTGAACGGCACCCAGCGGAACCTCATGAATGGCAGGCAGGCAGGCAGACAGGGCAACATTGGCAGCAGCTTCGGGTGGGTGGTGGTTGGCTCCATGATAGGCCCCCCATTCGGTTCTGGTGCCGTTAGATGGCGCCTCGTGTTCGTATGGCTTCGGGTTCGGTTCAGTTCGGTTCAGGTCGGTTCGGTTTGTGGCTTCGTCGCAATTTCATTCAACAAATCTGTTTTGTTTTTGTTGCTGCTTCTGTTTTCATAACGTTCTTCTTCGCACGAAGAGAGCCACACAGACGGAGACGGAGAGCGAGAGTCTCTTGCACTGCACTCTTTCCCCTCAGGTCCTCCTCCCCTCCTCACAGCAACACCAGTGCGAAAGTAAAGCGCATTCACGTGATAAGTTTCGCCTATTTTTTGGCGTTTTTTTTTGCGCGCTATTTCTGAAGGACTTTTCGGGGCTTTTTGTGGATGAAATGCGAGTATCATAAGTGTTCAAAGGCACATTAATTGTGGTTTTTGTGATGACAACAGAACGTAAATAAATTGGGGATATTATTCAAAATGTACAGACATATATATATATATATATCATTTGTCTGTAAACGTACACATTATTTGCATCCAAATAAATGTTAAACCTTTCCACACACACACACACATCGCCCAAATCATTGCCTCTAAAAGACTACCACAGACACCCTGTACATAGTTAAGCCCCTTGCACAACATCCTACAAGGAAAAGGCCTTCACGTAACCTTGGCAGAAAAAACAAAAACAAGAAGAACAGGAATGCATTTTGTGCAGCATGCAACGGGAAGCAGGCACGATTCTCCTCGCCTCTCCTTCTCATTCTCTCTCTCTCTCTCTCTCTATGTTGGAGGGGTAAGCAAAGCTCTCTCTGGAACGACTGGAACCGCTAAAGTCTCTCTTGCATTACCATCTATCTCCCTTCCTCACACAGGCGGAATAAAAACCGTTTGTTTGGCTCAGCGAATATGTGGAACAAAACAAATTGACGAAAAACGGCACGGCTCTTTGCCCGGGCGTAAGTGTTTGTGTGTTGTGCTATCGGAGGCGGCATCTGAGAGCGGGAGAGCGGAAGAGCGGGAGGGAGGACAGCAAGGCGCAAAATACGAATACGTAAGTCGTTTATGCAACGATTTCATTGGGTTTTACGTAATTCACAATTAATTCGAGATTCCAAATGGATTTACGCGGGATTCGATTCCAATTATCGGCTAATTAAAAGAGTTCCCGCGCGCCTCTACAATGGTGGATTCAGAAAGAAACGTGCTTAGGGTTTGCCTACCCTTTGGAAAAAATGAGCTGTAATTCGTTAACAGACTCCTGTCCGCCCATATCTTTGTTGCATCCTTGATTGAGCGCATCCTTAGTTCGTTCAACCCCAATCCCCAATGCAAACCAACTTTTTAATGAAAATGAATTGCCTAAAGTTTGAGAACATAACAAACAATCAACCATTTCCGCACAGAGTTCTCAATATGTGAAGCTCTGTTTCAGGGTCAAACACGAACTACGACGCAAAAAAACTTTCCCAGACCAGATTAAGGCGTAAATCGTATTTGGAATAAAGTACGGTAGAGGGCTCCCACACCAAACATAAACCACGAACGCCTACGACACCCGAATAATGAGGTCACGTGCCGAGACCAGAGGGCACGCCACCCACGGCGGTCGCCAGCAGTCTAATATCGGTTCGGCTGCCGGATTTTAATGCTTAATAACAGTCACAATCCTTAACTCTCTCTATCGTTCGCCTTGCTCTTCGATTTTCAGGCTTTAAGTGTGCAAAAATGCACCATAAATTTGATTTTTACGATGCGATGGCCATTTAGAGATGCGTTTTCACTTAACCATTTTTTTATGGGGCTGTCAAGAGCCTCGGCGCTACCCATGTGCACAGAGAGATTCGACTTAATGGGAGTGCAGCTGCTGCTACAAGGACCATCATTAATATTCAGAAATCAATCCGAGGGCCGCCGCTGCCATCATCAAAATATTTCAAGTCCAAAACGTGCCGAGTGGAATATACGATGCCAAAAAAGCGGGATTGGTTGCAATATACGCAATATATAGCAGGAGTGCAATGGAGCGAGACTGCAAAGGACCAGGATATTCGGAGTACTGCATAGTCACGCACATATGTATGCATGTACCCACTCATAAGCAGACTTCAAACGGAATTACTGGCTTCGTTTCGTTTTAATATTGACTCCATTTACGTGACCAAATTAGCCCACTTGTTTAAACATTAACTTCTAATGGAAATTGCTGAACGAAAGCTCTTTTATGGAGAAGGTGTTCCCCTTCACGATCGATCGGAAGCTTTTAGCTTGGGACAGCAGGATCCACGTTTCCTGGTAACGCGTGAAATTTAAAGTGAGATGGAAACTTTCCAACCACTGAACGGTCTCATTTTTCACTTTTTCGTTTTTCCCGCTTCTCTATTCTCTGTTTTCTTTTTCCGGCTAATTGCGGTGCCGTTCATAACGCCGCTCGAGTGTCAAGCTGAGAATTTTGTGGCATAGGAATAAAAAACCGCCAGCGTGGCGCAACCATAAATCAAGATGCAGGCGTGTCGCATCCAAAAAAAAAAAACAAAAACAAAGAAATAAAAAAAAAACGTTGAATATTGTAGCGGCCCCTGTCTGTCAGCTTTCATCAGCGGGGAAAGTGGCAACAAATTAACTGCCAGGCCCAGCGCCCACCGCCCACCGCCCACTTGCCAAACACACATGCACAGACACGCACAAACACGCACGCGAACAGAGATAGATTGTCGAGCGATAAGTGCCAGGGCAATAGAGGGAGAGAAACATACATACATACGTGGCTGGTGACAAACGTTTAATTAGTTTTACAAGTGTGTCGACAAATTGGCACGGCCTCTGTCTCTCAAAGTGGATTTGTTGTCACTCTTTTGACAAATTAGCAATTTTCGGCTGTGCTGTAATCAACACAATCGGGGGTATGGTATCGATAGCACGCCACCGATAACATGTCTAAAGTTCGCTTTCAGATTTACGGCATGCGGCACACCGGACACGGGCACGGGACACGGCCCTCGGCACACGTCCCGAAATGCTTTTGGACAATACTCACACTTATCATCTTTGCTCATATTTCCAATAGACGCTAATTTGGCAGCGTTCAGTGATCGTGTTTCCAATGGAGATTTGATGGATGGGACGGCTGCGATCAATCAAGGCTGGAGAGTGGAGAGACACGCGGAACGGACACTTCTAACCGCTACATAGGCTGGGAATATTCTGTTAGGGCCCGAAATGCTGCACGAACGCCAACGCTTGCCGCACGATTTATCTACGAAAACTCCAAGATAATGACTGAAATGAACCACTTTTGCTAGGGTTCCCTCCTCTCTTTATATCTGGGTGTGGGTTGGCCTGGCCCCTGTGTCTGTGGTACTATATTGTATTATATTTCATTTCAGATAACTCGGTTATCAGTTATCAGCTGATGGCAGCACCCAAATCTGGGCAGGGGGCCTCGTTGAGATGGGGTCTGGGATGGGTTCTGGAATGGGGATGGGGATGGGCCAAGCAGTTGTCTGACTGTTCATTAAGTACAACTCTATATGGCGTAATCCACTAATATGTACACTATTTGCTCTCAGTTATTATTATTATTACTGTTCTTATTTGTGTTCTTATCGCGATTTCTGTGTTGTCAGATTGTTGAAAGGCAGACAACACTTTGAGTGGGGCCTTAGCCTCAAAAAATAGCTTTGAATGGGCTTGTCTTGGGCTTTAGAGGAGACAGTAGATGAGTACTTCTGATTTATTCTGCCTTTACATATGTTTGTATCTTTTGCTTTCCAAAAGATTCCCTCGAATTTTCCAATGGGTACTAAAATATCAATAAAACATTTCATAGTATGATTGATAAATGAATATTAATGAACAGGTGATAATATTTACTACCAAACGGATATGAAGGGGCTATGCTGGAGTTTATAGAGATAACATGATACATTGTACATATATACTAGTAAGAATGGACTGAACTCATTTGAATTGTCAAATGTTGCCAAATCGCAAAACCACTTCTCCTAAGCTGCGTACTTTGAGAATCGCATAGAAAGGCGCTTAGAACTTTTAATCTTAGTTTCCATACCATATCTAAATTTTGAATAGAATAAAACCCATAATACCCAGCACTTCAGTGAGTCACTCCAGCCATCGGTTACCTCTTTCGCGCAAATATTTGCTGGATATTAACAGTCTGACAGGGCCATGTCATGTGAAAGTGTCCGAAGAGATTTCAATATGATAAGTTCTGCTCAAGACACATTTGCCTGTCAGCCAAGAAATGTGTCACTTGGCTGATGGATGGGCTGATGCTGATCCCACAGTTGGCCAGAAATCAAGAGCGTCTTATCTGATCCAAACACTTTTCGAGGTAAATCTCCATAGCCATGAGAGCGTGGTTCATTTCGCATAATGTTGTTAGTTGTGGCTGTGTGGCAAGTATCTGCATCTCTGCTCTCTACATATATTCATGATAGTCGATTTTTATTTCCCCGCTAATTGGGCACGTGATTTGTGGGTGTCAGCTATCTCTTGCTCTGCCTCGCCTTCTGCCTCACCTTCATTGGTATTTGTGGCTACCACCATTCGTACTCGTATCTGGCCCAAAAAGAAGGAGGCGCGTTAATTAAATTTCAACTCGATTATGGCTATCGTGATTAGATTATAGCCGCATTTCTACAGTCATTGTTTTGTTGTTTGCTGAAAGCGGACAAGTAATAAAAATACCTCAAACAGCGCCCCAGTATACTCGTAATATCCATCTATCTTAAAGTGTCAGTGGACCTGTCCGAGCGGCAGCTAAAATTAGTTGGCTGCACACTTAAAATTATATTTTTAGCAAAACACAAAACATGAAAAAGGCGGTCAGCATTTTGGCCAGTCTAAATTTGAACAGAACATTGCAGTCCGATGTACTCTAAGAAGATTGCGTATACGCGGAGTGGGCCTATCCCGAAATGTGTAGTCCCCTTGAGGGTCGAACAGAAGACGGCTTCCTCCCAGATAATACTCGTACACTTGCTGTATTTATCCACAGAACAGATCAATTATAATCTGGTTAAACCTCAATTCTGCTCAACAGCTCACCTGAATATCAGACAGAGGTCACTGCTCTACTCTCTTTGTTTTCACACAAATATTTCATTTTGTTGATTTTTGTGACTTACCTGTTATTTCCACCTCTGTAAATGGTTTCTTTTTGACAGACTGCAAAACGAGAGTGAAAATCAAATAGATTAAAACCTGAATTTAGCAGAATTTTCGGGTTTTTGTTGTATTTACCTTGGTGGCTCGTTTGCCCAGCAGAGCTGTTCCCAGCATCTGAAAAAATAGACATAAAAGAATACAGATTAAATATACATACTAGGTACATATAAAATACAGTCAAGAGAAAATGTTAGTCGGGGTGTGCAGAAAAAGCATTGCATATTTTTGAGCTGAAGCATCGCCGTTGATGGACGATGGGGGAGGTACGGAATGGGGCAGATGACGATGAAGGCAGATACACAATTGTATTTTTGATTTACATCTTGTCTTAATAGACTAATGTCTGGCCCGACTGACGTTTTATTTTTGACATTTTGTCTATTACGCTGTTATTTTAGCACCCATTCTATTTTAATTCGATTTGGGATCGAGGTATTCCCAGCATTCGGGCAACAAAGACCCCAGAGAAGTGAAAATGCAGTCAATTGTCACCTCAAATAACAATCTCGAAGCGAAGATTCCTTGATGGGATTAGATATTTATAAGTTAATTAATTGAGGGGAATGTTTTTGTGATTTTCCATTGTTTTTCCTCGCGCAAAACCAAATCCAATTACGTCGTCAGTTGAAAGTATTTCAGCAATTTTTGATTAATTACGAAATTGCACAACGAGAGTGCTAAAAATATACATACATATACATTTACGAAAATACTAAGTATATAATTCAATATCAGATTTAAATATGAAAGAGTTTCATCCACGGTACATTGAAAATTCGCATTTCTTTTTGCCCCAGTGAAATGAGAAGAAAATCGATTAGCGCTTAATTCAATCATGTCCGAATTTGTTTATTTTGTGTCACGTTTTATTTTGTTTTCAATTTTGTGTTTATTTCAAGAGAATTTAAGGTGCAGAAATATCAATTAGTAAGTCATTTTGGGGGAAAATGGAAGTGGTATTTCTGCCTACTTCTCTATGGGTATGAAAATATTTCCTTTTATCGTGCGGTATTAAAATTGAATTGTCTGAACAATGAGAAGAATACCCTTATTATAATTAAATAAATCTAATTCAGACCTACATATGTACCTATGGTACATACATACATGGTAATTGTAATGCAGCAGATGCTCTCATGGCTCGCTCGGCAGTTCTGTGAGGTCTTGGCCCAGGTTAGTTATCTCCGAGAGACCAATCAGTTGGTCAAAGACCGATCCAGGCATTGCTCACGTGCCAAGTGGCATAAAATGAAAACAAATTAATAAATTTACACAAAGACTGACATGTTTAATGCTCGCTTAAGTTTAATAGCATTTTTCGTTGACACTTTTCCACTAAAATGTACCTGCTTTAATTTGATCGTATTCAAGATGTACGATTCTGCGAGTATAAACAGTTTTTTTATGCGAATATTATGCCTTGCCAAAAGCATAAATTTTCGTCTGGTTTGTCAAAATATATTATGGAATTTTGATAGACTTGGTAGCCCTGAATGAAAATACATATCAAATACATATCTACTTATAAATATTTCCACGCTTAGTGCGCACATCATAATTTGTTGGATGAATTTCAAATATACAAATCGCCAGAGTAAAGAAAAGTTAATAATCGCCAGTGTTTAGATTACGTATATACATATATAGAATCCGATAAACAATGGACTTTTTAATGCCGCAAAACAGCACCGAAACGCATTTTGGATGCCTAGAGACTTGCACATCAAGAAGCAATTATGGGCCATTTTCTATGTCATAATGAATCCCGGACTCTAGACTCCGCCACGACACGAACACGAAAAGCCAATTTGCCAACGGCACATGTAGATATATTCATATATATATATAGACATATACGTACGAGTTTATCTCATAGATGTATGGCTGTCTGTGCACTTTAATGATGTGTTCTCGCTA